>NC_090944.1:64622153-64925183 GCF_040807025.1 Struthio camelus | reverse complement strand
TCTGTTGAGCAATAAAGAAAGGTATGTTATATTTAGTCCTGACTTCACCACAGTACTCAAGTATATACTTAGCTTAAATTATGCTGTGCTTGTAACGAATTTAATTGAATTAGTTAAGTATAGTTGGCTTAACTAGGCCCCCAATGCATATGCAAACTGAAAGCGTACCACAGGCTTCCACAAAACTGTGTGTGATCACTTGCACATTCAATACTCAGAAAGCTCTATTGTGTCTTAGGTTACAACAGAGTAATTTTATTCAAGTTTTTGAGATCTGACAGTAAGGAATATCAACTATGGAATTTACTGATCACCTCAACAGTGTCCACGAAAATTCCTTGAGTTCAAAATAATACCGACATATTCAGAATTACCTTGGGAGCAGCATCTAAAATTAGCATGGACAGTTTAAAGATTATAATATTAGAAACCCCACTAATTAGATCTTAGGGGCTTCATGCAATCAAACAAACATATGAATGAGTATCTATTATAGATACATATGTGTATATATACACACACACATACAAACAAACATACTATATTATTCAGTGTTTTCCTGTTGGCGCTGTTTGCACACCTAATTATGGCATTATTCATCTTAATATTTTCTCATCTTAATATTTTCATTACTCTTTCTAATGCGTACTGGGCTGCAGTCATGTAAGTCATACTGTTCCTATAACAAAAATGTGGTTTATGGGACCACCGTCTCCAGAGTACGACTTAATAATGTTAAAAAGATACTAGCATAAATTAATTACTAAATTTTTCATGACGAGAGCGTTACATTTCCACTTAATAGGGGTTTAAGCAGTTATTTCTCTATTACTACTGTATTGCTAAAAATAACGTCCAGCAGCTCATTGTGTGATCCAAAGGAGAATCTAAATTAGTACCAGTGCTAATGGGGAATATCCTTAGAGAGTAAATATCTTCTGATATTTATTCTGCTGGTTCTACTTTGACTGATAGCGTTTCAGCCAGTATAACAAAATCTCTTCTAGTACTATTTGAAAGAAAAGATTTAAATAAGACTTCAGTTACTTTTCCATTCAAAGGAAACATTTCAGCTCTGCAATACCAACTAACTACAAGCAACTGCAAGGTTTCTAACTGAAGTTGAGCTTCAACGTCTACACACCTAGCATCATAAAAATAGCACACATTTACCCTGCTACAATTGTACAACTAGTCAAGAGTATAGGTGCTGTGGTGAATTCCTCAGCCGGCTTTGCCCTTTAGTAAGAATGAATACCACAGCAAAGCAATCTATTCTCCGCACAACAAGAAAAAGCCAGAAGGATCTGAGAAAGAAAATACTATTTTCAATTCTGAAATAAATGAGGCAGATGATAGGTTTTATATTTCTTCTATTGTTTCACCTGGTGGATCTGAAACGATTTTAGCTGCCCACATTGTCTGTGTTCTATAATGCAAAATCCAACTGTGACTATGTTTGTTATATAAATTGAGGGCATTTTTCTCTTATTTTTTTTCCCCCTCTCCTCCTCCCCAACAAGTGTGAGAAGGGCTGGCCTGACAGCCCAAGGAAATGGGCCTTGCACCTCCCAAGAGCAGGGAGAGCTTGGAGAGCAAGGGAACAAGCTTCTCTGTACACAGTGTGCTTACACATCAGTGTGCTTTCTATGCTCATCTTGAGAAATGTAGGCACCCCTTTTTTACCTCCTTGTTCTTTACCACAAGAACAGTTCCCAGGCAACTTGGCCACTCCAAATTCAGGTGCTCCACACATCCCAACCTATGCCTCATTTTTGTTGTTTTTTCCTACATATGTCTAAAATATACCCTTTTTTCCTCGACTGCTCACATAGCATCTGCTTCCATTTAGCCCTTCGCCTTTCCAAATATCATTTCTGTAACCTTATGGCCTTTCTAATTTCCACGTCTTGCCTGCATTATTCATAGATTTTTTCCACAGGCATCATACTTGCCTTTTGCTTAGATCACATCACCTTCCCTTTCTTCACCACTTACATGTCCTATCCTAAAATACTCTCCCTAAAATACTGAATGCATGTGTTGAACACTCCTTTTTCCAGAAAGGTTTTCTTCATTCCTGCCAGCCAGAGCGCAACGCTGCCTTATACCTTTGTTGTGCACATTTTCCCTGCTTCAGTCAATGCCTCTGTTCTGCACAAGCTGCTTTAAGCCAGTACCTGTTTTCTCTTAGGACTGCCCAACCTCCACCTCCTCTAATGACTACAAAACCTAGAAGCCTGGCAAATCAATCATGCTGTTCTAGCATCTCCCACTCGCACACACACCCTTCAGAAATAAAAAGCTTCCTTGCAGTAACTGGGATAACATTTGTTGGCACAAACACTTTAAGATCCATATTTCCTTCTCCACTGCCTTACCTCCACGGTGCCTGCTTTAGCTCAGTCATGAGCTAAAGGGTTGGGGCTTGCTTTAGTGTTCTGGTTGAGTACAGATAAGCAAATGATCCAACCCACCAGAAGTAAAGGGGCAGAAACCTGCCGCCAGGGTTGTGGAAGAGCAGGTAGCTGGAAAGGGAAATGCAGGGAATAGGAGCTACTCCAATGGGCTGCATCCCCAGATGCAACTAATTTTGATTTGAAAATGTCCCCCTCCCCTTCTAAATCAAACACACCAGCTCAGCACAGCATGACACAACCATGGCACAGCACAAATGGAGGCTGTGCCATCTTTTCTTTACTGACAGCATTTTAGTTTATGCAGTTTAAACCTAAATTTGTACTTGCTGAAATATAAGTATTCATAAATTAAAGTGTTTGGAGGATGCGGAAAGCTAAACCAATAATTAGGCAGCTTTTGATAAGCTAAAATACTAGCTCAGTGCAGTAAAGGTATGACAATCCATGATCCATAATATAAAGGAAATAAACTGGGCAAACAGACTCTGGAAGATGGTTTCCTGTCTTGGACATACATTTACAAAGACTTAGTAAGAAAGAAAAAATGCAGGAAAAAAACCTATTCCTGCAGGTGAATTTGCAAAGATTTTCCACTTAGTCTAGCACATGCAAAGCCTGTGATTCTCCATCTCCATTTGTAAAAGTCCATGAAGTGATAACATGACATTTCTTCCCAATCCGTATTTTGTGTTCTATGACTTGAAGGTGCTTTTGAACATACAGCATGACTCCTCCCACTCTTTTTGTTTAATGTTTCTTTTATATGACTTGTTTTAATGAATCACACTTCACATATCGTATATGAATATTTACAATTGGCCATCTCTGACTTAATTGCACAAATTTATTTCAACAGTTTGGCCCATCCTTAGATTGTCTGGGAATCAGTCTTGTAGGAATACAAAATCCCTTTACCCTTACCACTCATGCTTTTCAACCTGGCAGAGCTGTACTCATTAATAAAGCTACCCATTCATATAAGGATTTGCATATGTGTGTCACTAATAACAAAATAGAAAGGCTTTATTGAACAAAACCTGCCCTAAAATTATAAGAAGAGGGCTGGAAAGAAACTTTAAAATAGTACTTGAAAGATATATTTCCTTTCTTGCGACTGTGCTATTTCTTTCTAGGGTTATACAAAATTTTTCATTTGTTTCATAGTTCCTACCACTTCAGATTTTAAATATCTCAACAGCAAACTTAGTCTACACCCTACATGGTGGGGACCCCAGCATACTTCACTAGTATGTTGCCTTTACCCCTTCCCTGGGAACAAGGCTCTTCTCGGAACTAACATGCCAGGCGAGCAGGCTGTAGCTTGATCATGGCTACCGTGATTTAAAACGTTCAAACCTCTGACTTCCGTAGTGCGTGTTACCATTGTTCAGTCCTGATCAAAGAGCCAGAGCTAATGCCAGTGTTCTGAAATTGGCACAAAAGACATGTGCAACCACTATGTTATGTAAAAGTTGGCTTAAGATGCAAAAACCTTCTTGCCCCTAAATTCAAATTGGAATCCTTTCACTGACTTGATTGTACTGGGCTTTAGCAGAGAGCCTTAAGTTCCCTGTAGGCTTGAGAAAAGTGAAAAAAGAAGGCCTCTATTGTGCCTCAAGTGTAGACTTAAAATCTGAGAAGGAAAATGGGCAGTGAAGTTGTACTAATTGTATAACCCTATTCAATAGATGCATCAAAGTCTTGCTTCATACTTTCCTCTTTGAAAAATTAACGTTTTTATATCAGAATTTAAAAGAATCCCTGAGGCACTTGAGAAATTAGCCATTGTTCATTTTTATTAAGTTATAAAAAGAAAATAAGATCTTTGTGGCCAATTCAGATGCTTCAGACAGGCTGTAAAGTGAAGGGTCCCTTGAGCTATTCCTTTGTCTACGGGATCACTGGTTCTGTGTAGTATTTTTCTTCACAGCATGGAGCACACAACTCAGATCATCTTCAGTTCTTCTTCACTAAAACCACAACTCAGTCCTTGCCTTGTGACAGAGTCATGGGAAGTATAAATTGTTGCAGAAAACAAGTGATAATTATCTGGCAGCTTAGTTATTTGTTTAGATGTCAAGTTAAAATTGGCTCCCCAAACATCCCTCACACATTCTTACAATAAAATCAAAGGCTTATAATTTCCATGAACGCACCTGGAAAGCTGGCAAGCCCTGCCAGACTGTTTGCAAACTTCATTGGGTCCATGAGACAACAGCTGTTGTAAGATGATAGTTAACAGTATCTATAAGGTACACGGATGATAATTTCATCAATAAATCAGACATACACGATACCTGCCTAGTCTTCAGCTCGTGACCTAAAAGCCAGTTTTTAGGAATTATCTAGGCCCACAACACAATTCTCTTGCTGGGAGAGAGGATGAGAAGACAAACAAACTGTACCTGACAGGTGCCATTCACATGACTTACCACACTACTCAGATGCTGATGATATAGGGACTTAAGTAAGGTGAAGTAAAAAATTCCCATCTCTCTGGACTTCTGAGAGAGTTGTGCCCATGGATGTTGAAAATAGCTTACCCGTGGACCTTAAATCAGGTAAAAAGACAAAGCCTAAATTAAATAAATAAATAAATAAATGAATGAATGAAATTGCAGACAGGATTTCCACAAATGTTTTGGAGATTAGAGATTTTTCAAAACATTTCCTAAATTGTCTGTCTCTCCTTGTAGATACTTCTCATTCAGAAACCAACATACCTATGTAACCTAATAGACTGAAAAATATTTCCTGCCAAATCAGTCATCAGCAGCCCTAGTAAGATGACTTTTTCCCTGTTTCATATGATGTGGGGTTTGTTCCTAAAAGTGCAGACCAGAACGGCAAATTTTCTTTGCTACGCATCTTAGCAAGTCTCAGCCAGCAACCATTGTCTGAATAGAAATGGCACAACTATTAATCAAAACAAAGGTATATCTAGGCAGCTGACAGTAGGACTGGAAAAAAGAGCAATGGTCCAACCATGAAATAACACAGCATCAAATTTAAGTAAGGTTTCATTTGTAAAAGTCCTTTTGCCCACTGACGTTTCTATCTTTTTCTCTTGCCTAATTTCTTATAGCAGGGGAATACGCTTTCAAATTTCAGAAGCAAGAGGAATGGGCCAAAATATATTCTTCACGTTGGGATAACTACAAAAACAGTTCAATTAGTAAAACCCCTCGGCTTTGGATGCAATTATACCAGTATAGGTTATTCGCTTTATTGTATAGTAACAGCTGGTATTCAACACTTTTGTAGTGGTGTAGCTGAATTCACGGAACACAGCAAAACCAGTTTAACCCTATCTATGCTATATGTTATTGTTAAGAATTTAATTTCATAATTGCAGTGAAAAAGAATAAAATAGAACAACTTTTTTAAACCAAAACCACCAAAGTGACTAGACAAGGCCTCTAAAAGCAATTAACCACAGGGGAAATAACTGGAATATTAGCTTGAAAAAAATACTTTCAGACAAAAGTATGGTCTGTAGTAACTTCTCTCCCCTGTGAAAAAAGTACTGGAAAGACGGGAATGTGAGGAGCTGGGCTAACACTCTTTCTGGATGTGACTAACCTCCCGTATCTCAGAGCTAAGGAAAAAATTAAATAGAGAAAAACAACCTGAACAAAAATGAATCTTTAGAATTCCTGTTCCTAAGGGCTAAATACAATCAAATCTATTTTCAGAGGTAAGCTCTGCAGGACTTTGACATTTTTCCTGGCTGCAAAAGGCCAATTGATTTACTCCAAAGAAACCACAGCATCCTCCTTTGTACCTGCCTCTCTGCACACCTACGGGTCTGGCAAGGGGCCCCGACTCCCAGCATCTCACCTTTACAACTCCACAACTCACTAGCTGCAAATCTATGGATTTGCAGTGTGAAGATAGGATTTGACCTTACATTTGTAAAGCGCATAAAAAGCTTGAAGGCATATTCAAGGCAAGAGGAAAATCTTTAAACTTCATCACATTCTGGGTTAGGCACTTTTAGAGTAACCTGGCGGATGTCTGTAAGCGGATTCGCCACTTCCAGAGCGTCGACTGCCTTGAGATGAGTTACTGTGAGATGACATTCAAGAAAGAGCAAGTGAAATACGGCAGAGTCAGAAGTTAGGCATTTGATTACAAAATGGGAAATACAGCTACAAAGAAGGAAAAAGAGCAAAACTTGTCATGCAAATCAACCTGAAACTTAGATGTGATGCCAGCACAAATTTCTCTCTCAGGGCTTCTCTCTCTAGGGAACTAGCCTCAGCATATACGCCATCCTTCCAGTTACAAACTTGAGAGCCAGCCCCCTCCCTCGTCCCCTGTGTATCAGTTAAATCCCACTTTCTGGAGGCTAAGGAATCTCAGTCTGATGAATCTTCCACGCATATTTTTGCTCCTGGCTTTTCTCTTGGTCCTATTCGACTTGGTAATATTAGTATACACTGTCATCCTCCGTCAATCAAAACGCCAGTGAAACATTGTCTGACTTGACCAAAACAAAATCATTTAGAAACTCTTTTGGATGCAAATGAACCCTTTTCAACTTGCTTTCCTGCCTATGAGGTTTAGTTTCATCTGTCTCTCTTTCCCATGCAATGTAAATAACACTATTTGAGGCTCACCTGGAAGCTATAACCAGTTCTGTTGAAACCCATTTTTGCACACGTACGTTATGGTTAACCCAGTCACCGTACCTTACGAAAGGTATGTCTCAGGAACCACTTACCATACAAAAATCTTACTGACTGTACTGTTTTCAGTTTGTTCTTGGCACTACATAAAGTCAAAATGTGACACAAATGTGGATCTGCGAATGACATTATAGGGATTGAGCAAACCCCTCCTTTCCTCCACACAGACAAGATCAGCATGAGTTTGAACGCTTCTTCCAAAACACTAAAATAGCAACACTCCAAGAGAGTTTTCTTCTTGTTTCTCCCTAAAGGCCTCCTCCTTTTACAAATACATATCTTTTCACAAAACCCAAAGGAAATCCTGATGTAATGCTAGAGCACTTACTGGGTACCAAACATGACTTAAGAGCCTGGTGAAACTTGTCTGAGCTTTTCTTTTTTGTAAATAACATCTTTGGGGGGTTTTACTGCTCCATCTCCTCACACTGAAGTTTTTTTGCTGTAGAGATATACATGTTCACTCTTTTGGGATTTTTTAAAATCTCAAGTTCATTGACGGCCAACTCAGTGAAGCTATTTAGCATCTAGCATCTTTGAAAAAGCAACTCAGGACGTGCCCCAAACATTTGTTATGGGCTACAAATACTTGTGGATTGGCTTAATCTAATCCCTAAGGTAAACTACAAATGTTTGCAGCATACACCACAGCGCTGCTCTAATTCATCATTGAGAGAGAGGTTTTCACTATTTTGGAGAAGCTCAACATCGAGGTAGGCTGCCCTTTGGCTTTTTATATTGTGCTTTTCGTAAAAACAACAGAAGCAACTACCGAAGTTCTAGGTTTTGGGCCTATACCTACACTACTTCCTTTAAATAGCTGTTTTCATTTAAAGTGTGCCAGAATTTAACTGTAATAGATCCCATACCTACTCAAAGATATTTTCCAGGATCTTAGACACTGAAAAAAAAAAAAAAAAAGGCACCTGAGTAGTTGTGAAGGATACAGGGAGTATTTTTAGGAGTAGCAATAAAAGAGAATATATTATGTATATATATATAAAGAAGTATTTTGCAATTTGTAGTTATTAGTAACAGAAACTGTATTACTTACAGAAACTGATTATGAACCTCGATCCCAATACTCTCTAGCAGCTAATATGTCGAAATAGGAATATCTGTAACCTCCTCTTTCGCTAGAATTTCATTTGCGTTTATACCCATTCTATTTATACCCAGTCTATTAATATGTTTACTTCCTTGATTGGAGTGAGGTACCATGTGTATATTAAAGTAATTAACTTTTAACAGACTGGAATTGCAAGTCTTCTCTAGATCAAACTCATTCTTCTAGCTCATCTCTCCAAATTTTCTCTCCATCCTGACATGAACAGACATCCCTTTATTTTATGAATAAAATAAATTTGCCAAGTTGAGAAGCATACTGCCGCCTTTCTTGCATGCACTAACAGAACAGAAGAAAGGGCTAGTCGAAGTTAACTTTGATTTCTTTCAGTGGTAGGATGCATCCTACCTTTTTATTACCTAAACACAGTCATTTAAAACTTTGGTAGCTACTTTAAGCTTGCTGCCTAAGTACTTTCTCTCTCTCTCTAGTCATGGAGAGAAAGAGGAACACATATATCCCATTCCATAGAAAGTAGTTCATCCCATTTTAAAGTAGCATATTATATAAAAGGGCTGAAAAGGCTAGCTCAGACTAGATACCCAACTGTGAGATGTTTAAATTTTGACAAGATGTTTCACAAACCAAGTTAAAAAGGTTTTTTAGAGAATAGGCATTTATTCAACTTTGCATATAATGGTTTTCCCAAATCTCAAGACTCTGATGTGTGATTTGATTACACAGCCTTTGCAATGACTGCTGAAGGGGGAAAAACAAATCTCTAGCTTTACACTAAAGCTGATTAAAATGCAGCTATGTTTAATTCAGTGTTTGAGTTGACCTACGGTTGCTTTGATCTCGCCGTAGTGGTAGAACCATATAACACTTTTAATGGCTAGACCAGCCTCCTTAACGCATATAATCTAAGTATCCACACTTCCTGGTGGCTTTTTTTTAATCTCATATGAATTCTAATCTGATTTATGCTATCGCTGCTAGGCTTGTATCTGGAATAATGAGAGGATATGTGTGAAACTATTGGTGAAACATTCATTTTGAGCATGATGATTACTCTTCCCAAAAAGAAATTGCACGCTTTCCCCCATATTTCATTTACTGAAGTAGTCATCTGACATTCAAATCATACAGCTCTTCAGGGCTGTTTAAGATCTGAATTCTTAAATAGCCTAAAATATGTTGCCCATTTTAACCAATAATTTTTTAGAGGAACGACTTTTCAGAGTCTGGAATATTTTATTGCTAGATTTTCAGATTGGCCTAACATTACATTCAAACTTCATGCTTTCTCACAATTGAGGCTTTCCTTAGATATTAATTTTAGCAAAGCTTTGGAGTTACATGAAGACAATAGACACATGAAACTGTTTTCACATGTATTCCTGCAAATTTACTTCCTGAGAGAGATGTCATTATTTCCAGTCCTTTCTGCAAAATGATCATGGCCAAAGGGAATGGCAGAGGATACTGGACTTCCATGGCTAGTTCCCATGCATCTTTTACAGTTCCTTTCTGTCCACTGCTGATGGGTCAGCAATAGAGAGTGGTTATCCATTTAAGGTTCGTGGAGCCATAGGACAAGACCCGAACCAAAAATTCCACTCTCTTCCGTCTAAAGCTTTCTTTGCTCTGCACGGTAACAAAGCCCTGTAAGTGAACGTAGCTGTATAAAGTGAGAACAGAGTCTACAGTAATCTAGCTAATTCCTTCTTAAAATCTTTATATCATAATTCTGCAATAACATGGGTCTACAAGCAATGCAAAGGTAAAGCTGTTTCCAGCTGCAAGGAGAACATTACTGGCAGCTTCTTTTATAACCCGTGTCAGTTCCTTCTGTTAACAAAGCAACATTAACATCTTCTTCAAGGAACCTACTAAAACCTTCTTGGATAAGCTGTAAAATTTGGATGAAAAAATAACAGGTCCTTGTTTATATTTAGTATAGCTTCCCAGAAGTTTCCTTCTATAATTTATCAAAAGAGTGTTTGTCAATGTTTGCAAATCTCCCACATCAAGATACTTCTGCACAACTTCTGGTGGGTACTGAAACATACGTGTTTTTGTACAAACCTAGTGAACGTCCCTGTTTGATAGACATATCTCAGTTGATAATCACATATTATTACACTAAATTTAACAGAATCTCAGGAAAAAAAAAGATATATATGGTTAAAAAAAGATAACTTCATAAGAGCTCGCTGAGACCAGCAGAGCTTCTCCCAGAGTGGGGAGGAGCACATGGTTGCACTCCACAACCATGCTACAAGCCCAGCACATATGACCATGGGTTGAACAACTTTTGGGGGGCTGTTATCATACATATGTGACACATCACAATCCCATAGGGCCTGTCTTTGTAGATGAGAAAGTGAGTGAACATACAGAGGACTATTAATGGGGTTGCACAGGTAGACCCACATACACAGTCTTGCCTCCCCATCCACACATACACATCTTGGAGTTCAGTACAGAAAGGGCTATTTCTTTGACAAACTGCAAGGCTCTGGTGATCACTGTGGAAGGTTTACTAATTAGTACGGGTGGTCTGAAAAGAACTATAAAGCCAAGCTCTTTAGGATGTCTGCACTATTTTCTTTCATGAAAAATTTCCATGATAGTATTGACATTTGTGTTTTCTTGCCTCTACTTTCTTCCTATTTCTTAGACAACTAGATGGAAGATGGTGAGTTATAACCTTAGCAGCTGAAGACTGGTAGTAGAATGTGCTTTCAATATACTGAGGGACAGATGAAGAAATCTGATGCCAAGACTAAAGATAAATAACCACCTCTTATGACAAGTAACTGTTTGCTATATTGTATATGACCTGTATGAGACCTAGGGAGAGAACCTCAGAGACGGACGGGAGAAAGAAACAGGCAGACTAAGTTGTTTAACACCATCTACACAGTTTTTTTAATCCTACAATATTTACTGGAAGATGTAGGCTATGCAGTTTGGGACCAGGGCTTTGGTGAAGGATATGTTGTGATGGTCTCTGGTATTTTCAGGATAGTGTTTGCATATTCTTTGATGGGTTGACATGATCTAGGATTTCATAATGAAGTTCTTCCTTGCTGGCACCATATATGATAAGGAAAGCAGTGGCAGAACCTTCTACCAACATACAGTTATCATAGGAGTAGAGTCTGAAAGCTAACAGGGGGATCCTATGACTATTCCTTCCTAATGCTAATGAAGTTTTTTGGCTCTGCAGAAATGAAAGTCAGTAGAACGTAAGACTGAGAAGCTTGCTTGCAAGCTAATCCAGTAACTGGAAAGGCCACAGCAGCCTTACCCATGGGTTGTAAAGAAAACACATACATGCCATTTTTCTTAAGTGAGAACATCTGGAGATGTCCAATGTAATTATCTCCTTCCTGAAAATGAAGAGCAAGGTTAAGCTGTACAGCCTAACAGCTGCTGTAAATGAGTAATTTGTGCAGCCAATAAGAACTGAACATCCAAATGAACCAGACATTATGATTGGGAAGGGCTTCTAAAATTACACCGTGAAATAAATAAGATATAAAAGGAACACTTAAGAAGTGATTGTTCCCCAGGTTACCATCATTTGCCAGGCCGGGTTAAACAATGACAGGTGCCAGGCTGAAATGCAAACAGGAGAGTACTGTTTTGTTTCTGATAACTGAAAAAAAAAAAAAAAAAAACTGCCTCTAATTTCCATACCAGTAAAACCTGCAGTTTTCTCTGAAGCAGAGGGAACATCTGCAAGGGAGAGGGAAACCGCACAAATTTCAGTAAGGCCCTATCTGATCTCAGCATAACTAAACAACCAGCACCACTCTCCAGGCAGAACTCCTGTCCTTTCTCAGGGCATCAGCGAAGGGCTTGGTTGCATTAAGGGTTGCCAAATCTGGTAGCCCAGATCCGGTAGAGGTGAGGCTGCCACAGCTCCATGCCCCAGGTCCAGCCTCTAGCAAGGCTGTGCATGTATTCCCAGTTCCCACACATGCATATATTTACACAGTACATATATACATAAACACATGGCTGGCCATATGAATTAATCCAGATGGAAACGCTTAGCTCTCACGCAAACACAAGCAGCACCAGTAGCCTCATCCTATTCCCCGCTCTGGCTGGACAGGATGAAAGCCCACCCGTGGAAAACAAAATATATTTATATACTTACAAAATGGATACCTCCAGTAGCTGGGTAGTCTACCCAGCAGCTGGCCCCTGTATCCCCTCGTCTCCCAGTTTCCTCACACATAGAGACACACTCATGCAAACAGATCTCTCCAGTAGCTGGTCCAGACTTCTGACCAACCCCCAGACCTTATGGTCTCCCCAGTGTCTGGACTAGACTTAGGGCAACTCCAGCTCCTGGCTCCCAAGCCTCTCAGTCTACTCGTCGGCCAGTCTGGCTTGGCATCTGTTAGCAACCACACACTGACATGCGCACCCACACACCCTGCACACCCTCCACTTTCCAGTTGCTGGCACCCCGGCACATGGGCCCCTACAGCTTGGGGTCCCTCTCCAGTGGCTGGTCTGGAGACCTCTGTGACACGTACACATGCACAGAACCTCCACTCACCAAGGAACATGGTTCGAAATTGAGTTTTATAAGAAACCGGGACAGACTGTGCTGATGAGGTACAGGGCATGGCCAGACAAGGGGACTGACCAGCACCCTTGTATATGTGACTGGCACCTTGTCCCTCTGTTTTCCCACACTTGCTCCCTCCCAACCCACCTTGATCCCTCCTTTTACCCACCTTTGGCTCCTCCCCTAAACATCCCATAATAAGCTTTGTGCACTCCCAAAATGCTCTTCCCCTGCACCACATGATGAGCCCCCTATCTGCAGGTGTTGGCCCTGTCTGGAAGGTGCTCTACAGAGCCTCTCCCGCAGGCTCACAGTGGCGGGTGTCACCAGCCCCAGGGCCAGACACTCCTGGGTTGCTCTAGGGGGGCCAGGCAGGGACTCCTTTCTCTAATGGGACTTTGGGGCTCCACTGCTTGAGCTGGGTCTCTGTGTAATCAACCTTCACATTCACAGGGATGAGCCTTCATCATGTAGCTAACAAGTTGTACCTTCTTCCCTCATTTGTTTGAAGAGCTGCTGCAAGAGCTTTCCCTGACATCCACTCTGCTGTTCGCAGCCACTTCCAGTCACTTTGAACAACCCCAGCTGTAGTTTTCACACCATTGGGGAGGCTGAGATGATGGATGCGCACCACTGCCTCTGCTCCCTGTTGTCCACACTGTTCCATTCCTAGAGCCACTGTCCAGGTGGAAGACAAGAGAGGTGGCAGCGGCCGTTACGAGGGGGAAGCAGCAAAGCACACAGTGTCAGTGACTCTCACCTTGACCCTGGTTATTCTCACTGGTCTCTTATGACCACACGTGTTGCTGCTGCCACTGTCAGCGGCTAGAGGAGGCACTGGAGCGGGATGCCACGTGGGGCAGAGAATAGCCACCTTTGCAACTTGCCTCATCCTAGCATTTTCCTAGCATCCTTCAGGCTCCTGGGAGCCCTGGGTGGTCAGGAGAAGGGTCCCGCAGGCATTGGCATGTGCCCGCTCTGCATGCAGCAACAAGTTTTTGACTTCAGCATGGGATCACATTGACACTTGAGTGCTGAACTCCCCCAGAAGAAGGATTTAGGAGGCACAGCAGCCAGCACATAAGCAAGGATGTCATATTCACTCAGAATAAGTCAACATAGCAAAGGACAAACAGGTAAGCAGGAAGGATGATCAAAGTATCTGGGAAAGTACTGAGAAGCTGGCAGATATACAACAGGTTTTTCAGGATAGCGATGGATGCATGAGAGTTCCTGTGGACAAATAACTCCGGTATCCAAAAGCAGGCTGGACAAACCCATGTTTGTGGACAGAAATCTCTTGCACACTAAATAACTTGAGCTAATCTGTAACAAATTTCAAATGTACACAAGCTCTTATTTCAAAAGAGCTAAACCTGCTAAGAAAAGCAGTTCACGAAAACAAAATATACCAACAGGTTGCACAATCCACTCCCCTAAAACAATAAACAGAAGGGCTGTTTAAGCATGTCTAAGCTATTAGCAGCTTCCCTTCATTAAATGTAATTGCCATGCATTAGCAATTTCAATTGCGGCATGCAAAGCAAATTAATTTCACGTAGATGATGGGAGCCTCCAGCCAGTCTGGAACAGAGGCAGATTCTCTTCATCTATTTACACTCTGCTTCGGAATGTAAAAACTGGTATCTGCTCACTTCAGTTGCTCCCTGCAAGCTGGGCCCAACTTCACACTAGCGGCAAGTAAATATAAATTCCATGCGTACCCTGCATTTTAAGAGGCACGCATTCTTCACTGATACCTGGCCAACAGAACAATCTGAGATATTTTAATAGCTGCTGGTTGATAGTTGACAAATGGATCAGGTAAATAGATTAGAAGGAACTTCCTTCTTTAAAAGTAGGTTTTTGCAAGTATGAGACTAGTGTAGAGACTATGCACGCCACATATGTCTAGAGGAAAAAAAATGAAAGTAAGGACAATATGCTAACCTTTAGAATAATATTAACCGAATAATACTAATGGCATTAATTAAAAATGTTCGTCAAGAGATTCATCAAATAACACTAGTGAACACACAGCAAAGAACTGCTCATGTTAAAATTTTAACTGTCTTTGTGCATGTGGGCAGTATTAGTTAAGGAAAGTATTCAAGCATGTGCTTCAATCCCACTGAGGTCAACAGAATATAAATAGAAGCTTAAATTTAAGTGAATATTTATGTCGCCTTCCTATACAAGGGAGTGCAATTGGGGCTATAATCCTTAACTATACAATCACATATTCCTCCAATGTTATGATATTTCTTACAGGCTGATAAACACCTCTTCTGTCATGTGATCTCTTTTGCTGTAGTCAAGACAAACATAATCCATGAAAGTAATCTCTTCACACAGTAAATTTTACTTCCAGGTCATTCTATAAATTAACAAAAAGTAAAGTGTTACTGAAAGTTGGTTATATACACAGACCACTTTGGGTGGCACCTCCTGAATTATATCAGTTTTACAGATGGGGCTGTAGCACCCAGAAACCACTATCACCCCATATGAAATGAGAAGTTCGACTGTCAGACCTGCTGGTGTCCCACTCCTGAGAGAAACATCAACTGGATGCACACACTGCAACAGACTGCAGGATAACAGCATTCCTTTCAAGAAACCATGAACATCTCATATCATTTTTCTGCAGTCTAGCCTCTTCACACCAGTTTCCAATCAGTCTGCTATCTCACCGACAGCAGCTATTTTCTCTGGCCTTTGCTTCAGAACGTTGCAGTCTGCTCTCTGTCATTCCCACCTCTTACGTTACATTTCAGAAACAGTGATCTTACTCAGACGCACAGGATCCTACAAGACCTGCATACATACATATACACACACGCTATATATATGTATATGTATAAATATACACACACACACACACGCACACATACGTACATAAATACCTCACAATAAAATTATATGAGAACCAAAAGACCCTACTTAATGGATCAGTGCTATTCCTGTGTTTGTCTTCTGTCCAGAGAACTGATTAATTTGTATTTGCAGAATCATAGCAACTGGCTGCGGAACAAAGAAAATAAGTATGCTGAGAAGTGAGAAAGCAGTACAAGCACTACTTGAATTTGGCCAGTGCTGTGGCCAGGTGAAAAAGGTGCATTGGTATTTCAATGTCTACATGGTGATCACCTCACATATGTTGCACTGTGATGCAAATCGAAGGCAGCAGAGGTGATTCCAGAATTTCCAAACGTTATATTCATAAGGCTTTCAAACAAGTGCAAGCAGGGATGTTTTCTCAGGATGACATACTGACCACTGGTGGGTTCACAATAGTAAATATTGCTCTTGGAGATCTGACGTACGCTTTGCTGCTTTAGCTGAAATTATATAAAAAGCATGCAAAGAAAATAATAAAAGATGCAAGTAGCGTATGCCCTGCCACCACCATCCATCTTACTCAGGGGCCACTATCAAGCTTAACTAATAAGCATAATCAGTGCTAAATATTAACTTCTGAACTTTTTGGCAAAAAAGGTTTTTGCTCTTATACCAGGGCAGAGGGCAGGTTAGCTGTGAAGAATCCTGCTCCCTCAGTGCTCCCCCTCTCACCTCCAGGCAGGGCTTGGACCAGACCCAAGAACAGTACACATTTGGAGCTGCTCTTTTCTTATGTTGCAGTCATGCATGAATACAGACCAGATACAAAGAACGCACTGTATTAGCTTTGTTCAGGATGTTGCAACCTCTCTTTCCTCCTACAAGTTATCCTTCCAAATCAGTCATCTCAGTGCAGTTGCACGGTAACACTGTATTACAGAAGGAATATTTAAGAAGTTCCAAAAATAATTTCGGTGAGAAGTGAGAAATTCCATTTGAATCCTGACAGAGAGTAACAACAGACAGGCTGAAGCTGGATGGAGGACAAATAAATCAGAGGAACAGCAGTAATGACAAAGGCAAACTCACAATACAATGCCATTTAAAATTGGAGGGCCTAGACAAGAGAGAACAACGCCAGTCTGGAGGGAAAATGAGGCATTTTTTCTCTCCTATACTGAGCTTAAAAAAAAAAAAAAGTTAAGTCTTGATAATCAGAGATCTTTGAGTTATGCCTGAACCCAAAGTACACTGAGATGAGAGAACTTTTTGATGAAGTTCTCATAGCCTGCTAATAAACAAGCTTGAGGAAATGAAGTGCACTGCTGTTAAATGAAAATGAAAGGCAATCTGCACATCAGAGACACAGACTCCATACATTTAATAAAGGGCACCCCAAAAGGAACGTACTCGAAATTTAGAGATCACTTTCAAAAAATTGGGATGTTATGCCTCACACTTGAATGGATAATTGTACAGCTGCAGACTACTCTGTAAAAAGCTACTGGGCTTACCTGTTATTGCTATTTTGAAAGGTTAGATACAGATTCTGCAAGGCTGACAATGACTTTTCTTGAATTGTATGTTCTGGAGTTGAGATTTCCATTATGTTTTCATTGCAGCGAAATTAAATTAAAACTGATCAAACGATAGCTAAGGATTACATTCTATTTTAAGAGGTTGTTCTTTCACTTTGAGCTAAATGAAACATTGCCAAGGGCTGGCAGAAAAATAGCAAAGAATGAACATGATTAAAAAGGAAAGCATTATTACAAAGACAAATGGCACATTTTGTAAGTAAGTCAGCTATTAAAGATACTTACCAAACTTATAAAATAATATACTGAACTACTGAAAGGGTGTTTTCAGGTAGGTCTATAGGATTAGGAGAAGGTACTGGCATTGTTAAAGAGGCAGAACCTTTTCCTCTAGGCACGGGAGATTACAGAAGGGCTTTGTACTGATTGCTGCCAATCACTCAGCGGACACAGAGAAACAGTCCAAAACAGCAGCTCTTGCTGAGGTGGCAGGGGCAGGATATCTTCACGCTTCATTCCTCCTCTTAATTCCAGCTGGCAGGACCCATATCCTGAGTCCCAGTCCTGTGCCACACTATAACATGACGCACTGTGTCCATTCCCACAGCACTGACTGGGAGGTAACCAAAAGCCAGAATTGGTCTAGATATTTGGAAATCTCTCTCTCATGTCAAAAAGGAAGAAACAGAGGCGGTTTGCTTTATTTCCCTGAATTTTGAACAGCTGTGACCGCAGTTAACTATCGCTGATATTTTTGTCTGACATTTTCTCATGTGTGCCCATGGGGGTATGAAGAGGCACTGCAAGCACACAGATAAATAGCTTATGTAGAACTGCCTAACGCTCAAGTTCACCGTGAGCATGATAGCTGCACAGCCCTCCAAGACCCTCACCGGACATATGAAAGCTCAGCCCAGACCCACCCACAAGGAGCAAACGTTTAGAGGTAGGCTAGGCTGGTCAATACATTGACCATTAAAAACTAAACTTTTCAGTTTTCTTTGTAAATTTTTTATTATCATTATTTCTTACTATAAACCGGTTTTCAATTGTGTTAAAAAAATACAGGAATTTCCATTAATGCTTTAAAAAAGTTTATTAACATCTTGAAAGAAAATTCTGCTGATAGTACTCTCTTCGGGTAATAAATTCCAGCAACATTAACCCTTGGTTTGTTCTCGTTATTGGTACACTTAAACCCGAAAATCAAGGTGATATTTTGATCAGGTAATAGAGTTGGTTGAAAATTGTGAAGATAGGCTTTCATAAGGAGATTTCATCGAGTGGGACTGGAATGCTTCCTGAAAGCCTGTGCAGGTAAGCATCACTGAACTCCCATCGGTGAGAGGAGGAAACTCAGGCAGGCAGTATTGCCTAAAAACATAGCAGGAATCAGCGGCAGAGGGCAGAAAGAGAAACCAGTTTACTGTAATTCAGCACTGTTGTAACGTAGCCAACATCACATCACTTACTAAGATAAAGAAAACCTATTGAACTGACATTTGCTTTGTGTGCCATTAAGCCAGACTCTACTTTGCCTGCACTCACACAGTTGGCATATATGTTAATTTACAAAACAGTATACACAGACACCCATGCTTCTGTCGCCTTTCCTTTGGTTTCAAAGGGAGCTAGGCCTGGCACAGTTACCTCAAGTCCTTTTCATTCCAATTGTAAATGTCTTTTGCTGCGTGCCCAACTGGCATATCGTTTAAAGTTGCTTGAGGGGGGGAGGTTGCTTGCTTTCCTAAGTGAATTAAGCAGTTCTGAAAGAAGCCAAATTTGCAATTCTGAAAAACAGACTTCTGTTTAACTGAATAGCAGACAAGAGGAGCAGGAGGACAGCAGGCTTTCCCACACCTTAGCCTTGCACCATTCAAAGTGCGTTGGAGACACCACTACTGGGAAAAGCTAAGGCAGAGAACCTCAAACCTCTCTAACAAGCGTTAAAGCTGGCCATGCCAACAGAGGTGGTAGTTCGGTGCCAGGTGCAATGATGTTTTTTGTCTTTTATACAGCTGTTCTGTAGCAACCGGCCTGCTAGCACCCCATCATCACCGCAGGACGTTTCGCAGCTAAGAACAACCATCTTGTTACTGACAGAGGCTGGTTTAAACCAGGAATTCAGAGAAGTACAGATTAAATTACTAACCGCCGAAACCAGACTGCCTTCACCTAATATTGTTACAGCCTTATGTGAAATAATACAGGATGAATTGTGAACCTCTTTATTGGTTTCTGGGTAGAGCGCTTTAAATGCTAATCGCATCTAATTAAATTACTTAATTTCATTTGTCTCTGCCAATGGGCCATGTGATAGGATGACTTTGGAAGACAGCGCTCTTGGAAGCTGTGGCTTTTGTATTTTACACCAGGGCAATGTTAATCACCAGAAAATGCAATTACCACATTATTGCTAAATCCATATGTATGAAATAAAATGAACTCCAGCAATGGGTAGACATGAAATATCTGACTTCTTGAATAATAACAAGAACTTCTGTTTAATCTCCTCAAAACGCTCCTAACTCTTGTTTCATATGTAAGGCTCATAGGACAAAAGGAGTGTGGTTCTGATCAAACCAATATTTAATATAGTTATTAAAACTTTATCATTCATCGCCACATCCCAGAGAAGCATCCAGTTGAACATCTGCTGTCTTTGTCTCAAAATTTTGAAAGGTCCAGTGTGAGAACAAACACCGACCCTCTGAATTTCCTCCCCACGAGAATCTTCACATTCTGCTTCATCACACAAGACAGTTTTCATATCTCCACTCCACATCTGGAGAAGGTGAGGCAGAGCAGCGAAACTGTTTCTCCCTAGCTACTGACAGAAAAGATACGAGAATCTGGGTTGTAATTCATCTTGTCCCTTTCTCCTGTATAATACTGCTATCTTTCTGCTAATCAAGCATCGTGTTCACAACCGGAAAGCTAACTTCTGTATCAATGGTCAGCTGCATGCTTCTGCTGCTTTGATCTTTTCCATGCTAGAAAGCATTTTAACTACAACAGTACAGTTAAAGCACCAAGACCAGTCTATATTTATATTAGTATTGAAATTCTTCTTGCTGATGCATTTATTGATGAAGTTAGGAAATGAACTCCTGCAGACATCACTGGCCAACAAATGTAATTTTCAAAATACTAGGTGAATGGCCACTGGAATTCATCGATTTCCCTCATGGGCAACAGCCTGCTGATGAAAACACCTTCCCATTACAGCCTAGTGTATTCGTTCCATCAGTTACAACAGTCCAATATACTATCCAGCTGTGGCAGTTTCAGTCCCTCTGTCTTTGCTCTAGTCATTGGCAACTCCCTAAGAGTGACTATTCCAACATTTTTTTTTTAAAATATCACCATTTCACGTTACTCCCTTTTTTCCAAATGGGGTATTTTTTTACATAGCGATTGTTCATTCAGTTCACTTCTCTAGCTTCTGCTACCTACTATTAAATCTGGCTTTAGCTGGTTTTGCAGTTATTTGTTCATTCTGTCTGTCCTGTATTTGCTGCAACAACTCTTTCCTTTAAAATAATCTCACATATATAAAGCTTATATAGCTTCACTTCTGCTGAACAACTAACTGTGATGTAAAACTGCTAGGCCTCGAGCTCTGCAAACAGATCAGCATGTGGGCCTTGTAGCTATAACAGTGTGCGCAGCAGGCTCTATAATGGTCTCACTCTTTCATTTTAAGAAAGTAACTTAAAAACCTCCCACTCCTAACTTTGTTCTAATGACACTACTTTTCTAGCCAAAACCAGTGTCTAATTAGAATCATATGTTATATGGCAGCCAGAAAAGAGTGAACATATTCAGATTAATGTATGCAACAAAAGGACAATTCATCGCTTCAAGAAAGAGAGAACTTGTACTGAAAGCAAAACTCACTGAATTGCATAGGAGCAACATCTACCGTTAGCAGAGCAGACAGATTGGCGACTTTAGGAGACTCCAGCAGACCAGTTACTGGACAGGCTCACTGTGGTTGCACCACAACCTGGAAGTGATGGGCTGGCAGAGGCATTTCTCTTCAAAGAATATTTAGTCCTCATAAAGAGAACATATATACCTCTCTAGCTTTCCTTTTGGGCCATTTTAGGAAGGCATACAATTTTTATGCATTCCCTGTGGAAAGAAAGAAGCAGGCAAAACATTGGACTGATATTACTTTGTGATACCTTATTAGCTAAGAAGATTATGAAAAAACTCTTTCTGACAGTATGTCACCACTAGGCACTTTTAATCAAGAGAGAACTGACTAAAACGTCTGGCCTGGATTAAAAACTGCTCTTCTTCCTTAAATATGCAATCAATCAAAGTGGCACAATTACCTGGCCTGCATTAAAACACTCGGTGATTTGTAGTTCAGATGCAGAGAACTCAGGAAACACAATTATCCATTTAATATTCAGAACCAAAGCAAAATGTTTCTGAATGCTTAATACATCTTCAGACTCTGAAAATTTAACATTCAGTAACAAGTTATATTGGTTTTGCTCCCACTTTTATAAGTACCAATTTGTCTCTTCAAAAAGAAAGAAAAGACTGACAGCATCTCTTAATTGAGTCAGAACTTTGCCAAAATGCTCCATCCTACTTGCTACCGCAGGAATGATAACAAACTACAACTGGCTCAAACAGAAACAGCGGAGATAGGCAGGCTTTGAATATACTATCTTCAGTGAAAAAGCTAAGGTCCTCAAGGAGCCAAGGTCCTCATACGCGGTTGAGGATTGAATAAAAACTTTAAGATATGGTGCTATTTAACTCACAGACAGCAAGACTGTCCAAAGCAAAGACTGGACTTGTTTTTCAGTGATATTGTTCGATAAAGTGACAGATGAGAGAAGCTTCGAGTCTCACGCACTGAGGTCCTTTGATAACTGTAACGCTGACATATATGTTAATTGTTTAACATGTTGTATACAGTATTCTCCATCATTTCTTATTTTTATGAATCATAACAAAAACAATAGTCATTGTTGTAAATAGTTTTAATTAGGGTAAAAGGAGGTATCTTTTTTTTCAAACAGTAATTAACCAAATGTTCCATCTCTATTAACTAGAAATGAAAACAAGATCATGCAGACTCCTAATAAGCACTAATAATGAGCTCAACTGTATTTAAATTACTAAGCTCGATATAAATGTTAACTTCACTTACGCACCATGGGCCATACATCATTGTCACAGAAAGACAATCACTTTACAAGCTGCAGATTAGAGAATAATGAAGCAAACACTATGGATTAGATACAGTCTTCAGCCAGAAGACTGGTTTTATATCACAAATTGGGTTTAACTGAGAGAGTTTCAGGAAGTTATGGAGGCATAACATGATGATGAAGGAATACTCCGTGACGTACACACTCCCTCCTGGTAAAATTTCATGCTAAAGAATATCTTAAAATGTCACCAGTCTACATGGATATCTCTTTCTCTGGGGTTGTTATTCCTTCAGAAACACAGTCTTGCTTTACAAGTATAGCCATCTTCCTACTTCCTTCATCATCATGTTATGCCTCCAACGAGTGGACACAAATTCTCAAGTGATATCAGCCAGGCAAATCAAGGGGGAAAATAGAGCATAACACACTTGTGTCTTACATATGTACCACACAACTTCTGAGCAGAAATAAATCCAAAACTTCATCTCAGCAGCTGCCAGCTCTAGTGAGCAAGAAAGGAGGAAAAGCATCTTAGCTGCACATGAAAGTGAACCAACTGTATCTATCCATCCCACTGAGCTAGATGGCATCTGTTTTATCCTGATGGGATCCAACAGGCCACTAGGTTGCATGCACACACCAGCAATGCTGTGACATTACTTGCATCATGGTGCACAGCTGTAGCTGCGGTGCTACAGCTGAAGTTACTGGGAAAAAACCCCTGGCTCAATATAAGAATGTAAATCATACCAGTAAGTTGTAAGGAGATTTACAAATGCAAAGCATTTGACAAATATCCCAGTTGCAAGGATGAGGGGAAGGGGAGTCCCAGAGAATTCAGAGAACTTTTTATGTGCATGTACAGAATTGCTAATTCCCCAAAATAACAGTGTGATCTTCATATCCTCCTTTGGATGGAAAGGAGGTCATTCAGTACCTACCACATAGAAACAAAGTTGCCTTTGATACCTTTGCCTCCCATTTTACAAACCAAAATACCTCTGTGGATTTCAGCTTAACCTCGTAAATCATAATTTAGCCAAGCTGTAGAAAGGGCACAATATATCCATTAAACATTAACTTCCTTTATGCAGAGGACCTGCATAAGACCTTACGGACAACACAAATCTTGCAACTTTTAAATAGCAGCTTTAGGGTTGTACAAGAACCTTTTAGGCATAAGTATTTTTGCTATATTAAAATAATATTCAGAAATTCAAGAGCTAAGATAGTAACCTTCGTAAAGGTATGTGCATTTAGTAAGATATTTTGTAATCATATATACTTACAAAGAGTATTATGTAAACATATATACTTACAAAGCATAATAATCCAAATCTAATCCAAATTATAGCTATTTAATTGTAATCTTTTAATTAATGAATTCTTTAGAATTAAAAAACAAAAAATTGGTTGGCAGCTATAATGACCGAAATAGTAGGCACCTAAGTTACTCAAATGGCAAATAAAAAACAAATAGGACATAAGAAGAGAGGATCCAGAATCAGAACAAGAAGACATATCTTGGACTTGACACTAGCTTGGTCTCGACACTAGCTTTGTCTCAAATTTGGTTCATCTTAAAGAAAATTAACAAAAAAATCCAAACATCCCAGAGTCCAGAACACTTGCTCAGTCTGTCAGTACAACTCTAGCAGCACTCACTGAGAGCAGCGCTCTCATCCTTCAGCTGCATGCCTCTGATTAAACCCACCACAGAGCATCTTGCAACAAATTATCAGAGACTTCCCTTACTGATTTGACCAGCTGGTTCCCCCCATTCTACTTGGAGGAAAAGTCTCTTTTCCTCTACCCTTTGTCTTGGCTACATTGATTATTTCAGGAATTTTTTTTTTTTTTATACTGCAGTTGATGTTAGTTAACATTCAACCTGTCAACATGGAGAATTTATCAGAAAATCACTTATCTAAAATTAAATAATTTTTTTGAAAAGTTGTGAGATTGAAGACAGACAAATTACAATTTTAGCATGGTAATGAAAGATTTAAAGAGAATAAAGTCCCTTAAAAGATAATGAGATCATGAACTGTCACCAACAGTCCACCCCCCAGCTTTGTCAATGCTGTGTTCTTCTGGTAAACTGACAGCATGTCAGCCTTAAATTCTCAAGGGAATATGAAGCTCAAATTTCCTTTTTGTCCTGGACTGAAACAGCGGCTACCAACGCTGTTGGGACCAAGCTTCCATGACATTCATATCTGCCCAGTTAGCAGGGTCACAAGAATATTGTCTGTGATGGACTGATCCCTTCAGATGGTGCACCTCTAAGAAAAATACATTCTTAAACAGGAAGCAGTCAAACAGAATGGTTATTATGGTTTTTACGAACATCATTTATAAGGCCACAACTCATTCAGAACTGGAAACAAGACCATATTTTAGTTCTTTTACTCTTTTACTCTTTGTTTTCAGGGTGAATTATTTAATTCTACAGTGTATTGTTATATTCCTTTGTTATAAGAGAATAAAATAGGTTTTGCTACCGTTATGGAAATCAGGCTTGTAAACAGCCTAGAGACTGTCAAATGCAGTACTGCAGAAATGGAGAGATTTAACAATAACAATGAATAAAAATGAAAAATGCTAATGCAGATTAATTGCCATTAATAGATGCATTCATGGTTTTGGAAAGCTTTAGCATCGTTCTGATAAGAATTATGAATACTCATTCTTAAAAGCCACAATCTGCCTTTGATCTCACAAGCTGACGCGAACAGTCATTTTGTGAAAGAGACTGACAGGACCCATTCTAACATGCTGCCTTTAAAATACATGGGTCTTATCTTTTATGCATTCATTCATTCATTTGGAGGACTGACAGAAGGACTTCTCCAGCTTCCCAAATTGTTCACTTAAATATACTTTATGTATATATATGTGTGTATATATATATATATATATATGTGTGTGTGTGTATGTGTGTGTGTGTGTGTGTGTGTGTGTGCATTTATATATTTATATTTATATTTTTATATTTTTATATTTTTATGTAATATATATATTCTATATACATTATTTTACATGCATATTTTATATATATATAAAAATATAC
Organism: Struthio camelus; assembly: GCF_040807025.1. Lineage (NCBI taxonomy): Eukaryota > Metazoa > Chordata > Aves > Struthioniformes > Struthionidae > Struthio > Struthio camelus. The sequence continues at coordinate 64,899,780 of NC_090944.1, read as the reverse complement.
TTTATGTGTATAATATATTTATATATAATATATAAATATTTATATATTTATATAATATATATTATATATATATTATTTTATATGCATATTTTATATATATACATATAAAATGTAGGAAGGCTGTCAAAAATGGATTTAACATGCCGTGTCAACAGCAAACCCATTAAGGTTGAAGAGAGTGGTCACTGAAGTTGAGCTGCCCTGTCAGGTGAATAGAATTTTAACTTAAAATTTTAACAGAATTGTAAACTGAATTTTAAAATAACTAAATTCACAATTACCTATATAGAAACAAGACAAACAGGCTATACTGATGAAATGGAGGACTTAACACTGAAAACTGTAGCTCTGAAAATAATCTAGGGGAAATGCAACTGAACATGAGCCCCCCTACTTCCCTGGGGCAAACAGAGCAAAGAGAGAAAAAGTGATTTTGTTTCTGTGTGAGAAACTGCTGTGACCAGTACTGCAATGCTGTACATAATTCTGATTCTTTTCTAAAGATGTAGAAAAGACAGCATATAAAAGAGGCAGTAAAAAGGCTGAAGGTGTGGGAAAATACCTTACCATCAAAGTACAATTCATTCACTTTAAAAAACTTGATTACAGTCTATAAATACTTATGCAAAGAGAGAATATTCACCTGGCAAAGTAAGGTCAGCTTTAATTAAGCTGAGAAAGTATAAAGAAAATCTACATAAATTGATACTGGAAAGTCGGTGCGAAACCTAGCTACTGGGACAAACAGTTGAGGCAAGTGGTAGATTTTCCATTTTGAGTTATCTTCAAACTAAGACTGGACATGCTTGTGGCAGGTGTGCCTGACTCCAAATCAAATTTTGGGGATCAATATAGAGAAAACTGGGCAAAGTGTAAGAGAGAGTTCTCTTTACACACATTTACATCTTATAGTTCCTTTTAGCTTGAACAGCTCTTCATCTGTGAGGCAGATATCATGGGAATTACTTCCTGAATATTTTCAGCTCTGACATTAACGGAAGAATGGCCTCTTTTGGTTTCACATTTCTCATCAAGAAAAGCCTAGAGAAACTGAGATCCAGTTAAATGAATTAATCAAATGAACAGAAACCAAACAACGATCAGCAGCTTTGTAACTTTTCAAAAGCCTTTTAAAGTGAAAACTTCATTCTTCAGTGATGGTAAGTCTGCTACATTTTATTTTAGGGTCCAAATAGAAAGGGCTACAGTTAACGACACAAATTCCTCATAACGGCCAGACCATCTAAATCTCACTCTACACACACTCCAAATTCACCTCAAATATGTGCATTCTCCATATGTCCAGCTTTTTTTTATTCTTTCATGGGTATCTATTATCAAAGCTGGTAGGGAAAATGATTCCATGCAATTTTTAAATACACTGAAGCAAATTTCATTCTGCTGGTTTGCACGTTTTCTTTATTCAAAATTATTCACAATTTTTCTTTAAATAGCTTTCCTCTCACTTTTTTCAAATTTTTGTTTTGTACTACCACCACTATTAGCAATTTATTAGCAGTAATACTACCACTATTAGCAATTTACACAGATAAGGAAGAACCTAAAAGTCTTAACCAGCTTTAGGGCAAAGTAGTTGCTGTACTGTACGAAAGACATTGCAGTCTTACCACTGCAAGTATAATTGCCTTCACCTCTTTTTGTTCTGCTGTCTGCCATAATAGCTCTATGCTTCATTGACCTTCTCTTATTTTCAGAAACAGTACCAACCTTTTCCCTTTATTTGTTATTCTATTGCTACGTTAGAACAATTAAGGAAAATTAATTGCTGAAGCACAGGTTACCTTTGCAGAAGTTATGCTATTTTGACCTCATCTTACCGTGATTTTCCAGCTGCTTTATAACAACATTTTTTTCATTTTCAGTTTAATCAGTTTGCCAGATAGTGATATAAGACTTACTGGTTTGTAATGCCCCGTATCACCTTCAGTGCCTGTGAAGAATATAAATATCAGTTTGCACTTCTCAAGTGCTCCAGGAGAGTATTTTGTTTTAATCAAAATTTACTTAATATTGCTTGTCAGTAGGAATACTCCCAACGGTAAGTAAAGTTTGCTGAATCGGGCGGCCAGACAGAGGAGAGCCTGCCGCAGCTCCACGTCCCCACAGCAAACAGTACTTCGTAGATTCACCGGTTACGTCGGAAATGCACAATAGAAACGTGATACTCAGAAACCTGTTCTAGATCTGATAGATCCTGCTGGCATTACCTTGGATACTGCTTCATGGCTCTGCTCTGCATGAGCTAGAGAGTCAAAGAAGTTGCTGTTATCTTGTTTCACTGTGCACCTTTCTCTTTAAACCTCGGCCAGGAGTATGAACCACAGATATTACAACTACGTAGGACTCTCTGGACAGTGGTGCAGCCACATGGATCACAGGAACACTCATATCTTATAAAAACTTGTACAGAAATAAAATATATATATAGAGAGAGAGAGAGATTGACATTTTTAGAGGCTTCTAAAAACAAGCTGTATGTATCGCCGAGCTGCAGATTCATGCGAGGAACAGTCTTCCTGTTACCAGCCTGCCAGACACCACACCAGCGTCTGCTCAGTAGTACCTGCAGAAGACAACATGGTGAACGTGCCCAAGTGAGCAAGGAAAACTCGTTAAGTTTGTAAGGGCTTGTAAAGAAAGTTATAAAGCTTCCTATGGGGGAAAAAAAAACCTGCCTACTCTTTTCAACATCTCAGGAAACTAGCAAAGCCTGATCAACCTTTAGAATTACACGGGAATAAGTTACGGCTCCTCCTCAAGCCTGCAGAAAGTGCGGGGTAAGGTGAGGCAAAGCTCTGAAAAGGAGTATTATCTCTGGATATCACGCTAAGTTTGAGACCCCACTCTAAGTACCTGCCGCTTCTGATAACCACGGTTTATGCAACTTGCACAGCGTCACGACAGACCCTTGGAAGTGCAGGAGCTCGGCAGAGGTGAGGCGGCCGCAGCTCCACATCCCCAGGCACAGCCAGCAGCCTGGCTGAGCACGCGCTCCCAAGAGGCACACGCACATTCGCACAGTACTTACAGATGTATGTGCACGGCTGGACAAACGGACCACTACTGAGAGCCAACGTAGCACTCACGTTGGGCCCTGGATGCCCTCACTTTCCAGCTGCTGGTGCCCGAGCATAGGTGTCCCGACACTTGAGGCCTGCTGGTGCTCAGAAGCACCCGCGTGTCTCCACACCGGGGACTCAGCCTCCCCAGCAGCAGACCCAGGACGCCCTGCTTCCCGGCGCCCCATGCACAGACAGAGCCTCTCCTCACCTAGGAACGTAGTTAGAAATGGAGTTTCATGAGAAGCCAGGGCAGGCTATGTTGACCAGGCACAGGCACGGCTGGACAAGGGCACTGACCCATGTGTACATGAGACCGGCCCCTTTCATCCCCTTGGCCCTCTATTTTCCCACGCTTGTTCCTCCCCAACCTGCTTTGATCCCTCCCTTTCCCCACCTTTGGCCCCTAAACATCCCATCATAAGTCTTGTGCACTCCTCAAATGCTCTTCCCCTGCACCCCACAACAAGCCCTGTCCCTGCAGGTGGTGACCCCATCCGAGAGGTGCTGCACAGGGGCTGTCGGTGGTAGGTGCCACCGGCCCTGGGGCCAGGCGCCCCCTTGGGACGCTCCGAGGGGGTGGGCAGGGGCGCCTTGCTCTGGTGGGTGAATGAGGTTCCTCTGCCTGGGCTCGGCCTCCGTGTGCCCCCCATGCATGGAGAAGAGCCTTTAACTAAATCCAATAACCCGACACAGACCTCTGCAGAAGACACAGTGCAGAACCCAGCTGTTCGCAGGGGAAATCAGCTCCCCAGATCTGTTTTTCTCCCCACTGCCCTTTTCCTTCTTTGCACATACTGGCCAAAATTTTCAGCAACAGAAGGATGAGTGAGACTTCCGGCAACAACCTCTTTCCATTCATAACCAAATTCCTTCTTAGACCAAGTCCATCCTATGTGATGAATGAGGCAGGGTCCTGTGGAATAATAGTATGTTTAGACAGTTACCGACTATCACATGGCGCTTTCACAACAGGCCAGTTTCACGGGCAGTCTTGAATTCCTACATTTCATAGCTGTTCAGTGCTTGGATTTCGCAACATTTTGTTCTTTTAAACAGAGCTGGGGGAAATCATTTCTCCTGAAGCTTCGGAGGGGACTGAAAATAAAGCGTGCGCACAGGTCAAATTCAAGTTCAGCAAAGGAAAAAGATGAATATATCAAAGTAAAAGATTTCATGTGTTTCATATTTTTAATTAAAGCATTTCCATTTTTCATTTCAAATCACATTTCCATGTAAAAATAGAAAATGACATTTCTTCAAAGTTAAAAAACTGACAGGTAAAGTGTGTCAGGTTAAACAAAATGTTTCTGTTTATCTAAAGCCTTTTTTTCCGGTTTAGCGGTAAGTAAAATATTCTTCCGTGGTTGACTTCAAAACAATTTTTTTCAGTCGGGTAAGCTAACTCACAAAAAACGGAATTATTCACAGAATATTTCTGTAATAAATCTTTTTATGCATGATATCACCACCAAGTCTCAAGTCTCTAATCCAGACCCAAGAATTAGAACGATTTTTAATAAATGTAAAACAGTATCATTTCATAAATTTGTCCTGAGAAATTGCTGAACTGCTTTTGCAGAAGTAAAACAAGTAAGTATTCCTCTCCAGAGGAATAACCCCCCCAATAACCCCAGCAGACAGAGTCAGTCAGAGGGGAACACTTCAGCCCAACAGGTCAAAAGCTAAAGCTATTAGTTATAAACAACTTGAAATAAGGTCTTAAAATTGAAACTGCTGGGTAACATATATCAGTTAGAAATGTCACAAACTGGGATACATAGAAAGCCAACTCTTAAGCTCTTATGATACCAATGAGTGCAGTGGTACTGAATTACATGAACCTACAATCTACTCCAATGTGTATGGCAACTGTAAAGCATTTATTATCCACCATTTCTGTCACACAGTATTTCTGCAGCCCTTACAGACTGACATACCAGACAATCATCCAAAGATGTTTAGAAGCACCTGACAAAAATATTTCTGAAAATGGTAACAGCATATAATGAGCAGCTCTTTTTAAAGTCAGCAACTTATCCATTTACATTCCCAAGAAACCCAAGGGATCTAAACCCAAACATTATTCTTTCAGTGAGCATTCACAGATGGAAATGTATTCTTCCCTCATTTGTTCTTTTACAAAACCCTAACATAGGCTGCTGACCTTGTGTGTGTGATGCATCATCACAGGGTTATTAACCATCTTCTTCATTAAGTGGCGTGTAATGCCTGACTGATTACAGCATTGCTCTCTATATATCTAGATATGTAACAGTTCTGCAAAATCAAATGATGAACAAACGCAACTACCCATGCTCAGATGTCTAGCACGTTAACTGGATTCCGTAATTGTTGCTAGTATGCAGGCTATCGTGATACAATCACAGAAAAAAATAAGGATATTAATTCATTAGGTAATATACTGCAAAATAATTAGCTGCTTCAAAGCATTTTAAATGGAGGTACATCATGCTCCTTTAAAAAACTACCAAATAAAAATACCTACTTGGCCACAGCTTTATTTAATTCAGACAAGTAAATGATATGTGTTTGTACCATTAACAAATGTACCCAGTATCCTCCTCACCAACCTCTTAAGGCAACTGAGAAGTCACATTTTGAGAAGTGTGGTTTCTCTCTTACAGACATGTTTTTCGCCCACGACTTTGGACCATTAGCAAGCTGCAAGCATAAACTGCTGCAGTAGCAGTTATTTCAACCTCAGAAGAATCTGGCGACAAGATGCTTTGCTGTGCTGATTTGTGCCTACAATTCATATGTCAAGCGTGAAATATCTGGATCAGTAATAGGGCTACAGGCTATGCCTGTGGGCCTGTTTAGGCAGCTGCCTACCCTAGAAAACCTTTCTTTTTGTAGGACCTAGCTGTAGCAGACTTAAGACCTCACCGCAACTCAGTAACAAAGCAAGATACACAAAGACCCATGGAGTGTGGCTACAGAGTTTACTGTTCTAGCTGATAACCTACATCACCTTTCCTGAGCCTAGGTCATGATCTAAGCACATCATTACTTCCTCTAAGTTTGAGGAATGCACTGGAGGTAAAGGAGAAGAGGAATCAAGAGGTATTTGGGATGGCAGGGCACACCAAGCCTCAGGAGCCTTAACAACTGGAAGGGGAGAAACAAATTTCCTGACAGAGCCACTGTAGTTGAATGACTGGCATCTGAAACAATGGCGGGGGGTGGGGGGAAGGGTCAAGACGAGAATCCTACACCCAAGGCTTACGCTCGCATCTCAGAAGACTGCCATCTGGAAACCCCTTCTTCGACTCTGCTTATGTGAAAGTTATTATAAAGGCACTATATTCAAGAAAGAGATGAAGCTATTGCCATAACGTGGGAGTTTTTACTACAGATGTACAGAGAGTTTGGGGCTTTTTTGTAGAGCTCAAACTAGTTCCTGTCGCATGCTAAGAAGCTGCTGTAAGGTAATAATGCTTTCAGGTGATGTGGGCTATATTAGAAAGATGACAAAAGTCTCAGGTACTGCAGACTTTGTAAAGCATTAGTTCTTAAAGCGCTGGTGTACTCCAGGCACTCTTTTATTGTATGTTAGGAAAGTATAACTGCTCATTAAAACACAACAGGCATCAGTTCCAGAGCAGGGTGCCTGACTTTTAATCCTTCCAGTAAAATGCTGCTGGTGCACCATTTTCAGAGCAGCCAGGTGATCCAATAAAGAGCCCTTCTTGTCCTCTGCTGTCTGTAATTACTACATACTTGTCAGGAACAAGCAGCGCATAACCTACCCTGCACATGCAGCATTGCAAATAGTAAAATGTTTAGTGAAGAATATCCGATTTAAAAGCAATCACCAAGACAGCAGAAGCAAAAGGGAAACTACCGATGGAAATCAACAACCAGACAATCACAACTATTTGGGTGCAACTCTTCATGGCTAATATCTCAGATCCTTACTAAAGCAGTTGCTTGATGGCACCTTCTAGCAGAAATAAAAAAGGGAGAAAGAAGGAAAAAGAAAACATGCACAAATGCAGAGGGGAAGTCTTTTGCAGGTGCAGCGTATTAGACGGCTCCTGGTTCCACCTCTAAGCGGTGGGCTTCCCTAGACAGGCTTTCCCATGTTTCTGCAATGTATAAGGCCGGCTGCAGAGCTGATCTCCTTAGTAAAGGCAAGAGAGCAACAGCCACCTGAGAATCTAAAATGAAAGCACTGGAAGTGATCAGATACAGAAATAAAAAGGAAAAGAGGAAAGATCTTTGGTCATTCTTTTATATCCCCACTCTCTATTTCTGCCAAAAACAACATAGACAAAATTAGTCTATTGCAGCCTAGAGAAACAAAACATAGAATAAACACCTCTTGTGAAAACTCCACAATTTCTGCATTTTTGTGCCACTGAATATAGGGGCTTTCAGGGACATACTGAAGTAGAAATACTCAAGCTATGCAGTATCATTGCTCTTTGCAAAAGGGATCCAGAAATATGCTTTGACTTGTACAGGATCATGAGTTACTTCTGCAGCTGAACAAAGGCATCTGAAGTCTGGGTCAACAGAGCGATACTGTGGTGAATTTGTTAGTGCCAGACAGGACGCTTAGACATCAACAATCCTTAGAATGTTTAGAACATTTAGAAATGTTTAGAAACATTTGAAAGCTTTTTATTAATACCTTTAAAAATATCAGAATCAGCTCTAAGCCTTTCAGTTAGGCTACCTGGCCACTCTTTAATGAGTCACCTTGACATTTTAACATGACAACTCCTGGAGCTCAACAAAAACTACTCTAAAGCATCACTATAACAGACAGAAACTTATGGCACAGAAAGCAAGAAAACATTTTTAAAAGTTCTAGGAAGAATCCCAGTGATAAGAGTTTGGTATCCAAAAACATCTAGTTTCCCAGCACAATAACCAGATGCCTACTGTCTCTCTTTGTTTGTCCTTTTAAAAGAATAAAATGAAAGCTCAGCCTATACTGGTAGGGCAGGTATTCCCACTCGGGAAGCTCTCTTAAGCAGTCTTCCAACTTTTTTCTTATCACATCCAAGCAAGCTTTGACTCTTAGTTAGTCAGATATTATTGATTTGAGCCATACAAGAGGCGATGATACAGCTTTGCTAGAAGAGCTGTGTGAACAGGCAGTACTGTTTTGAAGATCATCATTGAAAACTACAGAAGGATTTAATATTACCAAGATGTAAACTTAGAGAGTTCACTTTTGCTGCGTTAACATTATTATGTAACAAAACAAATTTCATAGTCATCTACCATGGAGCTTTCAAAGACAGCATAAGTCCCTTCTCCTCTCAGGTCACATCTATGGGTCACTAGTGGTAGGGTTTGCACTCCCTGTTACTTACAACTTAGACTCACAGCTCTGCTATCAGAATCAGGCCAAGACAGCTGCTTCAGGTTCTGCCTCCAAACAGATTTCTACATCCCCAGTTAGAGCCCCTGCCAGGTCACCTCCTCCCTCCTGTCCAAGTTATGAGAGAGAGACCAGCAGCAGCCACCCCTGCCTCTTCCTCTGCCCTGTTTCTCTGCAAGGTTTCAAAGAAGGGATCCTCATGCAGCAGAAGACACTCGGAACAATTCTCTGATAAAAGTAGATTTATCTTCATGGTATAGAAAAAACATCATTAGTAGATGTTACCATCCATGTACTCACTGTTACCTTTGTCTCTGGCACATTTAAAATGAGAGAGAGTCAAATCTCAGTTTTGTGTTCTCTCTGAAGCACAGAAGTTTGGTCATTATAGAAAAATCATATGGCTGGTGCTCGCTTTAACAAAGGAGTTTAGTAAGCAATTAAAAACTGTTCTAGCGTAGTTCAAATAGTCAGACTGATCTACCTTTGAGCTTTCACGAACGGGCACATCTACAGACATTGAATATTCTTAAGAATAGCATAACGAACATCAGCTGACAGTCTTGGGAGCACAGATATGTGATTCAGGGATTGCTAGTACACAAACAAAAGAAAATAATTTCTCCTGAGCTTCTGTTTATTTTTCTGCCTTAATTTTTTATCTATGATGATTTAGACCTGAAACTAAGTGCATGAGCACTGCTATCGTTGATCTTTTTATAGGAGCATTGTAAATCCTAAGGAGTGATGAGAAGAGGTCAAAAATCAAACTCAATTGAGTTTTTTTCTCATGGTCTCTGAGAAAATTAGTTGACTAATAAAACCTTAATAGTGCTTAAGAACTCAGAAATTTCATTTAAAAATCACCTGAATTCTCATTTAGTCAAAGAAGCTAAATACATTGAGATTCTGGGATCTAACTCACTTATGAAGTCTTCACACAACTTAAGATTCTGATTGTGGACAGCAGTAAATTTATGAGTGCATCACCTGAGATTTTCAAGGAAATATCATGATACATTCACCAATGTAAAATGTGAGACTGAGGAGGAAGCAGAGGGGAAGGAAAAGGAACCTAAGCAGAAAGGAAGGGGAACAAACAAAAGAGTATTTGAAACTGCGTAGAGAACGTGTCTTCAAGGCTCCTCAAATAATATCAAAATTTTTGCTTTAATACCATGCATCACTTTTGAGAAGATTTGTTCTGACTTTTAGTTGCCTTCCTGGGTAGCAATTTAAACTGAGATCCCTGTGTAGGTTTTCCTTCAAAGTACTACAGTGAAACATTTTTCCTCCAGTTGACAACATGGGTGGCAAGAACAGTAGCAAGGCTCTGTATGTATCTGTAATTTGATTTCTGAGCAGCTATCCATCACACACCTATTTGGCAGAAACCCTCTAACAAACCAGCTGCCTTAATCCATTTCTGCGATGCCTCATGCTGAACAGCTCAGCACGGGCACTGACACAGCTCCAGTTATCTTTACTGAGTTCCATTAAACTTGGCATTTTATGGATGCTTCTCTGAAATTAATCAGTCAAAAAAGTTGATAAATAGGTAGGGAGTCTCAATACAGTAATAAGGATGAAAGAATTTCTGTTAAGTTTAACTTGTGGCCTTCAAGAAGATGTAGCTTCAGAAAAACTACTTTAAGTGTCTGGACAGTGCGAGTCAGGAGTTAATAAGGCCATGCAGTACCTGCCACCAGCAGAGCACATTCCTTTACTCAAAGAAAAATTGGTACTACCTTAGAATACCATAGATGAAAAGATAGTAATGTATGGACTGTAAGAATGAGAAGGCAGAGAGACAAGAAAAAAAAAAAAGAGACGCAGTGCTAAGTGCATGGGTGTTGCCTGGAGGAGGCAGAAGCTGGAACTGGTATGCAACTTAAATAGAGTGAGAATAACAAATTTCAAGACAAGGAAGTGTGATACCATTCACTTTTAGCACTGTACTGTTCTTATCCTAAAAAGTAATTCTGCATCAGTTTTATTAATAGAAGGAGTACATGTAAAGACATTACTCAAGTCCTTTACATGCTTACTTATTTCTAGCCGAGTCCACAGAGAACACTGTTACAAAGACAATGAAGTTGCAAAAAATAATCAAAACTTAAGAAGGACCAACATTATGAGTTGGACACCAACCCTACGCAAACTTAATAGTGGACATTGACTGATCCTGAGTGCTTTGCCGTGGAAACTTGACATTCCCCTGATATAAGAAAGATTTTCATTGCACTTTTTAAAAATTAATTTGAAGATATTAACAGAAGCATACACATTATATGAAAATAAGCATGTGATAAAGTCTTAGCAGGATCAGAACCTTAATTTCTACTCAATTTTTAAAGCATTGCACTATTTTCCATTTCATAGACAAAAGGAATAATTTATATGCCAGTAGTCAAGAGCACATTTTTAGTCGTCAGTGGAGTTCCTGCGTCATGATCCATCACTTTTAGCAGATAAGGTCTATTTTCATCATTCTTTTGCTGCATGTTCCTGCAGCTAGGATGGTTTCGTCTGGCACATCAGACAAATTTATGCACGTTTTTGTGTAAAAGGTTTTTTGAATGTTTACTCATTTAAACTTGCAAGAACGCAAGTGTCTTATAACCTAACAGGTGATGGTCATGTGATCTCTGTCCACCCAGATAAAAACTATGATTTGAAAATTGTTTTTTCTTCTGATGTACCATCACCATGGAAGTCTTCTGTTCCAGTAAAATCTATAATCTTTACCTCTTTCAATTTCATCAGAAATGATGGAATAAAATCCAGTTCTGACTTTTGCTAGTACTGTCAGTAGGCATGGCATTTACAAAGCCACTTCCATTATGACCCCACATTCATGTATTGATAATTTCAAAAATAAATCTGTTTCAGATTTAAAATGTCCATGGTTCGTTTCTGCTCAAAGGTATTTAATTTGAAAATCTGGAGAGAAATTTTTTTTAGTAAGCTTTTTCATTCCTTTAATACTTGCTAAACAAACTATAACCATATTTTCAAACTGAAAATCATCAGACTTCTGATATTTGGCATTCTGAAGCTTACTCCCCAAAAAGCAAATCCTTACTCTTGCTGCAGGCTTGTGTGACTGAATGAGAAAGAGCAGGAAGCTTCCACGTTCCCCTGCCTCTGCACCCTGGACCCTGGGTGCTCTCTATATGCCGTTGCCAAGCTGAGACACAGATTCATGGACCCATCCTCTGAACCCTCTGTGGAAAAAGAGTTTCTGCATGTGAGAAGGGTCTGATTTACTGGACTTCAACAAAGCGTCTCTGCCGCATGTGCCCAGTTTGATCCAACCCAGCTATGTGGCCTTGATGCACCCACGCGGGCCTCTGTTCCAGGTAGAGGTAAGGTGTACCCTAAGGATTAGGGTACATCAGCTAGCGCTTGGTAAATGATCATATTAATACACCCTGTACCAGGATTACTCTGCCTCCACACAATTATTCCAATATTTACATTTATCTCACTAGGCTAACAGAGTCCAAAGACACCAAACAGACAAGGCCTTTTGCTTGTTTTACAGGGACAAAAGACTAGGTCAAAGACCAGCAACTCCACAAATTCATACAATTGTTCAAATAGTCGGGCCGCTTGAAATGATCTGACTACTATCCTAACCATTCACGATGATGTAAAGAGATACGTCACCTGAAGAACCACGATACAGGTTTAAAAGATATGCTGTGATTTAAAATCCTGAACGACAATAAGCATTTCTGGCCCTTTACATGCCTGGATCATAATATATCATTTTGAGAACTTGTATCAGGTATAAATGTTTAAATTAACTAAAAAAGGAGTGAAACGGTATGTCTTTTTCTTTTTTCAATGTATCTACAGTCAAGTCTAGTATCTTAGATCACTTACTTTTTTACTAATTAGGAGTTAAACACAAAAGAAAGTGTTAACAGTTAGCACTGTAAAATGTCAGTAAACTCTTAAATAATTGTTCCACAAGCAATATTAACTCAGCCTTGTTACATATATTTAATATTTTTTGATCTTGCTTTTCTCATTAATTAGCTCAATATAGCACCACATTTCACATCATTTAATAAATAATATAAAACATGCAGTATATACAGTGGGACAATGTTAATACTCTTGCTGGAACTTTTACTTTCTGATGTTTGGTGATTTGCCTTTTCGGCCTTACTTTAAAATTAACAGTTTAATATCACTACTGCTTTGAGACAGCAGTTCCCAGCTCCAGAAGCTGTTTCTGGTAGAAACAGCTCCACTTCTAATCACCACCTAACCTTGCACATTCCTGAGCTCTCCTAGTGAATGCTCAGCTCCCAGCAAAATGAGGCTTAGCCTAGATCACATGAAGATTTATGGATCTATCAAAATTTAACTTTGTCCTCCTGCATCGGGCCGATTCATTTTTAGTTAAACATATATAACATCAAGACCAAGGGAACACTCCCCCAATTTTGAGGAGAATCAAGAGTTGACACTAGTGTTAATTAAAACTAATTATTTTCGTTATGATTTTTTCCAGTAAATGGCAAATTGATAACCAATATATTTTCATCAAAAACCTCAGCACTGAGCCACAAATCAATTTATCTATTTATCGATCGTCTATTATTTGCCTTCTGTTTCCAATATACTTATGAAACTAATTTTTAAAAATCCAGTTAAAAACTAATCCTTTGCAAATAAGCCACAGCAATGATATTTGCAACCAAAGATTATGTCAGGCATTAAATGAGAGCTATATGAAGCAGATGCATCAATTTTAACAGAAGAAGAATAAAGATGAAAAAAAAGGTGAATAGAGTAGTATTAGGACAGCATGAAATACAAAATACTCATGTCTAAAACATAGCATGTTTACACTATTTTCCCAGAATTGCACAAGAGTAAAAAAGCAAATCTATTTATAGCATATAATAAGGAACTAACGAAAAAATGAAACCAAGTTTATTTCAGGTATTGGATTCAATTTTTATTGTCATCTGGTGCCCAGCCTAAGACTTGTTTTCAAAGCCTAAGGTACTGAAGAAGTAGATGGAAGAGGCACAGACCATTCCCAGCGCAGTACTTCTAGGGAAGGTAGGCCATGTTGTTTTATGGAAGGCTACATTTGGTTTTACAAGTTCTGCGGATGGTGCTATTTTTCACTTTCAGCAAATCACTAATCTGCTAACAGCAGCAACTGGGCCACAGTGGGCCTGACCCAAAGTTGACTGTAGTCAACAGGAGCCTTTCCATTTACTTCAGCAGATTTTGATTCAAGTTCACTAAAACGTCAAACACTAAAAGTAAAGTTAGAAAAGACTTCTTACACTAGTGTGGCTTGGCAGTCTCTCTGATACAGTTATACATACAGCTATACTGTATATAAGGAACATAAGCTTTATAATGATATGTTTGAGTTCCTGATAGACGGAAGTAACTTCAGAAATAACCTCTTTGGGCAGGGCCTCCAAACCAAAAGGATAAGAGAAAAATCCCAGAAGCTGAATATTTTGAAAAAAATCCAAGAAAATAAAACAAAAATCCTTACAATTGGTAATGCTACCTGTTAGGCAGCATAGAAAGGGTAAGCCCTCCTCGGATAACCAATAGCTCCTAGAAGAGTACTCCGGGGCCTGAGAATGAAAAGAGGAAAGGGATAGTAAGACAAGAAATAGGTCTTTATGCCGCTAAAAAGGAGCAAAAGTTCATCAAAGTGCTTAATATTTCACTGGGGCTGTTCCCAGGTGACTGCCCATTCAACACGGCAGGAGAAGCAGCCAGGAGAAGCAGCCGGCTTTTTCAGGTATTGACTAATAGGGCACTTAAGCAGCTAACTCCTCTTTGCCTCAGCCCAAAGAGACAGTACTCCGGCGGCAGGTCTGTGCTCCTGGCAGTGCCACAGTCTGCTTGGGCAGGCAGAAGCCTTTGAGCTATCCATGTGTCCCTGTAACAGAGAACAGCTACCCAACAGGATCCTCTCCTCAGAGCCACGAGGGCAGCAAACCCTTATTGGAAGAAAATCACATATAAACAAGTCAGACCTCTATTGCTGCTAGAAGAAAAACACAATCAAGAGCCCTCTTGTCATTCCTTGAGGGTTTGCAACAAACTTACAGACTTCTGTTTGTTTATTTTGCATTGTGAGCCTTATTTGAATATGCAGATTGAGCATCTAAGAGTTTTTTTGAAAGAACATCATTTTGTACCTAAAAATAAATAATCTGGGCTTTTTTCCAGTAGATTTGAATTGTTAATTTTTTTATAACAAGGAGAGCGTCCTTTAGGGGAAAGACTTTTGGAGTAAGTCTTGGTTGTAATTCCCATGTGCAAACCTTCTTAGGGGAGTTTGTTCCAAGTCAATCAACCTCACCCACAGCTAGGCTCCAGATAATTTACTAGAGAAAATTAGATTTCTCTAGGACTATATTTAATATTTTCACTTGTTAGAAACCATGCAGGATTCAGCGGTTGCTGATGAAGCAAGACTCTAAACTTCAACACAACTCGATGATAGCTTAAAAAAAAGGAGGGGGGGAACCATTCTCACCTGTGACTGAATCCCTTCTGTTTTAAGATGGAAAGTTTCCTACAGCCTTAATTAGGTAACCTTCCCCATGAAGAGAAGGTAGATTAAAGTCATAGTGTTTAAAAAGGACTTTTCTTTCATTTCATGTGAGATGCTTTGGCTTCACAGGCTCCCAGACAGCCATGCTGCAACGTTGTAACAACCAGCCATCCTCCAGCATGCCTCCTGCATGGCTTTCATGTGCGTTTTTTGCTATCAGGACAGGCCGCAGCTGGAAAGAAATTCCTATGATTCAAATTGATATATTTTTAAATTACAATTTCCAGATCCATATGTTGTGACTCATAGAAAGCTTGCTAAGATATTATCAATGTTAATGAAACTAGAAAAGGCACACAGTAATAGAGCGAAGTGTTGTGTGAGACCCAATTACCCTCTACACGTAACGGCAGGTAAAACCTTATAGGCCTACGCTTCAACTCTGCGTTCTTCTTCTTCGCGATGCTTAAGGTAGCCAATAAATGTACTTGTTAATAAAAGTTTTAGAAATCTGCATGTTTTGTTGAGTTCCATTATTGGAACCAAACTTATTTTATTTACAAGATCTGCATAATCTTGTGTTTTCTGTCACTCTTTTCAGTGCTGGAAAAGTGTTCGATATTGTAAGCTCCTAGTATCTTTGAAAGACTACTCAGAAATGATGTTGTATCATATATTTCAGTGGTATTAACTTGAACGGTTTGACCAGTAGCACAGTAAAGTCCTTGAAAGCAACTCAGAAATATTCTTTTTTAATGTAGGCTTGTCCTCTTTTTTTAATTTCTTTAACAAAAATACAACCTGATCAACTTTGCTTTAAATCTCTCACCTTGCTTTTTTTCCCCCTTACAGATATAATTGCTGATGGCCTCTGATTTTGTGTACAAAAACGTTGTGTTGTTAGCTTTCAGTACTGGGAGTAGTTGGAAGAAGAATATATTTTATTAAAAAGGGAAACTATTTGTTCCTTCAGTGAAAGTAGGAGAAATCAAACAACTTTCCATACAAAATAAAAAAGAACAGTGTTAACATTACTGATATTTAGATGTAGAAAATTTTAAGAATGGTTGAGAAAACAGTCAGACTTTCTTTATACGTTAGAACAAAACAAATAAAAAGTTCTTTTCTTTTTCCCTTGCACATCACTTTAGGATCTCTATATCAAAAAGAATATTAAAGGCCTTATGACAGATTCCAGGAATCTTGCACACAAATGGGATCCTCAAATTTACAGAAAATAGAGAACTTTTTAAATGTACCCTTTGGAAAAGGTGGCTATACCTTGAGCCACAGGGTATTTTGTGGAGATGTATGCTCTCTCCCCTTTTTGCCAGCACGCTAACCACATGAAAACATCTGCAGTGATCATCTTTCTAAAAAATTGATAGATAAAAGACATCACCAGGTGAAAGAGTACAAATTCGCTTTAAGCAGTTTACGTTGTAAAATTGAGAAGCCAAATTCTTAACATCATGCCTCCTCAAAGCAGCATTTAGTTCATGGCTCCCATCTTCAGTTGCTAGCTCCATATGCTGGTGCTCAGTTTCCAGATTTCTCATTTTCACTACTTTGCAAGCAATGTCTATAAATATGTACCAAATATCAATCTGAAGAGAAATCTTTAGTAGTGAGCTCCCACACCACCCGTTAAGTGAGAGATCAAATTCTGGCTTTAAAATTCTGGGCCACAACGGCAAAGGGAGGAGAAGTCAGAAAGAGCTCCACAGCCCTGCCATTTACGGAGCCCAGCTGAGGTTGGCTGCCAAGGAGGAACACCATGACTACTTTACAAGGTACAGGGTCACCTTTCTGACCATTATGCACTTTGCCGGGTGCATGAGAAAACTGGCTATTCTCTAGCCTTCTCCTTTCACCCTCACTATCCTGATCATGACAGGCTTCTACGAGGAGAGGAAGGTTGGTGAGGAAAGAAAATAAGAGAAGGGGCTTAAATCTGTACATCGCAGGCATGTGTTGCTGCTTCCCCCTTCTTTGTAGGGCTCTGGCAATTCTGTAGGGCTGTTCAGTCTCCAACAAAAACACAACCCTAGATGCTGTACTATGATTAGAGAACACCCCAAGACATGGGAAAACAAGCCAGCTCAACTCACACATCTGTTTGTTTAGGCATTGTATTAAAGGCTCAAAGCATCTGATTCTGGGCAGCAAGTTCAAGTGTCTCTGTGCTCTGAGAGATTTACCCTCTCCTCCGGCATGCGCTGCGCTGCACTTGTGCCGATAGCTGTTCGTCAGACCTCTGGCAGCCAGGCAAGGCAGCAGCCAGGGAGAAGCCAAATTCCTGTGTGAATAGCGCTGAGGGTGGTTTTAAACTGCAAAATTCACACACACAGTAAAAATACTCCCAAAACTCACAGAAGCAGGGCGGGGAAGATTTCCTTCTCTTACCTCAGATCCACTAATTTCCAGAGCTAAACAATCAAAATAAGGCAGTGTCTCTTCTATTAATTCTAGGCCAATGGCTTCACTCTTTAAAGGGACCTCACATAATTTTATAAATTCATATAAAATGAGCTCCTCAAAGGAGCAAAACTGAAAAAAAACAGAAAACAGGCTACCTTAAAAGACTGATTTGCCAGTGGTATCTTTATTCTATTTTGCAAGTGAAAAACCACAAGGCTCTCCACAAGATCTTACAGTTTACCTATGAAGTGACCTGAATTTTATTGTTGTTTATTTATATCCAGGTTCCTAAATTACCTCAAAATTTGTGAAGTTGTACTCAAAAGGCAGAAAGCATAAGATTAGTTTCAATAATTCTGCCGTTCTTCAGATTCATCATAATTGAACAGTACACTTCAGTCTTTAGGTGGAATGGGAAAGTCCCATTAAAAATATTTTATTTTCATTGCATCCTAGTAAACAACTATTTACAGAGAGAATGCACTTTAACTTATAGTTAACTTTTTATGAAGTACTTCAGAATCAGCCTGCATAGCATGAGCATACAACATCACAGGTGTAAAATAGTATATGTTTTTCTAATGACTGCACCGAGAACAGAGGCTGGAACTCAGCTCCTCCTTCCCAACAAACACCCTTAACCATTAAGGTACTAAACCAGCCTCCCTCTCTTGCGGGTGGTCCTGCTTTAACAAGAGACTATCAGTGGTTAGGAAGTAGTCTGGTAAAATAGATGTGGATTCCTTCAGGCTGAGAGACATCTAGAATCCAGACCTTCAACTTCCCAGGTGAGTGCTCTAACCAGCCAGGTAGACGTCTAATTATTGGATCTTTTCTAGGCAAGCACATACATTCAGGCACATCAGGGACGTAGCAGTTCAGTTTTAAGTTTGGAGTGAATAGTTAAGCAGCTTCTCCCATCTGAGCTTTCAGGATTATCTCCTTATTACCTTAACAACTGAATCCACTTCAGTCAAGACGTACTTGCTGGCATTCCAGATCATATCCTACTTGTCTGAGGAAAGCCCACAGGCCATTATAATAGCTGCAGTAAAATAAGCATGTATCCTGGACGTTTGGTTCTGCCTAATATTTTCTGTCACAAGGTATAAGATTGTTACCTACTGAAGGACAGTTAGAAGCAGAGCCACATTACTATGTGACACGATACCTACCCAGAGACCCTGTCACTTTTAATTTAAAGACATGATTGTACAGAAATTGTATACACCCACAAGCTGCTTCAGAACTCATTAATATTCTGCAAATGCTCTTTTGCCTAATTCTAGCATGTTTTGCTTGACTATTCATGGGCACCAACATTCACTTTAAATGTTCTATTAATTGGACGTCCAAGTAATCATTAAGGAAACTGTAATTTTGATTTGTGTGTTGCTGGAGTCGTCATTTTTCATTTTCACTTCAGCCCTTGTTATAGTAGCAAAACAGGCGTGTTCCTTCAGAAAATAGAATAAGATGAAATCAACCTTTGTTAAAAATACCCAAACTCCAAATCCTGTAGCTTAGCATACTGCAAGATAATGAAGTGATTTTCATGCCAGAAAAACTACAAAGACAAAATCACAAAAAAGCAAACTCCATATAGGAAAAGCAGAATTAGAGAGTAGCGTTCTAGATCTGCACCATAAGATTAATTATCTGCAATGAACCTAACTGCCACAGCAATCCTATAGCCAAATCTGTGATATGTCACTTCAGGCAAAGGAGGACCAGTATTGCTATTTAAGCATGCGTAGCTGAATGCCTAAGGCCAGTATTTAAACAGTGCCTGGTGGGCTTTCTTCCCCCTTGAGTATCTACCACAGATGCTCCATCCTATTATTCAATTCCGCTTTCCATTTCCCTAGTCTATGGGAAAAGGGGAAATGACAGCCTTGGCAACCAATTGCTGCTTGGACATTTAAAGGTCTGCAACCACGAACCACTATCCTCTTGTTATCAGCGTTATTGCTTACATTATACCCTATAAATAAGGCTGACCTTAAGGCTAAGTAGGCCACTGTGAAAAGACACCCCAAGAACAGCGCCTTATTCAGCTCTGCCTTCTTTTTAGTCGCTATTCCTGCATTTCTCTTTTCCAGGTGTGGTTCCTGTGCTAGTGCAAATATATACAATATATTGGTACATTTGAATGACAGATATCTTACAGACTCTTAGGTGCCCTTTGTTACAGCATCTCCCTTAAAGTCCTGCTGTAGATAATCCCAAAGATTCAGACTTGCTTACACTGCTGATTGCATGACATTAAACATTAAGCATTAAGGCTCGTTTGAGGATAAAACAGAACAAGATGCTGTTGAGCAAGGATTTAATGTGCTCTCTATTTTGGAGCTTTCCATACAAACACAAGTGTAGCACAGCCACTGAATGCACACTGGGGAGAAGGAAAGGAGATGAGAACCCCTCGGAAGACGTAGCACAGGACTTGCACAGCTGCAACCTTACATTTACACTACTATGAATTCAAAATAACTGCACACAGGGTGATTGTATCAATCTCAATTTTGGCCAGCAGAGTAAGCTGAACCTCCCCTCAACCCTGAAACTTCACTGGGGTGGGGGGGAATTACTGAAACATTGGTTGACCCTTCTAAAAATGTAGGCAGCTGCCACCAGGTGTCCACCGATGTGCATGCAGCACAATAGACACTGGTGAGAACAGCCCAGGAGTGAGGCACTCCCGCCTGGATGGAGCAGCAGAGTGTGAGGGACCACTTCCAGGCCTCCCCTCTATCAGCAGCTCATCTCAGAAGTGAGAGGGAAGGACATGCAGCATGTGGGCAGCATGACTGGAAAGGTTCATGGAACAGGTACATTCCCAGGTTTTGAAGATTTCAATTTTAATGAGCCTTTCCAGATCTTTTTTTTTCTTTTTTAACTGTCACAACACTAATACTAAATCATCCTTGAGAATCTTCTGTCAGGGACTTCTGTTCCCCTCATGACCTCCACAAATTATTTTTAACACTTATTATCTACAAAAGGGAAATTATTCCTTTGTCTTTATTCGCATAGCCTTTTAAAGTGATAAATCCTTTTTTGACAAGCCTTTAGCACAAAGGAAGGGAAAAGAGAGAGTCAGACTTAGGTAGTAGCTATTATTCTTTCTTAAAGAGTCTGGATCCTCTTTCTTAAGAAAAAATTATGCAAAGATCTTAAGAAAAAATCATGCAAGGAAAGGGATTTGTTGTGGGGAACTAGGGGAGAACACAAAACATAAGGAAATGTTTCTGATGGGTTTTTTTTTTTTTAGTTTTTGCTTTTGGAAAACCATAGCCACATCTCAAGATCCAATTAGCCACTCAAAGACCCCAGCTATGTTTCCCTGGCTTGTGAAAATATTTGGCTAAGTTTTTACAGATTTTTCCTGCAGGAGGCAAATCCTTCATATGAATATTGCACTGCTTATATCCACCACTGAGCTTGCCAAACTAATACAGCAAAGCATTGCCACGTTAAATATGTCCTGCTTGGCTGAGCTGCATTCTTATTAGACAGAGAGTAAAAAGAGAAAGGTAAGAGAAAGGTAAGTGGAATAAAATGAGATCAACATGCTAACAGGAGTCAGCAGATAACATTAGGTTCACAAGGCAAGACTAGTGCAGAACCGTCACAGAGATGAAATGTCTTGTTCTCCAACCTCCCCTTATCTGTTCAAAATACCTTTCAAGATAAAATGACAGGAACTATAATGGTAACTTTTAGATAGGAAATGCCAAACTAATGAAGCTCTACAGATGAGCTGAAAAAATTTCCAAAAGCTGTCCAGGAGAGAAAAATTAAATTAAAAAAAATAAAATAAAATAAAATAAAATAAAATAAAATACAATAAAACAAAATAAAATAGGAGGAACTAAGGAATAACTGAGCAAGGCAGCAATATGAGAAAGGAAGGAAAAGAAAACAAAGTAGAAGAAATAGTCCAGGGTTCCCTCAGCCTTAAAAAAACATGTTTTTTTCTCAGGCCTTCTAATATTTCTGTATTTACTTCAAAATTCGGTGTATTGTATCAAAAACCCGCTATCTGCATCAGCCTCCCAGTAGAAATATGTGCCAAGCCCATAAACAGCGCTTGGTTCGCTAGAACTGGCTGTCAAAATTACAGCCAGTTCCAAAACTGGCAATTAAAGCTTGCCCTTAGCAAGCTCTTCTCCCTGCTGCTGTCGCTGTGCCTGTGTCCCCCCAGTCTTTACGTCCAGGCTTGGCTTGGCAAGCAGTGCTAACAGCTGAGATGATGGCACCAGACAGTAGCTTTGCTCTTCTCCGTCCCCACTCAGGTTCAAATCCAGAAGGTCCCTAGGCAAAAGGTTTGATCGCTGTTGGCTTGTCATCCTGGCCTGACCCCAAGTTCTGCCCTATTACCATTGCCTCTCCCCTTGCAAATCAACTGGTATTTATTTGGCTGACCACCTCTGGATTAATGAGCACACTTTAAGAAAAAAAGATTGTCTTCACACTGCTGTAAAAAATTCTTCCACAATAGCTTAACTCCAACTCCATCCTTCTCTACCAAAGGGCCCAGGCAGCAGGTGAAACACTGTATATGCAAGTGTTCCTATTACCGACAGCTATATTCCACACACTCTGAAGAGGTCTGGCCTATAGGGAAACATTCATTGCCTTTTCACCATGTTGAATAAAACTCTCAGAACAACAAACACAAACACCTGCTAGAAATGTCAAAGGCATTTCCTTAGTATTTTCTGTGAGTGTTAAAACAGGACACAAGGGTAGACTGGGCTAGAAACTGTGTCCCAACTCTATGAGGTTTTGAGGGCTTCTACTTTACTTCCCATTGCCCTTACCCCAGATCCAGCACTCATACAGCCATGGGCCACCTCAGATCAACTGGTTCATCCCACTGAACAGAACACGCCAAGAAGGACCAGAAGAGTTTTCTGTTAGCTGCTTGATCGAAACCACCCTGTAACACATAAATGCTAGATGTGTTGCAAGGGAGGAGAGCTGGTACAGTGTGTGGAGAGCAGAGCCTAGTTTTCAGCACCATCCTGAAAGATTAAATAAATGTAAAATAGGGAAGAGTGTGAAACTGCTCACTCAGCCATTCTCAGATGTCTGCTGGAAAAACAGCTCTCTCTCAGTTGATTGTAGAGGAACCCCAAGGAGGTTAGCTTCATTAGGCTGAAGTTAACCGCTGTGAATACCTTCTTCCTTTCACTCTCTTTACAAGCTTTCTTTAGGATAAATTTATTAACATTTCTAAACAAAAATTATAATTTTGAACCTAATAAAATATTTTTGTTAGGAAATGTCAAAGTAGGATGCTTGCAAAATTCCTTTTTTTTTTCCTTTTAATTTGTTCTGAAATGGGATACTATTCAAAACCAGTCTTTTCCCACAGTTTTGGTTTATGTGAATCAGCATTTTTTGAAAAAATTTGTGCTGGAAAATTCCTGACCAAATTGATTTGACTGCAGAGCCACATACTCAATTGCTGCATGAATACTTTACCTGAACTGCAGTACCATCTTGTTTTTTCCCCAATTCTTTACTCACATGCAGAACATTGAAAGGTTTGACAATTTGTTATCTAGACAAAGCTCCTAATAACTTATAAGTAACATGAAAAGATATTTCAGCATCCTTATTTGCCAAGGTCATTGCTGTCTTTGCTGTCAGAATGGAAGAGCAGTTGAAGCACTCTCCATCCCAAAGAATAACCCCCCAAAAATCTTGCCAAATGAATGAAATGCATCAGTGATCCATGCGTAAGTACAAGTGTCTCCAGGATGGAATCACCTCTTCAGCGTTCCTTGCTCCAGTATGAACAAATCTAATTTTAAATCAAGTGCTGGTGTCATGAGACAGCAGAACTTAGTGAAGCAACAAAGTGGAGAACATTAGTTGTATTAACATCTAATGCACACACAGATTTAAAGTAGTCCTTCCCAAACTAGGACTGAAAGGGCACTGAGGCAGAAACAATAATGTTGATGTTTGACCTGGCATGGTTAAACAGAAAAGAGAACTACTTTAATGATTTTCGTATGATATAATTCGTTACTGCACTAAAAGGTTAGCATGAAACAACAAAAATTGCACAAGGTAAAAACCAAAGAGCCTTCCCAAAGCCCTTCATGTGAGCAAAGCCTTGAAAACTTCTATTAAGGTCACACAATCAATATACAAGTATTGAGAGCACAATTTTGGCAGTTTTATGCTCGTTGGGCTCCCATTGAACGACACCACTGCCAAAGTTAACTTCTGCATTGCGGGCTCTTTTCTACTGAAGATGGTATAGTAACATTTTTCTGCATTTAAAAAATCCTAGATATCATGTGCTAAGTTATTTATTGCCTTAGTTTATCATTAATTACAGAATGTGCTGAGATACTCTGTAACATTAGTGCATAACTAATCGTAACAGTAATAGCAAGGCTCAGCAGGTCGAGCTGAGAACAAATCAGGTATTAGCATCCAAGGTATTTAAGAAACTGAAGAGCATATCACACACATCTGCAATTTCACACAGGTGAAACTGTCCTTGGAATTTGGCATTTTGCCAAACTGCCAGGAAACTCCAGTAATTGGAATAGTCTTTCTTCTTAAAATATACAGTATGTATGATCATCCTTTTCATATATCGTACATCATTTTTGCTACAACTAGGGCTCTGCTCTACCATACCTGGCTCTGCTGTTTTCACAAAGAGAAAACACACAACACAAGCAGCACGTCATGCTCTTCTGCTGCCAGGGGGTGCCTGAAAACAGAGCAGTAGCCTTCCCTGTTCACTAAGCACGTGCCCTGCATCTGTGGAGAGGAACGTTAGCCATCAGGACGATGAGGCACAGAGAGTACATAGAACTTAATATCCTCTAGACACCAAGTATGCAGCAACTGACCAAGGACACAGCACTCCCAGCTTAGAGGAAGTCTCTATTAACACAGTCTATATGCTTGAAAAACGAGAAGGAAGGTTGCAACAGTAAAAGCAACTAAGACAAATACCTCAGTTAACTAGCTGTCTCTCAGAAGCTCTAGGTAACTTCCACATACTGTCATCTAAGCCAATCTTCTGCATGATCGATACTTCAAATTCTTTCCTAGCCTCACTTACATATCCGTACTTAGGACCTCTTTTTCACAGCAACATTTACACTTCTTCAGACTCAGTTAAACTCACTTACAATCACTTATACTAGCTTATACCACACGTCAGTTCTGAATCCAGCACAATGATTTTTTTACCTACTTTTGCATTTAAACCATGCTTGGTCTTGAACTTCATAGTGTGAGCAGCCACTTGTTTCTTGCTGTGGCTCACATGTCTCATTTCTTCTTAGACTATAGCAGCTTTAGCAAAACAACATTAAAAAGGGTTGATTTCAAGCACTTTAGTCAATGAGCACCTTCTATAGAAGAGCTCTAAAATAACACCACTGGGCTAAAATAACATCACTTCCACATTAAGACTAACACAAAAGCCTACTGCTGATGAATGACAGAAATGTAATTAGTAAGAGTTCACAGTGCTGCTTAAGTTGCTATTATTTAGAAGAGCCCTCTATACTTCTAGCCCTCTATATGCAGTTAGGCTTTTGACATATTCTGAATTTTAGAATCAGTAGTAACTGAAGAATGAGTGCACTAGAAGAGCTAACAGGCATAGTATGAAATCAGAGGGATTTCATTAGTTGATAATACAGCAGGCCAAGAGATTTGCTGCTAAGAGATTTGGCAGCCAGCGAGATATGTTTATGACCTGAAGCTCTGTAGCACACAGGGAAAGGGGAGAAGTGCTCTAAAGCAAGAATGCTGCAACTTTGGTTCATATTTTATAAGGCTGTTAGTGAGGTAATGCTACGTTGCTAGACATCGTAAGTACAGGCTAATGTCAGGACAAGTTTCAAATTCCTTCCATGCCACTCGAGAATAAGAATAGGCATGCATCTCTGGAAAAGACAGGATGAACAGCAATACTGCACAATTTCATGGCTTCATAGCTATTTGTGGCAATAGCCACAATTGTTGGCAATCTTTCCAACAGTATTAATTGAGGGTGAGAATGATCACAATCTTCAGAAAAGTTCCTGAGATAAAGCCTGAAGATAACCCACAAAGGTTTTGCATCCAGAGTTGGTAAAGGGTAGGAAAGTTAAAGAATGGCCTCTACCGTAAGCAAAAACATATCCCAGAAACTAGTGATGTAGACAGACTAGTTAATGGTAGCATTTCATTAGCCACACATCTTGGTAATGCAAATGCAAACCATAACTCAAAGCTGGCTTTAAAATAGAAGACAATATTAGATTGCTTCTGACTCTGTGTTGTCACATATAAGATGCACCCCACCTTTCCAACATGGTGCTTCTGGACCTGCAACAACTGTGTTTTTGCATTTTCTAAACTTCCACTGAAATTTTAGAGTCTTCTATTTAGTAAAAGGAATGCTACTTTTTTTTTTTTTTATCTTAGTAGTTACATTTTTCCTGCATGCCAGCCTAGGTGTCTTACTTTACTAATGAGTGCACTTCTAATTCACATCACAGTGTACATACACTAAAATAAACTGTAACTAAAATCAGAAATTTGGGAGATTTTAGTTCTTATAAAGTAGCATACAGAATAAAAACTTCTATTCCCTGAAGTCTGTGAGTCTAGCAATCCCAGCACTATTCTGAACATTTTATTTCTTTCTTCAGGGAGTTCATTTTCTAATCTCTTGAGACTACTCAAACAAAAAAAATCTTCCCAATAACTTTCTACAGTAATTTCATGCTACTTCTTTTAGGTTCTTAGCAGCTTTTAGTCCAGTTGCTTAGGCAATGTTTACATTACATTCCAGTGGGATACGTAGCATAAGAAACGTTTCTGCACTTCCCCCCCAGCAAAGGAGTCTAAGTGGTGAAAGGGGAGGACAATCTTGTGCAAGGTAGTGTCACTCCTTCCATTTGCTATATACATCAGACCATGAGGTTTCCCAGTTTGAGGTGACAGGTTGTTAGAGTAACGAGCAGTCCGTGTCTTATTTTATTAGACCTTGCTGACTGACTTTCCAAATACCTTCCTACGAAGGATCTTGGAAAAAAGGCAGTTATCTGACAAAGAGATAACGGACCAGGAGAATGAGGATCTTAATACTGTAGGGAAGGCAACATGAAATACTACTGAACCAGAGAAAAAACAGTATACTTCCCTCCGGTTACTGGGTTCTGAAAACTTATTCGATTTCTCACTATTTCTAAATCTCCAGGCTACAGTGATGATTTCTTTTTTCTAATAAATTATATTGTAAATTCATGAAATACATTATAAAAAATCGCCAGGTACCACAGCATTCATAACAACTCATCACAAAGAGCAGTCATCATGATCCCGTCCTTCCTGTTTCTGCTCTGATATACATGTGGTTATTGCAAAGAGAAGAATGACATATCAGGAGGGCACAGTACGTCATCCCAGGACTTCACTGACCACACACCAAAATCTCAGAATGGGGCTGTAAAGTTCTGTGGTTCAGAAAACCTGGAGGCAATACTAGCTTGAATTATAATGACATATCGTAGCCATGCATGCAAGCATAAACTGACACAGTTGGGGATTTCAAAAACAGACCTGAACTTCTTTATATGTAACGATAAATTTAATATAAGTGGTTTTGTTTGCACCATGAATACTTAAATTGTTGATAGGCAGGTGGTTTTCCTGGAAAATAGCATGCAAAAGGGTAATTATATGACGTTTCACCCAATATGACCTTGTGATTCAAAAAGCCATGAACCCGTTTAAAACTGCCTTGTTCAAAATTTTTTAAAGTATTTTCTGGTATGTCATATATGGAAAAATTGGCACCTGGACAAGCATCAAAGTCTCCCAAACTGAGGATTAGAATGAGCTCATCCCATCAGGGTAAAAACTAGTCTTTGTTCTCAGTGTGACATCTTGCATTAATAGGAGATCATTTTCTCACAATCACCACCATTCATCTGGAGTGCAATGGGGTCTGCATCGAACAACTCCTCATTGAATTGCAGAAAACAGGGAAATAACTGCCGAGTTTTCCCGGTTACGCTATTGATATTTAAGTGCTGTTCTCTGTGGGGACGTAACAGCTTAACTCCAAAGAGGCTGTGACCTATTTTCATGATTACTGCTGCACTAATGGACAAATCATTTCTAAAAGGACATAACCATACCACAAAAGTTTCAAAAAAGATGGATGCTACTGAGATAAGAGGCTTGGTTGGATAGAATACCTAATTCAGGAGGTTAGTTGCTCTAATTCTGTACTGAACAACAAAATAAATGTTTGTGTACAGATCCACAAACATATGCTCACACTGATTCTGTGTTTTAGCTCTGCGTTCTCTTCATTTTGAAGCTATTTTCTTAGCATCTTAGATTTGGAGGAGACAGAAGGGGAAAGATTTTAAAAACATACATATGGTCTATATGTCCAGCTCTACTGTGGCTGTAGAGACAGAAATAAAGAAGTCCACACTAGTAAAAAGACATTTCATTTTCACAAGATAGTATTTTCAAGGCTGAGCTTGTTTCGCTAAGGAAAGCTTAGATCATAGACAATATCTGGTTTTCATTGAGAATTGGCTTTTTCAACCTATTTGGCATCAAGGTTGGCAAAACTGAAAGGTCAACAAGATCATGGGAGCCCATGAATGAATTTAAAACAGCACCTGAGCTCCTTCAGGCTCCAAGACCTTTGTTTTACACTAAACAACCATTAAAGTTGCTTTATTCATGAGAGGAAAAGACTAAAGCAAAGTTATGCAACACAATTCTTCATTCCTAAGCAATTGCATTCAATTTCTCATTGTTGTAGATTATATTTTAACAGTACTAGGTGGGAATCCAGCTCTGCCATGTATGTCAAAAGCCTCTCTATTTTTAGAACATACCTATGTAAAAACTAACTAGATTACTAAAGAGTTAACAAGTTTTACTTGAGGGAAACAAAGGGCTCTTAGGCTTCCAACCACTGACTTACTGGGCTAAATTAAAAACAGAAACAAAGCAATAGGCAAAATTCTCTGCTGTATGCTCAAAACAGCAGAAAGGAGGTCTGCCTCTGTATGTGACAAGAGGCTAGATCATCTCAAAAAGCTTAATAACCTTCTGGTGATCGTTTGCCAGGTGAACGCCACAAAAGTGCAACAAACTCTAGCCATGCCCTCCCTAGGCCCTAGACTCTCCCCAAAACCTGATTTTCACCTCTCTGACCTCAGCCATTCAGAAGTTAAGCACCTCAACTAAGATAGGCATCTGGGCTTATTCTACAGCTCGGGGATAAAGACAGGCACCTATAAAGGACATTTCATCTCACTTGTCTTACACAGCTATATCCACCATCACAGAGAAATGTCCCAATTCCTAATGAGCTCCTCTGTTTTGTCCAGCACTTCAAAAGCCTTTCCTGGGGAAAGTGGTGCCAAAGCAAGTATGTTCCCCCAGGATATGGAGGTTTAGCTGAATCAGTACTTTCCAGTGGAAAAGCAGTTTGTGAAAATATAAGCCACCTTTGCTCACTTAGCTCTTCTTGTCAAGGAACTAAATCAGCTAACCTCTACAAATAGCTTTGTCATGTAAAATGATTTTAAAAGGGAAACAGTTTGGAGACTATCCCTTTCAGATGCACATCACAGCAACCAGCATACATCCATCGGTAATGGTTTATGCATCTCAAAACAGAGAAGTCTTGCTCAAAAAGCAGCCACAATGCCTTTGTAAAGTGGTCTATAGTAATTCACAGGCTACAAATTATTACACTTGTTATAATCAGTTCGGCACTGCTGACCTAAACAGTCATTTACTGGATAAGAAGGTATTTTGTGAATATGAATACGAATTTTGGGGGTATGGTATTTTATGAAAATAGACCCTTAACAACTTTCTCCCTTTAGGATAATGGGCTTATTTCACCAAATAAAAATGAGGAATATGCAACTTCGATATGCTAATTGGCAAAGATATGTAGATAGTTAAGCCCCAGACCAGGTTCTGCGAAGAGGTTGTGGATTCTCTATTCTTGCAGATTTTGCAATCTTGACTGGACAAGGCCATGAGTAACCTGATACAATTCTGAAGTTAGTCTTGCTTTGAGAAGGAGTTTGGACTAGAGACTGCCGAGGTCCCTTCCCACATAATTCTTCTATAAGTTTATAAGATCTTCCACAAATAAACTGTATTTTTGGTACATATTCGCTCATTTGTCACTGGTGAATGAAGCAGCCAATGTTAAAACAGTTAACTCAATGAAGTATTTATTTATTTACCTTCATCTTCATTTATATTAGGATCTTTTTTGATTGCTGGAGGGAGTATAAAAAAAGACCTTACAATATGTTTGAATCAGAAACATTAAATTTGGGGTTTGATCCACAGGACTTCATGAACATGCTATGAATTTTCTTTCTCTGTGCTTTCGCATTTGTGAAGAATACAGCATCTTTAACTCAAGGACAGTAAGCTAACATAAGTAAATAAACATCTGTATCATTACTGAATTACATACAATTTTTCACAAGAGACTTCATGTGTATGTATCTATCGATAACTGCTTAACTTGACTACTTATACCAAGTATACAGACATTAAACACTGCCATTATTTTATACTGTCTAGTTTCCTGAAAATAGCTCCCAAGTTATGTGAGACTTTGCCACTTCTTCTGACATACTTTTCCCTAGCTTTGACTCCTAAATAATAGAGAAATTGCACAAGCATTTTAATTGCCCTTAAATTCATTACATATGTCTGATTAATTACAAGACTGAGGATTACAAGACTGAATTATTCTCATATTATTCTCAAAATTTCCATTAAATAGTTGGAACATAACAAATAAAAGTTGTTATTCTTTTCACCTGAATTCAAAAATAGGGCTTTATAATTAGTAGCAACAGCTCATCAGTAGTACGCTAGCTAAAATATACTAGTGCTTCTAAGAGTACCAAAAAATCTCTCAAATGTCAGCATCGTACCTTATACATGCAGGCTCAAAGTTGGTGTTGTGAAAGCATCCTCCAGGTTAGACTGACAAGGACCGTTTATTTTGTTCGCTTTTTCTTTTTACAGTAAAAGAAGTCTATTCCTAAAAATCACTCAGATGTTTTTATCTAATTCCTTTTTATTACAGTGCTCTCATTAACCAATGATCTCCCTAACCTCTCCTACTGTTTTCTGTGGCATATTAGTTTCTGAGATTTCTACTATTCTTTTTGAGAAATTTATCAATATATTAAGTTCTTTGAGACAGGTCTGTTTTTGTTTGTGTTCGTGCTAGGAAGTCCTGATTTTTATAGTGTCTTCAGGCTACTGTAATACAAAGGTTTAAATAACCAAGTGTTCCACACCGGTCACACTGAAACTGAGAGTTTTCATTAAAGACTTTGGAAGGCTTCAAGACCTTTTATTGTAATAAATTTTTAGTGTTGTTTATAACCGAGCTATTTGTGTTCTTTTCCCAAAATTAAGGTGTAGGGCATACATGCATAAATGCTTTTTTATACAGAGAAAACCAAAGGAGCTAAGCAGTTCAAGCCCCCCTCCGCCCCCATATACTTTTTCCTTAAAGCAGCAACAGACGCTCCGGTTGGCTGCACTTTTGGGCTCCCAGGTTTTTGAATGCTTTCTTGTTAAGTGTCAGACAAGGGAGAGATATTGACACACGTGCTATTTTAAAACACCTTTTATATTCAATGCAGATAGAGATAATTTGAAGGAGCAATTCATTAAATCCATTTTTTCCTGCCTATCTTGCACAAAATACATCAAGTCTGCAGGTATCTTCTCTCCACTGCCTATAAGGAAGAGTCTAAACAGCTGTTCAAATGTAGGCATCTGCCTTCATACTGATGAATCTTCCTCAGGACGTCTTGCTAGTCTCAAGTCATTTGTCACTCCTCCTATCAGAATTTTCTGATATAACAAGTATTTCTCAGGTCACAAAGATGACGAACTAAAACCTTGAAAAAGTAGATGAAATGTAAAGAAGTTTAAGCTGATTTCACATTATCTGGCTTAAAAGAGTAGATTTTCCACTGTTATTGATATCTATTCTCATGCCGCCTGGACTTGCAATTGATTTTTATTTCTAGAAATCATCTGCCACACAGAAAGCAAACAAAGAACTTCAAATAATAAATTGCTTGACAATACCGATGCCTCATAATCTCATGAAACTGTAATCCCTTAAGCATTTTTCTGACCCAGTTCTCCTATTTCTGTTGTGAATTACCCAGCTGCAAATAACCTTATGACCCAGCACTCGGAATAAAGGGATTAATGCCTAACTGTTCCAAAATGACTGGTGGCTCTGGGTGTCCGTTTTGAGAGGCATGAAAGGGGACAGACTTTAGGGGGCAATTGACATGAATCTTAAAATGATACAGCCAAAACCATTGTTCTCTTCAGAAATTTTAGGGCACTAGTGAGCTTAGCGTCTTGAGACACTTGCATCCCAAATATCTGCAGGCATACCATACTAAAAATTATCTTGATCTTATTTGTATTTCAGTGTACTCCATTTTAAATCTGTGCATTGAACTACAGCAGTGCAGTGCAGTGCAGGAAATGGGGCCGCTACAGCACAAAAGTGACTCGCGTTGCTTCCTGTGACCAAAACCTTGTTCTCAGAGTAATACAATACTCATTGTATCGAGAATTCTTCAAAATCTATCCACATCGTTTGAAAAAGTGAAGTTACAACCACTTTCAACATAATTTGTTAACATAAACATAAATTACACAAATTACCTGGTGCTGAAAACCTCACAATTACAAATCTCTTTAGGCTAAAGAAATTCTCCCTTTCCATACCAGATGCAATTGCCTAGTGCAACTTAGGATAAAACAATCATTGCAGTAAGAAGAAAGCATGTTCCAGCTTTCTCTAGTTCTTATTACAGAGCTCAGTGTTGTACTATTTATTCATGCCTTGAGGATAGATCTCTCAGGACATGAAGAAGTCTTTTCCTTGTCCTTTTTGGGCCTAGTCCCACGAGACAATGACTTCAATAAAAGTTAATGATACTCAGCAGGAATGGGCTTTTGTTAATAAATGGTGCAGAAATACAATCCTAATTCTAGTAACTTTGCTGCCAACTAAATAAAGGAATTAGCACAGCAACTCAATACAACCAGAGGAGCCGCACTTAAAATGCCAGTCTGCTGGGACCTCCTACCTTCTCCAAAAAACCACCTTTGCCCCCAGCTACCTTCTTAGCTGCGTCTCATATTCTTTCTTCCCATCACTTTTAAGATGAATTTAGCAGGGAAATGTTATGTGCTACTCCATTTCATCTGCTGCTGCCTGCAATTTCATGGCTGTCCCTTTTACTGATTTTGCTCTCATCAAGGTCTCCAGCAATTCCTTTAACACTGGATTTAAACTCAGTCTCCACCTCTCTTAACCCTTTTTTGACTTTCAAAAGTTGACTGCGTCATATTCAACATAATATCCTGATTCATACCAATTACTCTCTTGCTACTTTTTGCTGCTACTGCAATTTCAGGATTTTTTCTAATGATTCTTGCTAATACTTCTCTTTACGACTGTTCCATTCCTTCCTCCATTTCCTTCTTTATTTCTGTTTGCTCTGTCATGAATGGTGTATGTTTTACTTAGTTTGCTGTGAGAGTACTTTATAACGCTGTCCTATTCCGTGCGACAGCCTTGCAGAAAGGAGGCTTGTCTATTTGCTCGCTCCCAGGCGCTGCACACTGCAGTAGGTGGAAGCCACTAGTGGAAAACGTAAGTTGGTCCTTCCTTGAAAGCAACTGGCCAGGCTTACCTGGGGGAACCATCTGGACTACAGGCCAGGCAAAAGTAAAAGAGAGACAGGGAGCAAGGAAGAGGTTAGGACAAAGCGAGTCTGGCATTAGAGGTCATGTAAAGAAAGAGGCTTTCCCTAGACCAGTGAGGAACCACATGGGAACTGTTCAAAGCAAGAAAGAAAAATAGAGTGAACAGGGAAGAATATTTGTTTTCTTATCCTTTTATTTTAATCTGCTCCTGTTTCAGAAGTCACCATGTTATAGTTTTGTTCAAGTAAAGAAGTTTTGGTTTATAGTTCTAATAAGCTTCTATAGCTTGGGATATAGCTTATATAGAACTTATAGCTTCTGTAAGTTCTGCAGCTTGGGGGACTGGAAGCTGCTTTGGTTTTTTTGGCACACTTATCAAAAAAAGGTAAGGAAAAAAAAAAGAGTGAAGGAATTCCACCACAAATTATACATCTACAAGGCTTTACCAATCATTTTTGCAGAAATTAACTGCAAAGCTGCCTCTCGCTACTGACCAATTTACTCTCTCCAGTCCAGCCTGCCTTTGTCTCTTTCTTCTGGATGTTGCCTCACTTCAGTGTTCACATGATCAAGAATAAAATTGTCTTCCCTTTCTATTCAGATCCTCATTCCCTACCACTCTGGTCAACTCTTAATATCCCTCAGACAGTATACAAGAAACCTTCTTCAAGTTCTCACTCTCTTTGAGTCCCCCATATTGAGGCTGTATCCACATGTTGCCATCTTTCTTCTCTCCAGAAAAGTAATTTCTATCCATCTATCCCTCTTCCACTGATTTCAGTGGCCACCACTCTCTCTTCTCCACTTCAAATGCTTTATCAAGACCCACTTCTACCATGCGTACATTAAAAATACTGCACGTGTGCCAATATTATGTAGCCATCTCGGCCCTTTCCCCTTTTTATATTGCTCTGAGGAATAAAAGTTGTATGGGATTCAGTTTAGGACTAAGATACTCCATTTAGGTGTCCACATGGATACTAGCTGTCTACACTCTTGTTATAATCAATGTAGCTCTATACAATCAGTGGAGCCTAGATTCAGCTCATTTAAGTCAACACTGAGGGCAAAATTCAGTTCCTAAACATAGCTGTCTTGTGTTATATGCACTAGAACATCCATCCCAGCTGCTACTCCAGAAAATCATGGATCTCCTGCAGGCCCAGTG
The DNA here is from genome assembly GCF_040807025.1 of Struthio camelus. Classification (NCBI taxonomy): domain Eukaryota; kingdom Metazoa; phylum Chordata; class Aves; order Struthioniformes; family Struthionidae; genus Struthio; species Struthio camelus. The sequence continues at coordinate 64,865,389 of NC_090944.1, read as the reverse complement.
AAAAAACTACTAGCCCATATAGGTATCTTAGATTTGCTAGGGTATCTCAAATACCACTATACATACACAATTGAATTGAACGCATACTAGTAAATAGCTGAATCACTCCTCTCTTGGCTTTACTGACTAGAAGTTTAAGCACCTTGTGCACATGTTAACACTCAAATGTAGGCATCTTCATCCCTACCTGAAACATATCTGTTGTGCCCTCCAGGATGCACTGGCTGCACTTAGTGCTTTGTGGCCACTGGGATTCCATAAGTAATAATAGCAATAAGTATTTGCCCTTCTGTTGTTTCACAACGCTAATATTTACTTCTTAATCTGAAATTAAGCTAGATGTTTAAGAATCTACCTTCTACCTTGCTTATTACATGAGCAGGATATGGCATTTTGCCTCTAGCAGCAGTAAACTTCTGAAGCTGCCTGAAGGAAAAAAAAATCTTGCAAATCCAGTGTGATAAACAAGTCACTTGGCTTTCTTTGCATGAATGGATTCATTATGTGCAGATGTTTGGTGCACTTCTACAAGTTTTTATGGATGAACAAGTCACATCATTATCGTGTTATTTGACCAGAAATGAAGCATGGCCTAATGCCATCTGTTTAAAAAAAAATTAAAAAAGCATTTTTGACTTACAATCTCAGGCAAATCTGCAAGATGCATGAAAAATGAATAAGCACATACCTGGAGATGCTCGATATTTCCTGTGATGGATAACAATTAATCTGAAAATAAGGAACTGAATTTTTCATTACACTGCTATCTCTATAATATCCTTTAATCTGCTCTGGCAATTTTACTACAACATCCAGGAAAGCACTTTAAACTGTAGTCTTATAGATTCTCTCAAAGAAGAGGAAAAAAATGAGCACAAACTATTTCATTATAGAAGTTGAACATCTGTCACAACTTTCTAATTCCATTTACGTCTTGGATTAAAAAGTGACTCATGTAAATACTGACATAGGCAACTACAGGAAAAAAAAATCTAATTATAAATTGTATCTCAATACTTCTTTGCCTAGTTATATGACAAAGAGTTCCTTATTTTCAAATCTTATGGCAGCAGAATACAACATCCTCTTTCAGATTCTACTGAAATCCATATAAATTAGGCAAAGCAGAAATGCAGAAGCATTCCCATGCACTAGCAAGGAATCAGACCCCCATGAGAACTAAGTTTTCTAATGCTTTCAACAAGAAACATAGCCTACACAAAAAAACATTATCCGGTGTCAAAAACATCTCAAACACTGCAGAAGTGGTGCTAGGGCAAGGTAGCCAATTAAAAAAAAAACTTCCAGGCCTGAACGCTGGTTAATCAGTAAGTTCTTGCTATCAAGGAACATCAGCTCCAGAAAAAGCAGCAAGATTTTCTCCTCGCTGTCACAGCACCGCAAGGGCCGAGGGCTCCCAGGGCCCGTGCTGAGGGGCCTGTCCCCGTGCCCAAGGACGCAGGGCCTCGGGGGCAGCCCCAGCCCTGAGAGGCTGTCAGGCATCACTGCGGGGACAAGACAGGCTGAGGCCGGGCCAGACAGGCACCCGCTGCTCGGGGCCGGCAGTCCTGTGGCCAAGCGCAGGCAAGGTGGGAAGCCCTCACACAGCTCAGGGGAGCCTCCCTGAGTCTTTGTCCAACTTCTTCCCAAAGAGGTCCAAGGCTGGTCGGGATCAGAGTCCTGGCTCTCATACCTGCACAGTTTCATAATATTCACTCCCCTGCATTAATCCCAAATCTGCTTTTCTCATTAAAACTACTCTACAGTTTCCTTGATGAATTTATGATGTCTCAAATTAATCCTGTCAGAATATATTGTTTTTAAATGACAGTAAGAAATGTTTGTTTCTGCTAATGATCACATTGAACCTGGCAAACCTAAAAGAATCCAGTCAATAGCATGAACATGTCAAGAACAAATTTTTAACACTAACATATGTATTACACAATGTAATTACAATCTATAGAGTTAACATGTTGTCTGCATCTTAAATGTAATGCTTAGGTACTTCAGCAAGTGATGGAGAAATACAGAAATAGAAAATATTCTGTCATGGATGGTCACATCTGAAACTTCCAGAGTTCACAGTAAGGCATTTTGGTTTTCACTTCTTCTATTCGTTTTCTTGTTTTTGACATGTGATACACTAAAGGACTCTATTATAGGCTACCAAAAAGCAAGTGTGGTGATACTGCAGAACACAGACTGTTTCAGCAAAGATGACCCTACGCAGATTTAAGGATAGATGTTAAGTAGACATCCTTGAATAGACTGTTGAACTATAGCACAAGGCAAAGAATCGACAACTTCATTCACAGATGTATTGACACCTTATATTCAACATGTTCTCCCTTTGTTTTGTGAGTTAGCCCTACATACTTTCTAGCCACTCTGACACTGTAAAAGATTCACAATAGATACTCACTCTTGTGATTACCCAATGATCACACGCAACATGGTCTATCCACCTATCTACTCCAGGTAACCTATATCAAATGTAGGAAAAAACTGCAACTGCGGTTCCACTGAAGGCAATGGATCTAATGATACTGCTTAAAGTTTGATCTGTTTAAAATTAAGATAATGCTTAAAGGGCTTTTGGATTACTTCCTGTTACAGCAATAACTGGGAAGTGAGACGTTTTGTCATGGGTTAAAATAAATTCAAACAACTGTTAAATCAAAGCATCCACTGTAAACAAAATTCCACTGCAGAATACTTTGTTTTCACAGCACAAGTCATAGCTGAAGAAGATACTAATTACAGCTCTAGCACAGCTGTATTAATTACAGTTGCATTAATTAGAGCAAATTTCTGTGATTTAACTAGTTTGGCACTTAGAAGTACTTGTTCAATTACGATCCATTTCAGAACTTTATACATATTTCTTCAACAAGTTGATGGACTTTATTTGTATTTCACCTAATGCAAGTCCCTGAGCTTTTAAGTTAGTGTCAGTCTACACCATTCAGTGTTTAACAAATAAAGTTAAAGTATTATTTAGAAAAAAAAAAGTTTGGCTTTACAGGCTACATGAAACAAGGCAGGAGAAGCAGAAAAATTCTGGGTCGAGAGATGTCAAATGCTAAGGACATTAAAAAAAAAAAACCAGCAGCAATCACGGAAGGATTGCCTATGCAAGAACCGAGTAAAGGAAAATGAAAAAAGACAATTTGACTTCAGGATTTGGTTTATTGCCCGCAGTCACTGTCTTAACTTTCAAACCATTTTGGGCAAATGGAATTCCCCTATGCTTATATTTCAGCTGAAGTTCTGTCACTCAGATACTTTCACTGTGAGTTTAACAGTATTCAGGCATTTGAAACTGGCCACCTTGCCCCACTTAAAGGGCAGAAACTGAAGAATAATGGGTAGGGCAAAAAACAGCTTATTTACTTGCAGTATTGCCATCTCGCTGAAAGGAAAAGACAAAGAAAGATAGTCCATATCATATTGCATTGTGTCACAACTTGACTCTCAAGACACCACACTCCCGTGGTAAAATAAACTGTGTATGAAGCAGAAGGGGTGGAAGAGGAAGACTAGAAAAGGTGGGGAAAATGCAATGAAGTTGTTAAGCAGAATGGCATATATTTACTTGCAGTTGGGATGCCAACTAATAGTATGACTTTATGAGACTTTAGTCCCGCGTTTCCAAGCGGCTAATAGCTTCTTGTTATCTTTAGCAACTTGTGAGCTAAGCTATGTACTTGAAACAATTAAGATTTTGTAATGCTTTATATGAATACAGGAGAGCAGATAATACGTTCATAAATGTCATAAAAAATTTTAAAACCTCTGAATCTCTACACAAACATGAATCTCAACATAAATAGTCATCCTTTTTCTTTTAAACTGGTGTTTTACATAAAAATTCATCTGAGAATATGTATGTAACTAAACTACAATGATCTGAAAGACGGAAATTTGTAAAGACATATTCATGTTCAATGGCATGTAGCCATAACATAATCTAACCAGATTTTTGCAGGTTGTGATGACTAATTAAATAAATATCACTGTCTGCAGGAACATATGTTAACAGAAACTCTGTGCATGAGTGTATGCATGCACATGTGCTAGTGTGATACCAAATTCAACTGGCAGGTCCCTATTACAAATATGTCTATACAACAAGAGGAAGCTAAGTAAAAATATATCTCAGACTCAACTGAAGAGGCAGTGAAGAGGCTGAAGTTGTAGAAACGGAATGAATATGCAGCAATTTATTCCATCTCTAAGTAAATAAGACCTCAGACTGAGAAAAACTCACCAATAAACATTGTTGCTGGTATTACTACAGACCAACTTTCTTTGACAAAATGATGCCATAAACATGGTTAATTACCCTGTACTCAGGATATACATTGGTCTGAGAAGAAACATCGCTTGCAGTGAAGCTGGAGACATAAATTACCCACCAGCATGCATGTACTGCCTGCATGCACCTCATTTACTTTCCCCACCCAAAATCCAAAAAATACATACTTTGCATGTCAACCAAAAAACAAAGCATGAGATATTCAAACAGTATGAAGGGATTCAGACAATCCTTTACCACTACATCTAAACATGAATTAGATACCTTACCCTCTTTACATTAACACATATTGTTACAAATGCTTTTAATCAGCAGACATACTAGTAACGTTGACATCTCTACAGTAGTTAATATTCTGCAGATGATATGCTGTCTGAGGTATGGAGAGCAGCTATTAACTGCTGATGTGGCAATGAAACAGCTGATATGAATATATCATCTGACCTGGTCTGTCTTAAATATAGAGAAAACTGCCATTACTTCCTAGCAGTGACCCAGAGATAATATTTGTCTGTGCTGTCTGATTGCTTAACATTGCTTTACATTTGAGTTGCAGTAACCTCATGGGAAGATAACAATAAAAACTCCCTGTCCCTACATATATATGTGCATATATGTGTGTGCGTGTGTGTGTGTGTATATATATATATGTATACATACACACACACACACAAACTAAATACAATAGGAAATGAGAAGAGGCTAAATGCTAAAGTATTCTCAGTTTAAAACCTGCACCTCTTATAACAACCAGAGAGCCAAATTCAGCAATGACTTAAACTGCGGCATCTCATAGGTTTTCAAAAGGCTGGCAAATGCATTTTGATGCATTTGATTCAGATGAAAGTCTGAAATCATGTTCCAACCCCTGTGCTCCTACTACCATGACACACTTGTAGCACCTTCTGAATTGGCAGAACAAGCCACTCATTTTTTCAGTGTTGTAGATCACAGTCAATTATCCAAAGAAGTCTCCAGGTCATTCCATCTTGTACAAAAACACAGACAACTTTAGCTATTATAACATTCTTCCTAATGAAACTTAAATGTTTCACTTTCATTCCTTAAAGCAGTAATTGAAGGAGAATTTTATCAGCAGGAGTCAGCTGAAGGGATAAGAAAGCTTGTGCAAAAGGAATAATGATTAATGCTTGTCAGTCATAATACAAATTGGAAGTCCACAGCTCCAGGAGTAAAAATAGCCCACGTTATGTTTCTGTGATGAAGAGCTGGCTAGGTGAATTATTTTGTAAGATCAAAACAACACACTGACTTTGGGTATTGTTATAATCAATTCTTCATTCAATATCCTCACCTAGTTCCAGTCGAAGGCTTGTGTGGTTCTAGCACTAACGCTGCCCTTTCCTACGCTGTAAGTTGCCATCTCTGTTATTCCTCTTACCTTCTGTTGCCATTTTTCTGGATTTGATGAAGATCTTGACACCGAAGGCGGTTAAATCAAGAGCTGACATCAAAACTTTATCTCTGTAACATTCAGTTACTTTGTCTCAGGCTCTCTTCCTCCTAAACTGTTAGCAACCACTACTGCTAACGCAAATTGAAATTTATGTCCAGAACTGACAGCATTTTCATGAAGAGCGCTTCAAAACCCTTAACTAGGAAGTAGGAACGGCCTTAGTATTAAATTTCAAATGTATTCCTCTGTAATAAGAAAATGCTCAAATGCAATCATGGTTACGGCTGCTTTTGCACATTAAAAAGGAACAAATCTTTGCAAAACAAACACTATTAACTCACATAGCAAGATAAAACTTTGTATCTGTCAAAATTTCAGATTCGCCATTTTAAAATTACTATTCTTCTCTGTTGTCAGGACATATCAGGACATGAATCCAATTCTATTACAGTGAGTGGTAGCACACCTCAAAGATTCAAAGAAGGCACTACGTGGCACTAATAAAGTTGGCAGAATCAGATCCTTTTCATTTAGTCACACTGGCAATGTGCGTTGCACTTCCAAAGTACATCGAAGGTATGTACACAGGAAGAGGTTAAAACCCAAACCAGACAGAGACCTGCTACTCATGAGCGGCCTCCCAAAGCAGAAGCTCGTTTCAACAAACTATTTCTGCAAGTAGCTCCTCAAAAAATGGCCATAATAAGACAGGAGTAAATGCAGGAAAGAATAGGCCAACTCCAGTCAGGAAAGGGGCAATGTTAAGTTGCTGCAGATAAGGAGATAGTGCTTAAAGAGGGGGCAGGGATCTGGAGAAGTCAGGAGAAGTATCTGGATGACCTGCGTAACAATCATAGCCCTCAGATTCTTTTTCAAAAACTATTTCTGACCAGCTGGAATTTAACCACACTATAAAACCAGCCAGGGTTCTGCCTCCATCTCATATCCAGCAGACTAGCTACAGACACATTTTCATTTCTTTGTGTCATCGGTATTTGTTTACTGACATAGAAAAAGAAAAGGAACGGAGTATTGGCACATACTCACCGAGATTACAACAGAAAAGAGAACAACTCTGCGCTCAGTGCTGCCAGCCCTCTCCAATTCTCTGAAACACCCGGCAGTCACAATGGAGCACATAAACCTCTTTATATTGCTGTTGCTGGTGAGGCTCCAGAGAAATTTAATCTCAGGCAGCCTAGAGATCAGAAAGCCAGAGACCATCAGCTAACTAACAATTTCCTATCAGCATCGGTGTATTTAACTGTCTTGCATCCCAGACATTGCATTAAAAGGCAGAGAAGGAAAAAGGAACAGATTTGCAGTTTTTTACTTTCTTAAATACGATGAATTTAATGAAAATGGAAGAAAAGATTACAAAAGGTAATGTCCTCCTTTTTTATTCTCAGTATCAATGGCAGTGATTCATTTAGGAAAATATGCAGGATGAAGCACTCCTACAATGGAGATAAATGAACAGGAGGCTAAAAGCTAGTAATTATATAGGATGAGAAATCATTTCACCTTTCCATGCACATTTTATGGCTTTGGCATTATATGGGACGCTGCTAAAAGGAAAAGGGAAGCTAAGTGGTTATAATTACTGCTTACTTAAACAACCCAAGTTATATACATAATACTCAAGACCTTATTTCCTCTCTGCTTATTATCCTGTTGTGACTAAAACTCTCCTACTCTGAATTCACATCAGGGTGGTTCACAGAGCTTTATATAGAAAAAACAAACCAGTACATACTGCACAGACTTTTAAACAATACTAACAGATCACCTTACTTCAACAGTGGTAGAAGGCTTTAGTACTTAGTAATTTGCTTGGCAATTTAGTAGAAAATCTAATCTGGAATAACTATTTTAGAATACTGTTATTTTTCTGAAATCAATCCTCATGTTATTAATGAATATTCAAAACTCTAATAGTACTTTCATGACAAAGTAAAAGACTCTACAAAGGGATTTCTTCTGGAATAATTATTTCAGAATATTTACTCTGGAATAACTATTGCAATAAATTTCCAAGTGAAGACAAATCGCTTTGCTACAATACTGATTGGAGCTCCACAGGAAAGATTACTTTTTTGTAGTTTCAACTAAGGCTAGTTACTCGTCTTAGATGCAGCACAGACACTAATGGGTAACACAGAAGTAGTGGTGTTCACACATAAAAAAGTCAGGGCCGTACGATTAAGTGACTGGAGCATCTCATATAAGAGGAGAGGCTAAGAGAACTAGGACTGTTCAGCCTGGAGAAGAGAAGGCTCCAGGGGGATCTTATCCATGTGGGAAGGCGTAAAGAAGACAGAGCCCGACTCTTAGTGGTGCTCAGCAACAGGACAAGAGGTAATGGGCACAAACTGAAACACAGGAAACTCCATCTGAGCATAAGAAAACACTCCTTCACTGTGTGGGTGGTCGAACACTGGAACAGGTTGCCCAGAGAAGTTGTGCAGTCTCCTTCTTTGGAGATATTCAAAATCTGACTGGATGTGGTCCTGGGCAACCGTTCTAAGTGACCCTGCGTGAGCAGGGGTTTTGGACCTGATGATCTCCAGAGGCCCTTTCCAACCTCAGCCATTCTGCAATTCACCAAACTACACAAGAGAGAAGTGAAAGGGAAGGTTTCCCAATTTTACTGAACAGGTAGGAGATACAGGACTCACTGAGGATGTAAATGACACCAATTCATTTGTGAAGGAATCAGGACATGAGTTTGTATTTCATTCCCAGCCTTCTCATTATAAAGTACACATAGGTGTGTTCTCTCTCTCCCATTCCACTTTGTAAAATAATTAGATTATCATTGCAGTAGCAACAGAATAGTTGGTGTCCCAAATGCTAGCTGCTGTGTTTAGGACCGCACTCAAGACACACACTCTCTCTCTCAATGAATATTTTCATATTTCACCTTAAATGGAAGAACTCTAGCACAAGTGACTGCCCAGGACTCCTTCTAGGGCTCCCTAAGCACCCCTGAAGGGAAGGGCACACAGGCTGAAATCCCCCCAGCAGAACCAATCCTAAACCTGCTACACTCTGAATAATCTTAGTGACTGATGCCATTTCAGTCCTCCAGAAATGAAATGACCTGCCATTCCTTTTGCTTTTCAGCAAATAAATACAATATACACTCAAGATGATTTGATTTAAAAAAAAAAAAAAAAAACTTTTTACATGGCTGCTGCAGCGTGGATACTTTGCTTCAGAAGTCACATGAACAAAGGCAAAAAGAGACAAGGTAGACACAAGTGTTGGTTTCAGTTCCATTAACTAGCAGCTCTGAAATTTTAGATGTTCCTCTGTACTCCAGGTTCCTGAAGTTAGTTTGCTTTTACATCACAACTGGGATAGCAACTATTGCTCCTAGCCAGATACAAACATGGGAAGAAATATTCAGCTACCATGCTACAAGTGATACTGCTTCACTGTGGTATATGTAATGAAGTTTGAAACATTTCTTCTGTATTTAAACACCTCAGCACAGTGTAGGAAAGCATGAAAGATGCTGAAAATAGGACTCTTCCACATAACCACCCAACAAAGCAAGCAACACTCTTTTCTCAGAAGGTCAGAGATGAAACATACTGTACTCTCTTGGTGCAAGTGTTACTCAGAGACTCTTCTTTGCAATCAACCTTCCAGAGACTTCTGTCAATTGTCACGACAATTATTATGGCAACAGCATTACAACAAGCACGTACTGACTGCACTTCATTTTATATCATTACATGCTGAAATAAGTCACAAAAATTTATCTGATGTAGTGTAACTGATGAGGCCAAATAAACCACAGGTAGCTAAAGATGCCTCATTGAAAAAGTAACTTTACGTACACATCTCAAAGCTCAAACTACAAGAGGAGATAATCCTTCCTTTGGTGGTTCAGATATAGCTTTCAACTTCATTTCAATGGATGATATTAATATTTTTCTCCAGGCTGCTGTGTCCCACTACATTTGATGTTTGACAATTTTATCGCTGAAAACTATATACATGAGAAATATAGAACTGCAAAGCCGATGTTACTCAAAGTCATTCATACTGAAGGCATGATGCCACAATATGTTCATTTTCATGTATGAATTATTTTGCATGTCCCACACTTTGGATGTTTGTCAGACATAGCCAAGTCCAATTCAGAGACTGAGAGCTGAGAGGCACAGCCATACAGAAAAGGATAAGATGAACCCAGGGATCCATACTCTGACGCAAAGTATAAGAGCAACTCAGAATAAAACCCAATCATATGTGTTTCCTTTTGTCATTTAAGATAGGGACTAAATACACTAGTCTACAACCTTTCAAAGCTTAAGGGTCCAGGTATATGAACATATCTTGACTTCCTAGGTCAAAATTCAGCTGAAAAAGTTCTTCCAAAGGTAAGAAAACTACAAACTTTGGCAAGCTATCTTTTCTTCTTTTCCTTAGCAAGTATTAATATTTTTGGGAAAAGAATATTTGCTGAAGGATGATTTTTCTACCAGAATGTGACCTTTGAACGCAAAGTGAAATTTCCAAAGGCAGAAAAGGCTGCAAGGTGCTTGACTCTCAGTGAAAGTCAATGGGAACTGAGTGGCAGACTGTCACTAACATTTTATTCTAATGAAAACTAAGAGACTAACTACAGATCATCATAAAGCACCTTCAAACTGACTTCAAAGGGAGTGGAACGAGGACAGCCTGATCAGGCCTCTAAATTGTAACTGGCAGCTGCAAAAGAGAAAACTAAGCAGCAAGAGGAAAGTGTTGTGTCAAATACAATAATTAATTTTCACATGCAAGTAATTAAATTGTGACCCAAACCAGGAAAAATACTCACCTGATCAGAGGAATTTTGCCCTCCCCAAAGCAATCCAGTACATAAGCAGCAAGTTAAGTTCTAGCTGCTGTAACGCACACGTCACCTCCCAGTTGATGGAAACTGTGCTACACCCAAGCATCCCTAATAAGTCTGACAGTGATTTGCCCTGTGAGTTCCAAAACCTATACTCACAGGGAAAAGAGTGTATTACCGAACTTGGTTTTCGATACTTACTGCCTCTCCTCACAAGCAGGCAAGCAAAAGAGATCAACATTTGACCTTTGTCACACTCTCTTCTTCTTTCTGACATCCTATGAGAGAATCACAAAGACGAGGTTTTGCACTAACATGGAGCCGGCAGTGCCAGCTCTGAACTATATTCAATAAGCAGGCAGGCTACTCTAAAGTGCCTGCACCAACCAATTTGAGATGCATGAGCTCCTGGCAGCAAAATAATTATTTCCTCGGAGGTTCTTATTGTCTTCAGCACGCCATGAATTCTGTTCAAGTTCAATGTCAATTTATCACTCTACACTACTTGCAGCAGCTGACATCATGGGTGCAACTGTTAAAGAAAAGGGAAATTATTTCTGCCCTTCTACATTTAGATCCCCCTCCCCCGCAAATAAGTGCGGTGAAGGGAAAGAGCTTTGAGCAATCTAAAAATCCCAGAGTGACTCCTTCTATAAAAGCTTTACACTTGTCCAGCAAACCTCTCTGCCTACCACAGCTGAACAATATCAGGTACTACAGAGACCCAAAAGGGAATATAAAGAGAAAGGATGAACGTGAGAAAGGAAATCTTTTTAGAGCACAATTTAGTTCTTTCCCTGTAATATGCAACACTTCCTTAGGGCTTAATACAGCCAGGTGCCTGACCATGCCAGCCACTCTCCCGCAAAGCATTTCAGTATGTGGTGATTAAGCGCAGTCAGTCTGGCCCAGAATGAAGCGCTCTGCTGAGGTGAGGCCAGAGCGCCAGAGCCCACCAACCTCAGTGTCATGATGCTGATATATTGCGTGATGCATCATTTCTTATGTAAATTATTTTTTCTAAATTAATAATGGGCAGTAAGCAGGTCAAAAATTAATGATGTCCCAAAAAATCTGGGGACTGTTTCCATATAGTCAGTTAGTCAGTGTCATTACAAAAGTGTTTCAACTTTACCTACAATCAATCTTCAATTTGGAGTTAAAAAGCAACTCAAAAGGCCACCATTTCAACAGAATAAAAATAAAAAAACACTGTCAGAAGCATGACTTGTTTTAAATACCCATTCTAAAAGTTACCGTTACTATCCTTTTTTAAAAGGATTAAATAACCTTTTTAAAGCAAAACAAAAGATAAAACAAGTATTGGACAAAGGTGCTTCTACAGAGACTCTGAAAATTCTGTACCTGCCCTTAAACTCTTGCAGCCGCTTTGCTGATACGGAAATCTTCCAAAATTAGTGTAAGCGCACTCTGGCAGTGCGCGTGATGGAGGGCTTAAAAGCAACATGACTAATTCTAATCACCAATAAAAGAGACAACAACGTGTATTTAAATCAGTGTGCTGAAACCAAACATCTATGGAAAAGTACAGGAAGACTACTTCGTAGTCTACTTGGCAGATATAGACTACTTGGTAGTACCTGGATATATTAGAAAGATATGAGAAAAAGGCTGCTCTAGGACAAATAGCCTTAAATCGTACAGAATTTGAAGAGATTAAGAACCTCTCTGACAACACTGCTAAACTACTCTTACAGACTTCTAATGCATGGATGTACTCCTTTATTACATTAAACTAGACAATATAAGTCTTTCTATATTTAGGCTATCACCCCTAAGTTTGTTACATTTTTTAACCAATGACTATCAAGAAGTTTTAGTTTTATAAGTTTCAACAACATGCTATTATTGATTTCAGCCCTTTAACATTCTGAAGGGTCTTGCCATAAATGTTATTACAAAACAATGAAGTAGCTATAAACGTACTACGTCAAAATCAGAGGATAGTATCCCACTTTTTGGATTCTCAAAAATACCACATATTGCCATACTGTAACAAAAGAGAATTCCGTTTTTTAACTATTAATTTGAAATATATTCATATCTTCCACCTTATCACATGCTGACTGCTGATTCACTGTATTTATTAACAGAATCATCTCATTTTCACTTTTTAACTATTACATGAATCTTCAGCACTGCCAACTGTATACTTGTGATACTGCCATTATTTCCAACAAGCTTATCAGGTAACAGCATAATGAGATTATGACTGAAGCAAGCCAAAACAGTAGTGAGCTTATATAGGAAAATACTGGTCATATTCGTATCAGTGAAACTAAAAAGCTAGCGATGTTCATAAAGATCGCAACACGAATGAGAAAGTCAGATCTGTACTATTGGGTATTATCCTCAACACATGAACAAGAAACACCGAGATACTTGCTGTGGTATCCATGGAAAAGGACTCCTCAGTACCACCACAGACTTCTCAGTTGTTCTGAAATGTCATCCTAGCACATGCCAGCTGTGGCCAGTCTGGGAGGTTTCAGCAATGTGCAATTTTCTGAATTGCACAACCAAATCTATTCAGGTAATTGCACATGGGGAGTGGGGGGGGGGGAATATTTCCTAAACCTAACAAGTGACTGCTGCAAAATATGAGATTTATTATAACTAATTTGCAGGATTTGACATTTACTTATATTGAAAATCAAGTGTTAGAACTGATGTTTATTTTTGTTGCTGACATTTATGGTACTGATAACTTTTGGGCAGCTTCAATCTCTCCTCCCTTTAGCGTTCAAGATCTTGAGCACTGACTTTCTTACGAACCTTGAGGGACGTCCTTCTTCCCAAAGGGCCAATTACACTTTTGGTCAACTGCTGTCTATCCCTGCTACAACCCCAAGGATTCACAAGGCTGCCTCTCTCTCTCAATGCTGTTGGGCTAGTAGAAAGTCAGCTAAAAGACTGCAGTTTAGTTCCATCTCCTTGCACATGCATATCATCAGATTTCTCCTAGAAATTAGGTTAAATAATATCTTTTTAAAAGGTATCAACACTTAAAATCTTCAAATAGCAAGGACTCTACCATCTTCCCTTTATACAGGTCCAAAGTTTAGTTACTGTCACAAATTAGAATACTGATGCAGGTATCCAGTTTCAACTTTTGTTACGCACTTGTCCATCAAACTGAAAAGGCCTTTGCAATCACATATCTTTAACATAGGTTAGAATTTGTACACAACGGTCAAGTTATCTCTCAGTTCCCCTTTTGAGAAACTGAATAAATTAAGCTCCTTAAGCTGCCCATTGCAATGCCTGTGGTTCCCTCCCTCACTTTTTTTGTGTTCCTCCTTTGAACTCTTGCAATATTTGCACACCCTCCTGAAATATGAGCATCAAAAGAAGATACATTAGTTCAGAAGAAATTTTACCAATGACATGAGCAAAGATACATTTTTTTCTATTTTTATTTAACATCACCTTTTCCTAATTCCATTATACACATCTAATTTCACAATGGACCCTCCTGACACAGTTTTTCATTGTTGACGGGGTTATTTACCACCCCTTCTGGAGTAAACTATCACTTCTTTGGGTGTTGGATGTTCTTTGGACTGTTCTATTTGATTCGGTGCAGCCTACAGGAGTGGTTTCCAGATGTATAAAAATGCATTTAAACAGGCAATTCAAATGACCACTTAAGTAGGCCAATGAGAACATCCTTCAACAGTCATTTACTCTTTGAGTTGTCTGCAAACTTAAATAGCAAATCTCTGTCTGTTTCGAGATCAGCAGTACTCTGTTCCTCTGGTAGGACAGGGTTCATAATTGCTCATGAAGAAATATCTGAGGTCTGTAAGTCCAATTTCTGCCCTGCTACAAAACAGAAATACATGTCATATATGTATAAATAGGCCCTTTTACAACAATAGATGTACATCTATCAGGTGGTGGGGAAAGAAGAAAAATAGATTCAGGTCATGTCAAATGATAAGAGAAGGACTCTAAGGGCCTTAGAAAAGACATATGGAAGGAAACAGTATGCTGGAGCCATCCATCCACCAGAGACCTCCCTCCTGCTTGGGTCTGAGAAGTTCATTAAGACAATCCGGGCCTGTGAGCCAAGACTCTCCCAAGGATGCAGGAGAGTCCCTGAAAAGTAAGGAGTTGGGAGTAAACTGCATATTAAGTTACTTGTTCGAGCAGGGCAGATTTGCTAACCGCCCATAGGAAGAGGGTGCTAATTTATGTCACTGATAAACAACTTTGAAACAAACATCAGGCCTCTGGGGTCTCTGTAAGGACTAGCATGACTCACTGGCATAGGTCAATTCTTAAGTTTTTAAATCTGTGTCCAGTACTTCAACAGAACACAAGGTTGTGCTTTTCTTTTATCATTGAAACGTTGTATTAAAATAAATGCTTTAAAAATGCCATGCTTAATCTGTTCACATAGCTGCCTTTATCAACCAGGCCCCACCAAAACCTAGCCAATTTGACAGCACAAATCTATTTTTCATTTACATTAGTTAGGTTTTTAGCCTCCACTTTTCACTGATGTTGTTCACATTCAGCATTCCACTACTTCATCAGGGTAGCTTCTCCGGTTTTTTTAAGATTTATCAAAAACATAATACCAGTGACACACACAGATCCCTTAAACTCATAGGCAAGAACTATCTGGACTTGCTCTGTTTTTAATGTTTACTCCTAGCATCTTAGCAGATCCAGCCATTATGTTAAATATTGTAAGCAATGCATATAGTCTTCTGTTTTTATTTCATCACCGCTGTCCGTACTTTGAAAGTATAACGTTTACATGCCTACTCAAAATTTTGATCAAAGGATAAGAAAATTTCTTACTATCCTTCAATACTGACTAACCTCATGAATGACACAAATTCCTTTCTGTTATGAAATTAACCTTCATGATTTTAGAAACTTCAAAAATGTTTCGTTATTGGCTACCTAAGTTACCCGACACACTTTCTGGGGCTTGAAGGCCTTTTTTTCTTTATGTTCACTACGGGCAGGTTACTAAGAAACAGTTCAGTCTATAAGTAGTAAATTTTAAGTCTAACATGTCCCACTCCTATTCCGTGTTTATTATTACTAGCTAAAACATTACATCCAGGAGGACTTGAATGCTTGTCATTTTGAATCCTGTGTGACTCATTCTGCAAGGCAGCCTTCAACACCCTAAACTAAGAAAAGTCCTCTGTCTTCCTGCAATTCTCATTTAATACTGGAACCAGGTCTGAGAGACGGCAGCAGTAAAGCTGTGGTGCAGAACTGCAATTCAATCCTGAGCAAGTCTTTCCTGTTTATTGACAGAGGCGGAGAATTTGTGGAAAGAACAGAACACGATCATATGATTAGAAGGTCTTTTGTAATACAAAGAAGCAGCAAATTCAGTTCTTATAGGTAACTTTCTTTCTAACAACAGAGATGAGCTTCACATATAATCCAAACAGTACTCCTTCAATGTGTGTTTATGCACTTAATCCTTTAGATTTTTAAAAGCAAACTGCAAACCCAGCAACGTTCTCATTTGGCATCCTCCTGTGCCCATAAGGTTCACTAGCAAAGTGAGCACTTGCTGATCCACCACTTGGGCTAATGAAGTAACTGAAATTAGTAACAGGTTATCCATCTCATGGTGGACCAATACTGGAAAAAAGAAAGGCCTCTCTGCTCTAAGTTTTCAAGACCATTTGAGAATTCAGCAGCGTTGAGACAAAGAAATATTAGGTCCTCTTCCAGACCTGGAGGATAGAGCATTCCAGTGACAATGTGTCCTTCTGCCCATACCCTGTAAGTGTCACTCCTCCCACACTCTTACTTTTCCTCTGTGCTCAGTCCATCTTTTACCTGCTGTTGGGTCTTTCTCCTATTCCCCTCTTCTGTATCTCTGGTTTCTCATTCCAGTTCAATGCTCCCAAAACACTATCATCCCTGAGCAGCACACTCTGTTTCAGTGTTACCCTCACCTCAACACAAACTAGTTTCCTCCTGTTTGGATCTTGTCCTCTCTATATGCGAACTGGGCAATCTCTTCCTCTATACAGCCTAACTCCACAGGAGTGTCCTACTGGAGAGGGCAGGAGACAGACAGGTTCTCCAACGTCCTCACATAGGTTTCAGTCTAGCTGTAGCATGGCCCGCATAAGCCAGAGCTGTAACTACTGGGTGATTGCTGCTTGGCCCAAGACTGGAATATATAATCTAAAAAAAATCTCCTCTACTGAGAATATATGAACTCTAATTTTTCCAAGCCCTTTAAGTATGCCAAATACCCATGTGCCTTCTGTCAGTCTCACAGACATCACTAATGCAAAGGCAGCATCTCTTCTCTTGCAGTTCAGGTTTTACATTCACAGTCTGGAGGTAACATTAGTTTTTTTGTTTGTTTGTTTGTTTTTAAAAAAAAAAGAGGGTGAATAAAAGAAAAACACCAGAATTTCACAGCACAAATGAATAAGACGTCTTTCCTCAGGCCTTACTTTCAGAAAGTGTAAACTTCAGAAAGTTTTGGCTTTGACTGGGCAAATAAAATCAATCTGAAATATGTAGTGTACACCCTATCAAATATTTCACCTCAGGATGTTAGACTTACCCCAAGCCAGTTACAAGCATCAGAATACAGAGCATTAAATGGCAAAAACATCAGGCCTCCATAACAGGCAGAGATGTCAGCCCCCACTGAACAACAGGCAGCTTCAGAGTCGTTCCAACATACATACAGCCTATTCATGTTACATAACCCTAGCTTGACGTAAGCTTTGCCTGACAGAAATAAACTTCATATTCTGCATTAGTTACAGCAAACACAGTTTGAAATAAAGGAAAAGAGCTGAATTCGAGCACTACCAGCGCTCAATGGAAGAACTTCAGGATCTGAAGACATCTTTAAAGCCTAGAACTCATATGCAAATGTGGTGGCACTATGAAAGATTTATCTGCATTTCTAGAAGTAAATGGACTAGTCCTTTATTATGACAGAGCTCCTGTGTACTGCTCTGTTCCAGAGGTGCAGGATTTTGCTTTGCCACCAAACAAGAAATTCATCCCTTTGTTGTTTTTCTTTTCAATAGTTATACCATAGTACCAGTGCATAATTGTATATGAAAAGTGAGCAATGAAATATATATAAAAAATCAAAATACATATATGCTGTTGTATTACTTATTCTTAGATTGGGTAATGCCTCCATTTCTCAGTTATATGAAGATGATGCTGCATATTTCCCACTCTGCCACCAAATCAAAGACCTTGCTGTATTACTTTAGTTCAGACACAGCCAGTCCTAGAATTTGCAAGAGAGAATCAGAAAACAAGGCAGATTTATGTCACAGAGAAGGTAATTTACAGATGCATATTGTGTTATGAAAGAATTTTACCTTGCAGATGAAAATCAAGATTAAAAATAGATCAGCACTCTTTGAGACTGCGAGTTAGCAGGACCTTATGAAAGAAAAGCAAACAAAGACAAGTCAAGTCTTCAAACAGACGGTTTAAGAACTAGCTGTTTTCTGAATAATAAATTGCACCTTTACGATATACAGGAAAAAGAAAATCCAGAAAGATATCTATGACTTTTAAACGCTTAGTTGAAAACTTGAAGATTGATATAATGTAGGAGTGTTCTTATTGTTTTTAAAGCCGAGGCAATACAAAAACATGTCCATAAAAAGATGTCTCCACTGCAGAGAAAAACAGCTCAAACCTGATCTCTCTTCAATACTTTTACGTCCCTCTCCATTTATCGACTGCATTTCTCGAGACTTTTTCATCCAAATAAGACTATAAATACAAGAAAAATAAAAAAATAGGACACACAATCAATCTCCAGAACTGCAAGTTGTAAAATGTATAAATACATTCTCCTGCAAAATCCATTGCTTCTCCATCTGACAATAGCCTTTGTCAGAGTGTTGAAACGCATCTGAAGCGTGCATTGCTGAAGCATCTTGGTAGTAAACGAAAAGGTCAAACCAAAGGAAACGTGATGGGAACACATATCTAACACATCATTTTCACCTTTAGCTAAAACTAACGTGAGAAGTTCACAGGCAACTTGTAACAATGTAAATCAGCTTCTCACTGTGAGCTTGTGCAACCCTTTAGCGCATATATAGGGAGAAAAAAAACTATGTTTACCAGGTATCCCCTAAAGCACAGTTTAAGAGAGCTCTCAGATTGAAGAAAATGAAGACTTTTCACGTTCTGTTTAAAGTTTAAAAAAAAAAATGTACAGGAAAAATCTCAGGCTGCATGGATACCTTAATGGCTAGAAATACAAGCATTGTTCTAAGCTGGATTGTGTGACAGCCAGCTACACCTATTTCCATCATCTGCCTTTCAGACAAAATGTAAAACCGAAATCTTATGATTGCTAAAGAAATCACACAATTTTGTGCTTGAGTAGCTGGGTGTCCCGGTCAAAATTCAGATTCAGGATTTAGTAATTACACTGAGGTGCATCATTGCGTGTGCATGTGTACGTGTGCACGTGTGCACATATTACAGCTCTGAAAGGCTTCAGTGTAAACTGGAACTTCACTGAAGTAATAAAAATATATGGAGAGGCCCTTCTCCAGAAGCGTTTCTATCAGATCTACACAAACCAATACATTCTTGACTAACCCTGCTTCATATCACTGATTAAAAATATAATCAGTCTTAACATGACAGACAGGCACGGACTGGGAGATGGAGACGGATCTATCTTCTGCTGGTGGCCCTGGAATGCTCCTAGATGGATGAGGATTATATTTCTTATCCATCTAAATGAAAAATACATTGTTTTTCCCACCTGCAGCTATATAAACTGCATGCTTCAAATGCAGAATGTGTAGTTTAGAATACCTCTGCATGCATTGCAAATGCACTGCAGTTATGTGAAACCTGCACCATGAAAGATGCAAAAGAAAGCATGATATTAAAAGAAAGCTGTTATTAATTGCTGTTTCACTTGGATTATTCTTGTTAAAACAGCTTGGTTTTGGTAAAGCAAACAGAAAAGTGTAAGGGAGTGTGACAGTAACAAGATTGTGAGAAATTCATGAACTGAAAGGAGAGAAATGTGAAAGCAGTCAGGAGGATGTGAGATGGAAGCATCATGGAAAGGCACTGAAAACTGGGGAGAGGTAGAAAGCTAGGTATGGAGACCAGAAAAGAAGATGTAGAAAGTCAGAGCAAGACCAGGAGTTCACAAGACAGTCAAAAAAGTACAGAATTTGAAAAAATAAAATAAAATAAAATAAACACCCCAGAGACTGAAAATGACGTCCCACATTGCCTCTAGACATAAACTGAGCACTGAGGAACTCCTGCAAGGTTGTCCTCACCAAATCTGGTACAAGTTTCACTATCAGAAGGTGGGTTTCTCTCTCCCTCTGACAAATTAAGGCCCTAAGTGATCGTTCTGGTCTCTTCTATTAACACAGATAGTTCCTCCATAAGGCTGTAACCTTGGATTGTACCAGATCATCTGAGGGAGGCTCTTTCCTGAAGTCCTTAGAATTTGGTGACCCAAGTGCCAGAGGTACAACACAGTTCTGGGGCCCTGGAGGAGAGACCCAGCCCTGCTGCCACTGGGAGCCCCCACCAATACTAGCACCCCAGGGAGCCCTCAGTCCCCGTGGTACCCCAACAAACCAAAATCCAGCCCTTGCAGAAGCTGGTCTGGGTGTACTCCACAAGCCTCTCCCTTCTCTGCATGTAGAATCTCTTCTTCCTATGCTGCACTAACCACTGGAAGAGTAAATTCTACTGTACTTGATCCAAAACCCCCTCAAGTAAATGAAAAGACTGCTACTGAACCCCATGGCGTTATGAACACCATAGGTAAAATCTGAAAAACACAACAAAAACAAAAAACTTCACTCTCAAAGGCTGCCTAGCTGGCTAATGAGAACTATGTTATTTTTTGGCTACCACATACATGGAACTATCTGTAATGCTTTTTTTCAGTCTCTTCAGGCACTTCTAAAGTTGAGAGAGTTTTAAATTCTTACCTTGCACAAAAAGAAGACATATAAAAGCCCTTTTAAATTCATCTTTGAAATAGAACTGCAGGGCATTTTATAATTAGCTACCAACCCAGGGAGCAAATGACACTGTATATCTAGGCAAACACTTTTTTTTTTTTTTTTAAATGAAAAAAGCAACTATTCAGAAAAATATTAACTAGAATAAATCACTATTCCCTATTGGTATAGGCTGATTATCCCGATGCCTCAGAACCTGTAGCAGTACGAAGACCTGCGTTAGTAACAAATCAAACAACCTCAACGTCCAGCTACTTTAATGCCGGGTAATGGCACTCAGTGTGAAGTTAGACATGGCGAACCACAGTTTTGGAGGGCTCTCAAGACAAAGCAATGGAGTGGGGGGATACTGGCTAGGCAAAGAAGCATTCAGTTCATAATGCTTTCCAGCAATACTGTATTTATTACTGACAGTAACTACAAAACACTCAACACTTCCTGCACACACAGACTTGCCTAAAGATGCTCAGAATGTGTTCTAAGATGGGATATCTTCCCCTTTATAAAACAGAAATAAGCATACAAAGAAACAACCAGGGAAGAAAGAATTGTCCTTTCAGATTACAGCTGTTTTTGATGTGGTCACCTATTGCATTTTAGTAGTGCCAGAAACACAGCAAATCACTTCTGCCATTAAAAATTCCACAAAGATGCACTTTAGAATGTATAATATTTCTTAGAAGTAACATATTTGCCTTTTCTTCCTCTATCAGCATATATATCATTTCATCAGTCTCCCTTCAAATTCCTTTCACACTAGAAGAGAACATTTCCTGTCCTACACTAGAAAATATGAAACTTTTAAAACGAAAAAGCTCATTTTTCCACTTCATCAGATGCTACTGCTGTTCAAATTCATCTCAAGGAATACTTCCTGTGTTTGTGGTCTGCATGCTCTCTCATTTTCCCATGCCAAGAAATCAGCTATAAATGCCAAAGACAGAACTACTTCCTCCTCCTGGCCAGTTCACGTGAAAGTCAGCTGGAAACCACCAGTCTGGTCATTGCGCAAAATCACGTAGAAAGCAATTAAAAAAAAAAGTGATGCTAACTTCAGTAAAAAGCATCTCTGTTCTCCTGCTTAGTCCTTTGAGATTAAAAAAAGGCAGCTGTAGCAGAGTTACTTTAAATTGTAAGTATAAATCAGACTCAGAATCCAATAACCAACTGCACATCCCTGTCAAACATTAGACGCAGAGGCTCTGGCTAGTCTGTTATTGCTCTCAGCTAGGGATGCTGCTCATAACAATGCTACAGGATGCTCACCCACTGTCTCTTGCTTCACTCGATTCATACCAGTATATGCCTGCTCACATCACAGCATCAAATTCCTCTTTCCCACTAGAGGTACCAGGTATTGACGGCTGGCCTGAACAGCCCTGCAGATGCTATTTTCCCTGCAGGAATTTAATCTCATACGCCAGCACTGAAGCCTGGCAACCCATGACTCCCTCACTTTGACATACCTGTAGATTCACAAGTGTCAAAAATAAAAAACATGAAGGAGGGGAGGGGGAGTTCAAAGACACATTTGCTTGCCACTTGGATGCACCATATGAAGAAGGTCTTTTAAAATACGTACAAGTGAAGGGAAGAGGACAGGAAAAAAAAAAAAAAAACCAAACAGTTTCGTCTTAGAAAACCTCCTCTGGGGAATGCTGATCCTCAAAATAACGATCTGGATTATTTAGGCTTGTTTTGTGATCTTTACAGTACACGAAACTTGTATGAATGCACACAGATGTATGTTTGTCCATTTATTCAGTACATCCTGGTGGCTATATTTCAGTATTTATTCCCTCCAAAGAAATGTTTTCCTAATACACAGCTTTCTTTTCAATAAAGTTGACATCATATTATCCATATTTGGTGGACCACAGCTGAAAAGGGGGCCGAGTTACTGCTTTACAAAGATTACCGTTTTCTGTTTAGGAACCTTACCCAATGTAGAAATTGCCTGATCTGTTACGCCTCTTCCTCCAAACACACAACAGGACCCTACATTGGAACAGCAGCTGAACCGAGGAAACGTTCCAAAGCTGCTAATACCAGGAAGGCTCTAAGGAGGCTAAATGATAAGCAGTCTTGATATAGACAGGAATTGCAGCTTTAAACATACTATTTGGGGTAATAATAATTATATTTTATAGGATTGCTGTGCAATATTTTAAATGATGCTGTAAATTTTTTTCATTACACCCAATACATGTGTTTGGTTTTTGTAGTAGCACGTTTATTTCTTTAAGTCAAAGACTAAAGAAATAAAATCCCATTTGTAAAGCTGTAAATCTTGTATTTGGATGTAAAGAGAGTCCACAGAACTCAGGATTTCCCTAGATATAAAAAGAGAATTAATCCCAGCCCTGAAACACATCTCAGGTTTTGCACAATCATAGCCTCTGTGCTTTTTCTTTGCCTGTCAACGTTTCCAGCTTCTACAGTATCAGAGAATATGAAACATCAACTACCTTCCACTGATTGACAAAATTAATTTCATTAACTTACCAACTGTACGTTTTATATTCTTTAGAGGTTATGCATACCTTTTTTCTTGTAGGTGAATCAAACTATTAGAAAAATCTTTTGCTAAATGTATTTGGTGAGATAACAAGCACTGATCAGAATTAGCTATGTTATTGCAGCTAAAGATAAGGGAGGTCCTTCTTTACCCAAATTTATAGTTTTATAATTGAGTATGTCAATTAAGATTTAACAAAGATTTAGTAGGCAATAGCTCAGCCTAATTACTGTGAAGTCGCTGAGGTAAAAATATGTGCCTTTGTTTTTCACTCAGCCATTTTTGTACAGCAACCATTTCTTTATGCGACTTTGCTGCTTATTTGAAAGACACTGTATTTTACATTAGCAGGCTGGAGGGTGACACACTTACTTCTGTGCCACACTATGGAAAACTGTATTTCCTTTGTGGTAAAAAACAAACAAAGGAAAAACTAAACATCTTATCTATCCACGGAGAATCTGAATGTAGTTTCCTCTACCTAGTCTGATGCTACATTTATGGCACCACAATTCTAAGTAAGCTTGCTGAAACTCAGGTCTTGCTCCGGCAGACAGGAACATGTTTACAGGGCTCTGGAGACATGTTTCTCAGGGTTCCAGAGGAAGCTCACAAAACACATTAAAGCTCTAACCTTAAAAGTGATCCAAGTTCCCCCGAATGAAACGGGGTTTGAGAATGTGAAAGATTTCCTAAGAACAAGACTGCATCTCAAACGATCAGAAACCATGCGTCTGTCAAATAAGCTATTGATATCAATTTGATGCTATCAAGTGGTGACGATACAATATTAATGATATTAATGTATCGATGACAAAGACAAGTAGAAATATGGTATCTATGGGTTACAAACAACATGCAGTTATCCACAGCAGCTAATGATTGAATCAAGGGCCCCACAGTACTTCTTAAAAAGCAAAAGTAGAAGGAGGAAGACCCACTTTGTTTACGTCCTGTCAAACGGATCCAGAGCAGAGATAAGTTATTGAAGTAGGAGATGTATCTTATCAGAGGAACACTGAAGAGGTCTGGTGTGCTGCCAAACACAAGCTGTATTACAGGGCATCTTTATGTGAATTGAATTTTTTAGAAACATAACAGCCAGATTAGAGCAACTCTTCACAGCAAGCAAATGCCATCCCTCTGCCTCCACACCCATCCAATGTTAAGGTCTCAGTGAAAACTCTGAAGAGCTCTACTGACATGAACCCTTCAACAAAATTACAAGGATTAAATGACTCAAATATAGTACTCACTGCTGCTCCTCCATAACACAAACACTCACATAAAATTACCCCAAATTGAAAGAAATTAAGCTAAACGGATGCATTAGGTATATGTAAAACAGATTTGACTTGACAACTTTCCTTAATTATTCACTCATCAATTTTGTTGCAGAACTGCCCTTGTGTTCTCCAGATGAGGGTCTTTCCAGTGTGGTCTCTAAATGCAAGTCAAAATACGGGATTATTTTTGCAGCTGTTCAGAGTGGTAAGATTATATTAGCTGTACGACAGCCAAGTATTATCATACAGCATGGCAGCACAAAATACAGCAGAAGCACAGGGGATGGAAGACGGAAATCAATGGGTATTTAAAACACCATTTAGTTGATTTACCTATAGCACAAATTACTGTCATTAATAATTTCTTATGGAGATGTCTCTTTTCCAAATAAGTATCTGCAGTAAGATTATTTACCAAAAGGCTTTTAAAGGCTATTAAAAGCAAAACATTAAAATCAATTAAAAGGTTTTATAAAAACACTGATCTTCCTCATTTCCTATGCTTTGGCAGTACTATTCCACCCTTTCATATTCTTACTAAACAAGGTATTTCTTCACCAATTGTAAGAGCACAGGAAAGACCACTTTCTAGTGAATAAACATGACTTCAGAAATCTACTTCTAGGCACCACTCAAATGTTCGTGGATATATATGCCTTCATTTAACTTTAGCACTCTCTTTAGTAAAATGAGTTTCCCTAGTATATGTGCTGGGGAGGAGGTGGGCAATCTTGATTAGGTAACGTTTGTTAAGGATTTTTGTTTCCCTCAGAAAGACAAAGACAATGACCTATTAATATCAAGTAATTTAGGAGTAGGATTCATTGCACCTAGCTTAAGCCATCAAAAACATCCCAGATATTAGGTCACTTCTACTCTACTCTTCCGCGAAAGAGAGAGAAAGGCACATTCGGAGGACAAGTCACCCATTCTAGGATGGAACAAACTGTCCTCTGAAAGAGCATCTTCCGCCACAGACTGCCACTCTCAGGCAAAACCAACTCCAATCTACATTATGATTAACAAACTATTCTTTATTCATTGGTTCATTATCAAATTTAATCACATGCCCATGAAAACTGACACATACAGCAACACTTTATAACTTCCAAATCTAGGAGGAGAATACTGCAGAAATACCATAAACCATTTAAGAATCTAAAAGCCATTTTCTCAAAAGGGTGCATGCTACTTAAGCTTTCACATACAGAATGCAGAACGGTGCAACAACTGGGATTTGTGACTTCCCCACTGGCCAAATTTAGTTTTTTGCTCTCGTTGTTTTCTTTGTTTAGGTACTTATATATAATACATTTCTTAAGCATGCACCTAAACTGAAATCATAAAGACTAAAAATCGCACAGGCAATTCATCACTGCAAGTCATTGACTTTTTAGCATTTTACAAGTTGTAGAAACAATTCAGGCTTCTGGTTGGGACAATCTTGCTTCAGGTGAAAGAGCCTGCTTGTGTGAAACAGAACTTTAGTATCAAGAAGAAAGAATAGCCAATAGAAGGCCAGATCATAACTGACGTTATGAGATTAAATAAATTAAAAAAATAAAATAAAATAAAAAAGCAGGCAGAGCTTTCCCCTCTTTTTCCTCCTTCCCCTCCCCCCCCCCTTTTTTTTTTTTTTAATTTGGCTAACCTATTTGGGAACTGAGCTTACCTCCTCTTTTCCAGCATAAAGATGTCTACCCCAGGCAGCAAGAACTACTTATCCGCAATAACAAAACAGGACTATCAGGAAAACTTCACAAGCCTCTACCCACCAGCACCTGGAGGCTCAAGGTCAAATAAAAGATGATGCTTCCAGGCACTACAGTAGGGGGGGAAAAAATGGGGGAAAAAAGGGAGAAAAAAGAAGGTGCAAGCTCTGCATTGTTTTTTCTGCTTAGACAGCGCATGACAAAGCAGTACGCAGTTCTCAAAGGAATAAAGTTTAAAAGTAACTTTAAATTACAAACTAATTTAACAGTTTCACTGGTAAATCTTAGAAAATCATTATGTGCTCAGAGTTTATGTAGTAATTTCTAAGACATGCCATTCTTCATTCATAGCCAAGCAGTGGATTCTCTGCTTTAGGAGGAAAATTCTACTCATACACAGCTTCAGAGCCGTGACTAGTGCTTCCACAATAAATCATAATTAGAGCAGAGACAGAGCTACCTCACACCAGTGCTACTCCACTAACTCAGTGGAATTTCACACATTTATTCTGGATGCAAAACTTGGCCTCAAGTCAGTAGGCAGGAGAATACATACCTCACACAGTCAGCTTATTGTTTGCCTGCTAGCAGATAGCCATTGTTCCACGTTCTTGTCAAAAAAACAAAAAACGAAAAAAAAAAAAAGAAAAGCTTTTTCATTAATACCTTTCAAACCAGTCTTAAAATATGCTGCTCCACCCTTCTCAAGAGCGAAGCGCCTACTCCTGCAGTGGGTCTCAGCTATGGTTCCCAATGCTAAAAGTTCTCTGGAAACGTTTTCAGGGACTGCCGATTCATGATATGCGATGACAGACTATTTTAAAATAAGAGCTTTTAAACCTCAGCATATGATTCTAAGGGCCAATTTTCCAGTGGCTCAGATTAGGCAACAGCTGAATCAGATGGCAGAACTTGGCGGCAGCCTTCTCAAGAGGCCTGGATACACTCGCACAAAGGAATAATCACGCTTTCAACCACAGGTTTTATCAATGAACTGACCAAATTCCAGGCTCTGTTCCCCTGTTGCCTAGTAAAGGGACGCTCATTGAGGATTTAACCGCGGTTTACATGCCACAAAGGAGGGGATCAGAATACCTCGCTGCACCATAAGGCTGAATAGCACATCAAAGAAGTCAGAGCTCAGCCCAATCTCATGTATAGTGTCCCCCCAGCAAAAGGGCCCCAAAAGAACAGTGCTGCCCTCCGCCACAGAAAAGCCCTGCTCGCCCAGGCTGCGGCAGCCACCCGTCTAGGCGGACGCCACTCTCATTCCCGTCACTGCCTGAAAAATAAAGGGTGGTGGGTGCTCTGCACGGTTAAAACCCCAACCCTGCTGCTTGTGACCTGATACTTGCTTGTGAACGGGGAAGAATCTCAGGATCAATTATACCCTCACACTGACTGAAACAATTAGGAAGCGGCATGCCATAATGATATAACAACCTTCAGATCCAAAAGTTAATCTTTTGTCCTTGTCTTTAATAACTCTGGAATTACAGCTTTGAAAAAGTGCTCAAAATCACAGAAATCAGAGATAGAAAGAATGTTTTAGATCATCTTTGTCTCCCTCTTCCTCCCATCAGCACAAAATGATTTCTTCCATATAGGTTCTGAAGGCTTTCTGCAATTTAGTTTAGATGATATCTCTCTTTTCCATAAAAGATCAGTCCACATTCAAATAGACACCTCTACTGGAACCTGTTTTCCATTATCCAGCTTTTGTATTCTTTTTACATTGGTCCTAATTATGTCTCTTTGAGGTGCTCCAAGTGTCTTATGATTCAGCCCAGAAAATATGCAAGACTTAAAGAGTTCATGCCTCAACAAACAAAAACGAATAGTACATACAGATTAGTTAGCACATGTTTTTACATCCTTCAGCCTTTCTACCCCAAAAATGCATATAACCTCTTTTCTAAGAGCACATTGCAAGACAAAACAGAGCTAGGACTTAACAGAAAAGAGATGGTATCACAAAAACTTCTGGCAAAGACAGCAAGGAGAAAATCTGATAGAAAAGCTAGTAAGTCTTTTGGGACTGAATTAATATTTGACAAACTGAAGGGTGCAAATCTCTTTGAATGCATTTGGAGCTAAGTTGTATCTTAAATCAGCTGGCAAAATTCCACTCAATCTGTACACACATTAAGAACAGTAATATTTTACTGTAGCAAGTAATATTTCACTTGCAAAGTTAACGGATCTTCTGTTAACCTTATTATTATAGTCCAGGATGAACAAACAGGTTTTGTGCCCAAGCTGGTAAATCTTCATGAGTATGCCTTGTCACCCTACATAGTTATCAAAATAATTAAGAATTATATTCTTTATGAATTTTGTTACCTCCATAAGAAATTGCCCATGAGGCAACTGTTGATTTTTCCCATTTCTGGAGGGCCAAATTCTACAGTCTTTATAAGGAAATATGTCCTTTTATAACACATACTTCACTGATCTTCATTTTCCATATGCTGAAGACAATCCCTTTTAAACATTTCAGATCGAAATTCCAGGTTAGTTCGGTGGAGTTAACATTAGTGCGCCAACAGTTTTCACTTCTCAGAAGCAATGCTGTCTGGTGTAGGTCTCTGTACTCTGAAGTCTGAATCTCAGACTGTTTTGCTTATCTCGGCTTTTTATGAGCATATATACTGGGGTATCAAATCACATGCATACCACTGCATTTGCAGAGGACTAGTCTGCCTCTGACAGGAGAAAAAATTGTGTTCCATTGTTTAAGCAATAAAGATACTCATGCCCCAAAGACATAGAACTGAGATACGGAACAGAAATTTACTCAAGTTAAGGAGAACGTGGATGCGCTGCAAAGGATGTAAGCTGCAAAGTAAGCAAAGAAAAGTATTGTGAACAAGTTTGGATCTGAAAGCTGGACAAAAACCTTCTGCCCTTGTTCGTTATTACTGTTTCTAGGGCAACTTCATCGCTTAAAAGCTTCAAAAATACTAGATTCATAATAAGTTGTGCTAACTCTCAATTTCACCTCTTTTAAATATGCACAGTGTATTTCAAACTACGTAGGGGGCCATCCTTATTGTGACAACTGATGCTAATTGTAGGAAATTTGAAGGACAACGGAGCTGTCAGTGGAACTGCTTCTCCCATTTTTTGTTATGCTTATGTTACGTGTTTTTTTTGTGGTCAAAGTAATCAGACCATTTCATCTCAAGTATTTCAGGTGTAATCCTGGAATATCTACCCAGCTGAGCTCAATATTAATTTAAAAAGTCATAATATTCAACAGATAATTGTATACAGTTAAGCTATGCAGGTAAATGAGGAGGCAGCTTATTTACAGAGTCTACTCTACTGACAAGATATTACTACCAAAATGAACCTCGTTGGGAACTCAACCCCAATACTGTACATAATTTCAACAGTGCGCCCGTTAACACTCTGTTTTCATGTTTCCTTGAGATGCAGCAAGAGATTGAAAACAATTTTCCATATCTCTCCCATGGCCTTTATGGCCTCTCTTTCTCCTTCAGCATAGTTACTCCTCTCTTTTGCCAGACCATATTTTTCAAATAAAAATTATGAGCATTTACAAATATCTTTGCAGGTTTTTCATTAAACATTCCAGCTCTCCTGATGTAGGACTGACACTTGCATCCAAGGAGAGAAAAAGAAGCAAACCAGGTAAATGACATGCTCAAGAGGCAGGGACTATATGTCAGAAAGTGGATTAAAACTAGAAAAGCCTTGTTCTATGTTCATATCACTAGATTACGATTCTCCCACTACAGAAACTCATCCACAGCAGCAGTTTCGGCAGATAAAACATAACAAGGGGGTATGCGAAGTCAGTCAAAACCACTCATCCATCAGAGGGGATGCTGTGTTCCATGCAATTTTCTCCTTTGCTGCTGGGAGATCTACAGTGCCAAGAGCAAGACCACAGACGAGTAACTCAAACCTCTGAACATAGCAGCAGAGAAGCTACTACCACAAAGGCATCATTTCCAAGCCGCTGGTTATTGCCGCACAGAACAGTCTCAGCCACATAAAACAATCCAAATTTTAATGCGAGTTTCTATTTCTTTTAATTAGACATGTTACTGTTGTGAGACATGCTAATCAGTTAGATCTATGCCATGGGAAAACAAATCCAGCTCACTGCTGTTCCTCAAAGCTTCTTCAAGTGTGCATGCTTAAATACAGCCAAATACCTCCAAAAGAGTAGAGAAGTCAAGGGAGAGGACTTAGACTCGAGATTCCTCCCAGCAGATACCAAAAAGTAAAAGTACTATTTCAGAGACAAAACTCTGAACTACCTTACCCTAGAGGCCTGAATGTTTGGCCCTTGACAGAAAAATCTTTTCTCTGAAAAGAGCAAAGAGAAGTTGTGGCCAAGGTGGGGAAGGGAAAGAATAGTATGCTCTAGGCAAGGGATGACAGGAACAGTAGTCACACAAGGAACACGGGAGAGAGGGGAACCAACCATTACTTCACAAAATCAAACATTAAAAAATTTTCCCAGCACCAGGGCAGCTCCTAGTGCAGAGGCAGGTGGGACGGACATGGAGCTACAGTGCTTATTTAGCGTGACTCCTGTCCCACGCAAGTGGTATGACGCTGCAGCTGGCAGCAATGACAGGCAGCGCTAGCACTGTGCCTCTGCTGCTGGCAGCCATGCGCTGTCCCAGAGACAGGGACACCCAGGGACAGGCCATTCCACAGATGAAACCAACGCCCCTCCTTCCAGACCCACCATCCTCAGTGTTCACTGCCCTATCTCTAGTGCAGCTCAGCCTCAGCAGGTGGGAGACACCACCATGTGGCCACTAGCTCATTATCACAACACTGGAATACTATTTTACTAGTTGATCTTTCTTCTCTCTCTCCCCCTTATGTCTTTCTAAAAATAGGACAGAGGTATTTCAGCCCCATCACATTCAACAGGCAAGCTCTTCACAGAGTAGCCAGGTCTTCTTGGCTTCCTCCCCACATACGATTTGAAGGAACCAACACACTAAAAATGAACGTATGTTTCCATTAGGCCCCAAGGCCTCCAAGACATGCCGGAACTTATCACTTCGGCTTTGTGGTTTCTAATCTTCCTGGAGTCCACCCCCCGAGCCTAGTAACTTTCCATCAGCTGAGCTTACAGCAATAGTCCTGCTAGCTGTGCTACGAAAGCTGCTGGGAATTACTAGGCTGGAGTGGAAAGACTGCATTTGCAGCTCTCGCACAAGAGCAAGTTTCTTCTTTGCCTCTACTAGCAACACGACAAGCCGTTATACATCACCCCGTTTGCCTTCAGGATACTGTAACTGAAGAGAGCTGCCTCAGCTTTCTGCTGTTACATTAGGCTACCTCCTCAAGGCCTCCACCAGTCTCTCCACTAATTCTCTCCACTAACTCTCTAATCTGTTTTATTACAATGTTTGACTCAGTGATATGGCATGCTAAAGAATGCTAATATATTACCTAATATACCTAGTAAAAGTAACCACAAGTTTCCATGCACATATTTTGTATACAACACATGTATTAGCATCAAGGTAATAACCATTTAAAAAACAAAAAACCAAAACACACATACACACACAAAACACCACCACCACCACCACAGACTGAACTGGGCTGCATTGTACCTACCCTTTACTTAAGGGTAAGAGGAAATATTGTCCGTTTAATAATTTATCCCTTTAAACTTGTTTTCTTCTGTTTTTCTTGAGAAACAATATTAAAGGTAAATTTAAACTTTTAACTTTCCAAGAAAAGCAGAGCAGGCTTTAATATCTTCAAGAAAAGTGGGGGGGGAAAAAAAAAGTCAAATATCCAGACAGATTTTCCAGCCATTCTAATAATGCACTGAAGAAACCAAGACTAACTTTCAAAGGAACTGGTCTTTAACCTGCAGGAAGACTTTTAAGGAGAAGAATTTTTATTCACCACTCTTCACATTTCAGAGATCATAATTATAAAGTAAATACTCCCTATTTCTCTCTCATTACCTATGCAAACAGATAAATATAAAGGACAAGCTTCTTGTTACCAGTATTCATTTCTGTCATCGTTACAGAAATGAATACCAACAAAATAGAGTAATTTCTGTTTGCATTTTAAGGCACACAAAAAGCAAAACACACATAAATAAATACACATGAATTATCTGGTGTAAACCTTCAAATAATTAAAAGAAAAAAACCACACAAATCTCTCAAAGACAATGCTTGTTACACTTCCTAGGCACGCACAACTTCCTATACAGGTAGAAATACGGAACCCGTCAAATCCCCATACATTTTGCAATTGTTATTCATAAAAGTTCCCTTTGTCTCAGTACAAAGCCTGGCTAGTCTCTGGCGCACCCCCAAGAGGAGAAGAGACAAAAAAGGATAAAGCTAGTCAAACAGTACATACCAAGTTTATTCTGCCTTTTTTCACAAGTAGGGGAAAAAAAAAAAAAAATCTCCAGCCAATCTTTTGGGTTAAAATCAAATACAAAGGTGCCTAAGGGGCAGCTTTAACTAGTGCTCTGGGTAATTTACATGGATTTGTGTTCTACACTACTCCTTAAAAGAGGTGATTAATTACTATGGTAACCACGGCATCACATGACACACGCTTGCTCTGGAATACAGTGAATATAGTGTACCCTCTTACTGGAACACACATCTCAAAAGCGTAACGAACTCCTCAAGGGTTCACATTGTTTGGGCGCAATTAATCCTTTATAATAGACCCTCTTCATTTGGAATGGGAGATTCTTTCCATACTCTACTTCCTTTAAAAAAAAAAAAAAATCTTGCAACTATGTTTCGTCTATGTTTTTGGAGTGCAGCTGCATGTAGCGGGAGAAGGAAGAAACAGGAAATGTTGGATGTGCAGAAGAGAAAATTGGGGTATCATATTTTGGGGTCCAGGTAGGGAATAATCTTAAAAATTTATTTTTGGCTCTTTTTCCTTTGCTGCTCTTGTATTTCGCTTTACTCATTTTATGGGTCTTTCACATAAAACGGATGTCTCTTCTCTTTCAGTACACCACTGTGTTCCTAAAACCAGCACACATGCTTATTCTATATCCACGCGTGCAAATTGGTTCACTGTAAGCTACATGCAAATCTCTGCCTATCTGAAACCAGAACAGAACGGCAGCAAGTAGGAACACTCACCAGGCACAGGAACAGGTCCTCCCTCCCTGACAATTCATTTCTGCACCACAGAAGCATATTTGGTCAAGGAGACCAAATTTTGTCAAGAGACAAAACGAGACAGAGATTTTTGCTGTTACTTCTCTCCACTCCCAACAACTGGGATTCAAACACAGGCAGAATTTGCTGTGGAACCTTCTTCCCTGACTTCCTGTACATTGGTTTCAATATCAAACCATGAATTCATGTATAAGACCCTGCAGCACTGTATTTCTTTCTTTTATTTTTTTATTTTTTAAATCAACAGGGTCTGTACTCCTATTGCTAGATAGAGCTCCTCAGTTTGGACATACAACTCAACTTGCCCATGGGACATGCAGAATTTTTTTTCCCTATCAGTCAGGTATCGACCTGGATAGTTTGGTTAGTTTATTTAAAAAAAAAAAAAAAAAAACTACTTAAGCTTTATCTGAGAGGAGACATGTGGCAATACTAATGCTTTGTACTTCCCTAAAACAAGACCAGCCCCAGTGAACAGTGAGTTTGTGTTAGACAATAACCCCGGGGAGAGGGAGGAACAAAGAATTAGAGAAATTCCCGTGTCAGGGCTTCAAGTCAAAAAGAAAAAAAAGGAGGAAAACAATCCAGCTGTTCCATAGCCAAACTTGGCTTTCAATACTGTTACTATATAGTTAGACAGATGTAAACACCTAGATCTTTAAGAAATAACACATTTAGTTCTTCACTGTGCCCATTAGCCAACATTATGGCCAGAAACGCAATGCTCTTCTACTCAAGTCAAAAAACCTACTAAAATTCCTCATCAGAGACCACAGAAATGCTCATCCACCGCCATTCATAAAAATAACTTGGCAAGAACCTCAAGAACAACTTCAAATTTGCTAAAAACTAGATAGACGGCAATGCCCCAATTCTTAAGAGAAAGGCACAACCCAAAGAGGCTTCAGCCTTGATTGATAATTTCTGTTATCACTTCAGTTTTCAATAGGATCAAAATGAAGAATTGAATAATGGAAGATGCTCTCTATCCAAATTTGTTAATCCCTTATTTCTCTTCAGGAATGGTATACAGCCATATTGTTTTATGTCTAATATCTTCTGCAACACCTGCTTTCCTCCTTCACTCAGTATCTGCCTGTGCTTTTGGTGCTCTAAATACAACAGCTTTTAGCTGCTGCTGGAGTAGAGGGAGTACTGTGAAGTGATACATAGGAACTGTTCAGCATCTTTCCAAAACAATAATGACAGGTTAAATGAATGCTTGGAGGATGTAGGATTGATTCAGGAAGCAGAAATAACAAAGCAACACTTGCACAAAGCTGTCTATGTCGGTGCAATCTGTACGCCCAGAAGGAGCTCTGGTGGTGGTGGTGGTGTGACCACTCCAGAAGGTAATTAAA
The DNA here is from genome assembly GCF_040807025.1 of Struthio camelus. NCBI lineage: Eukaryota > Metazoa > Chordata > Aves > Struthioniformes > Struthionidae > Struthio > Struthio camelus. The sequence continues at coordinate 64,830,725 of NC_090944.1, read as the reverse complement.
TTGGTAAATGTTTTGTTCTTCAGAAATTCTTTTTGCAATTTAAACCATAGGATTGCTGATCAGAGTGCTCCTTGCAAGGAGTGGCTTTTTGGAAGGAAATATAGTATGTTTGTACTAGTTTCTGCACAGATGTCCAACCCCATTGAAATCAGCCCTGCCAAAAAGTAGGTGTAATAGGGAGACAGCTGCCCGGACATCTCCACATAGTGCTGCATCACACCTCCAACACCACTTCTAATGGTGTGGCACACAGTAAGTGCTCACAGGTCTGATGGCACATCTTTTCCCTCCCAGATCTGTCCAGGTTCACGCCTCTGGACATCAGGCCTTGTTCCTTTTCCTCTCTTTGGCTACAAACACATGACTCCTCCCCCATTTCTCTGAGAAATGGGCTACAGCTGCCTGTTTACTAACTGTTGATACCTAGCAGGTCTCATCTGGGGTCGTCGCCGCTCTTCAGCAGCTGGTTTTTGTATAAGGGAGAATGCAGGACAGCAAGAGCAAGGGGAAGCTAAGGACCCTGGCAGCAAGCAGGTAGCTCAGGGATGACGTTACAATACAAAATGAGCCAAATAAACAGCTTGTGACCGCAGAAAGTTGTGATCAAGAAAGCTAGATCCCTTCCCTGCTTTCCAGTTTCTCTCTCCTCCGATCCCCATTTGCCCTGTCTCCTCTTCCCCTACTTCTCCTTCTTTTCTACTTCTTATCACCTCCTTCCTTTCATCACTCTGAGCATTAGCCTAAATAACAAAACAAAGAAACAAAAAAACCTTTTTTTGTCCAGGTTAATTATCTGCCAGTTAAGTGAGCTGAATCAGTTCACTGCAACACCTGACAGTAACCAGAACTGGCTCAACAAAAGCAGGAACAGCACCTGGCCAGGAGCAGAGAAGAGAGACAAGTGAGACCTCCGCTTTCAGGACAGCAGTTCACAGAGCTGACTTCAGAGCAAACTCACTCCTAAGCTGTAGCTCAGTTTATTTCACGCTGTCCAGTAAAATGGCTGAGAAAGTGAATCTTCACATCTAGTAACTCCTATCCTCTCCTAACAACTTGTAATTATTTGCAAATTATTTGCAAATTATTTGTTCAGAAGTGGCTGATTAGGAAACTGGTTTTCCCTTCACCTTTTTTTTTTTTTTAAATACAAAGCCTCCTAGTAAAATAAATCAGTATCTGCATGCACATGCACGTTATTCACACAATATTGTCTACTCGTATCATAAGCGTCCCAAATACTTGTGTGAAGATGCAGTTTCACAAACAGCATGGCACACAGCACAGTAAGCTTCTACTGGGAACAGCTCTATACCATACAGTATCTTTTATACTGCAATACACATTGCTCCAATGAAATCAGCATAACATGTCCTAGGAAGCAGAAAAGAACATCAGCTCACTACCTCCTTGTCACACCTTCAAACCCCTGCAACGGCGGTGCCTACTGTGTTTGGCTGACACAGTTTGTGGCACCACAGTCCACGTCAGAAGAGCTCTAGCAGCCCCAGCCCTCCACCGCCTTTCTCTCCAGATACCTTCTCCCAGCCTCGCACCAGCCTTTTCATTGTGCTAATCCACGTGTTCGTGTAGCCACATAATAAAACTGCAGTGGAGAAAGGATCCATCCGGAAAAACAAAAAACAACAACAAAAAACTTTTTTCCACCTTTTCCCCGCTCTGGTTTAAGTTACCAGTCTCGTTCTCCACACAGCCAAATAGCTCTGTCAGCAGTATTGAAGGGGGTGAGAGCAGGGGAAGGAATACAGGGGATGGGGAAAGAGTGAGAATAAGCAGCTGAGGGCATAGCAAGGATCCCTTAGGCTAGCACCACTGCCAGTACACCACTCTGGTGGATTGAGAACTGGCTGGATGGCTGAGCTCAGAGGGTTGTGGTGAATGGCGCAGAGTCAAGTTGGAGGCCTGTAGCTAGCAGTGTCCCCCAGGGGTCGGTCCTGGGTCCAGTCTTGTTCAACGTATTCATCCATGACCTGGAGGACAGGACAGAGTGCACCCTCAGCAAGTTTGCTGATGATACGAAACTGGGGGGAGAGGCTAACACACCAGAAGGCTGTGCTGCCATTCAGAGGGACCCGGACAGGCTGGAGAGCTGGGCCGAGAGGAACCTCACGAAGTTCAACAAAGGCAAGTGTGGGGTCCTGCACCTGGGGAGGAATAACCCCAGGCACCAGGACAGGCTGGGGGTTGACCTGCTGGAAAGTAGCTCTGCAGAGAAGGACCTGGGAGTGCTGGTGGACAACAAGTCAAGCATGAGCCAGCGACGTGCCCTTGTGGCCAAGAAGGCCAAGGGGATCCTGGGGTGCGTTAGGCAAAGCGTGGCCAGCAGGTGGAGGGAGGTGATCCTGCCCCTCTACTCAGCCCTGGGGAGCCCTCACCTCTGGAGTCCTGTGTCCAATTCTGGGCTCCCCAGTACAGGAGAGACATGGCACTACTGGAGGGAGTCCAGTGGAGGGCTACCAAGATGACGAGGGGACTGGAGCATCTCTCCTCTGAAGAAAGGCTGAGAGAGCTGGGCCCGTTCAGCCTGGAGAAGAGAAGACTTGAGAGGCGATCTCCTCAATATCTACAAGTATCTGAAGGGAGGGCGTCCAGAGGATGAGGCCAGCCTCTTCTCCGTGGTGCCCAGCAACAGGACAAGAGGCAACAGGCAGAAAATGAAACACAGGCAGCTCCATCTGAACCTGAGGAAAAACTTCTTTGCTGTGAGGGTGACAGAGCCCTGGCACAGGTTGCCCAGAGAGGTGGTGGAGTCTCCTTCGCTGGAGATAGTCAAAACCTGCTTGGATGCGATCCTGGGAAACATGCTCTGGAGGACCCTGCTTGAGGAGGGAGGTTGGACTAGATGATCTCCAGAGGTCCCTTCCAACCTCAACCATCCTGTGATTCTGTGACTCTGGAGCCACAGCCTCAGCTCCCACCAGTTTGAGTGCTAGATCACTGCAGGTGCTCTCAGAAAACCTACCATGTATTCTGAGAGTAGGCAGACCAGGAAAGTTGGATGCCTTTAGAAAGACGCCACCCCTTTGTCTCCCAAAGCCTACATATAATACACACATTAGTCATTCTATTTTTTGGCAAATATTTACTCATAAATTTTCAGAGCAGCACTACAGGACCTGCAGTCCAGAAGCTTCTGGGTACTTCTTAGCACTGTGTAGCATTTTACAAGCATTAACTAATCAACAACTCTTCCAGGTAGTTAAGTTTAATTATCTCCATTTTGCAGATGCTGAACCAGACCCAGAGAGGTTAATAGATTTGCCCAAGGCCAAAAAACCAACTGGTATCCAATCCTGGACTGCAATTCAGGAGCTATGGTCTCTTCCTGAATCTACTATACCACAGTAATTCCCCCTAGCCCTCTGTGGCAATACAAGCATCTTAAAAACAAAAAAGCCAAAAAACCACCCCACCTCTCCCTTCCCCTTTATTGTAAAAGCTGACTGAGCTGCTTTTAGTTTGCAGGAGAGCTGGTGGACAATCAGCCAAGCGTGCTCAAAATGACACAAATCATCACACCCTGGCTTTGCTCCCAAAGCCCACAACTTTATCAGCTAGGTAGCATCCACAGGTTACCTCCTAACCTTTCTGACTCTGATGCCTGCTTCTATATCATACTTTTATGTAAGTCTTTTTTTTTCTTTCCACTTAGTTTCCCTTATTATCTGATTGGCCTTTTTGAATATGCTGTTATGTTTATTTGACAGGCTTGACCTTTTAATACCTCAGCAACAGAAGTGGGGCACAAGCAGCAGCTACAGCAGCAACAGGAAGTACAGATCAAAAAGTAGTTAGATTAGTAGTATACCGTGCTGAGTGGATACTGCAACTTTTACTAGAAAATAACAAAGAACGGCTGGCTGGAAAAAAAAAAAAATTTGAAGCAGTTTCATCTTACTGACCACTGCAACATTATTTCTGGGCACCCACAACTCCTGGAGATTTTTCCACAGAAACATGTGGTGAGCTTCTTTAGATTGGATTTAGAGGCTGAGCTGAGGTCAACTGATCTCCATAATTCTCTTCCCTAGGGTCACAGGAGATTTCCAGTTCATCCAAATAAAGGAAGGATGACACATCCAAATATCACTGTTACTTCAATTGTAATAGAAACGGTAGCATTAGAACTGCCTTAAGATTAACCCCTCCTTATAATCAGTTCTGTGTAGCAGAGTCATGAATTGACAAGGCATGTACAGGTGAGCAAAGAGCTTTCTCTCTTATTATTTGTTATGGCCCTGAGCGCCTCACCTCACACTGTAGATTTCAGTAAGTAACATCTGATGCTACTGCTCTGGAAGCAAGCAGGCAAGCAAGACCCTTTCCCTTCTTGCCTTACATCAGTTATCCATTTCAGCCAGCATTTGCATAGGTACACGCAACCGCTTCTCAAACAAACATCACTGCTTCCGAAAGATAAATGCACACACGGCTGCTTCTCAAAGACAAACACGCAAATATAGTACATTTGGCAAGCAACTTTGTTGTAAGTTAAGTTTGTACCTTTGTTCCCTCTCCTGCTTTGAGCCCTGCTATGCAAAAAGGCTGTCAAAACATGTATCAAAGAGTAGGTCTGGTCTCAAAGCCTTAATCTTGCAAACGCATAAGTTGGTGACTAGTCCCTATGACCAGAGTATGGTCATGGCTTTTTTGATGCTTGATGTATGCCATTTTGCTAAAATTAAACACTTAGGGGGCGGGGGGGTGGGAAGAATATTAAAGGACAAGGAGAGGAAAAGACAAATTTTAAACTGCCAGACAACGTGTATACTTCAAAATAAATTGCAGCTGAACAGTATTAAGTGTAACAGTATTTTGGATATACTAAGACCATTTGTATATGAGAACAGAAATTGGTATCGATTTTGTAGGCTCATTTAGTAACATGTCTTAATACATCCATAGGTTGTAATAGTATAGGAATAAATCTAATAAATTAATCTAGCTGAATAATAATAAGTTCCATTAACACAATAATACCTACCAAATCAATACGTACGAACATTTTCAGACATTAAATTTAACAGAAATTCTTCCATGAGTTAGAATGTGCTAAAATTTATTTAAAAGGGGATGGTAAACTGGGATAACTTTTTTTAGTTTCATCTTAAAAGATGAAAGATCATCTTGTACGTTCACACATAGACAGAACCTTTTTTCCCAAGTGAATTATTAGAGAAGTATTCGGTGTCTTCACTCAAGTAACCTCTTTAGAGCAGGAGAAACTTTGAATCCTAGAGATTGTACTTAGTTCACCTGGAGGCAATGTAACTCTTCCACTTCTGGCAGCCCTCCAACTACAATCTCATGCTGCATCTCACCTTAACTAGTCTGTCCTTCTACTTGACTGTATTCCACTACAAAACGGTTGTTCTCATAAAACATCATTTTTCTGTTTAAATGAGACAAACCCTGGAATTTTCCATTTCAGTATCAGTAAGCAGTGACCTCATACATCTCCTGCAACCATTACACCACCTTTTTCCTGTGCCTCTGGACTAAATTCCCCTGATGTCCTGGAGTCTAGTGAATCTCTTCACACAGAGGTGATTTTTTCACCAAACAGGACTGGAAAAATGACTCAAACATGGCCTTCTGCAGTATACTGCCTGAAGAAATGGTGGTGAGGTTAGTGTTAAATCAAAACAAAGCTGCTCTGATGGAAGAACCTGAAGAGGAGGCAGCAGCACAAGGTCTCTGGTGATACGCACAGGTATTGTCCTGTGGGAGGAACCGGACCACGTTTCTGCGAATGATGATCTCTACACTCCCAAATGACTGTTAATACAAAACAGCTTCCCCAGCACATTAGACGCCCACTGATATGTCAGATATCTAAAATCTGACCGGAAGTTCCCCGCGTATACCAGGTAGATGAAGCAGAAAAAGGGGTTTGCAGGAGACGTTTCGTTCTGATCTGCTAGATTTCCCAATTACAGAGGAATCCTCTAAAGACAGAGGCTAGAACTGCCTGTAGAAGACCTAGCTACAAAACAGCCAGCCTGACGATGCAGAAGAGACATGTACCTGTAAGCATTATGTATCATAGTATGACATGACTGCATAAAAAAGATTTAAACTACTTTTTGGGTGCTGGCTGTCTCCCACCATGTCAGACTAAGCCTGGAAACCTTTTCTGACTGACAGTACTTAACCCTCATTCCTAGCCTGATGAAAACTACATCAACAATATGAAAGTTTTATTTCCTTCAAGTATCAAATCCTATAAGCATTAAATATTTCCCAGCTCCCTGCTCAGCTCTTCCCAACCTGCTTGCTATCCTTCCTCACCTTCAATCTACCAAGACAATCCCTACAGACCTCAATATACTAGCAGCAGGAAGTTAAAAAAAAAAAAAAAAGATCAAAGAAAATTTCATATACGTAGCAGTAGAGGAGAAGGAAAAGGAAAGAAGCAACAGAAAATAAACATCGGCTGAGTTTCATTTCTGTTCTCAGCTGCTAGTAAGAAAAGATTTCAGTAGGTAAATGGCTCAAATGGCCTACAGAGGCCATTGAAAACACAGAGATATTTAAACTCCATTAAATATGTGGGCTTAGAATGACTGCAGCATAATTCGTTTAATTTTATTAGTATTATTTCTTGGTCCTAAAGCATCAAAATAGGTAACAACAGTACTTTGTTTCTGTATGCATTGCAAGACAAAGCAGCTCCTTCCCAAACGTTCGTGCAACTGGAGTTTTTCTTCCACTCCTACACGGTTAAAACCACCACTATCCAAGTAGAGCATGTTGGGCATCCTTCTGGTTTTCCCCCACCTATCTGAGAAAGACCCTTCTATTCCTTGAGGATAACCGTGTAAAAAAAGGTTCCTAAATCTGAACATTTCCAGGCCACCCAATACTAATACTGATGGATTTTCCATACTAATGAGACTTCTGACAGTATCATAAGAAAATATCCCTCTCCATTGTTAAATCCTTTGATCTGAAACAGGAGGCAAAGAACAACTTGTTGGCTCAACTGATGGACCCCTGCACCTTGGGGACCCTACATAAGCAAAGTTGTTCACCTCATATATTGCCAAGCTTCATACCATGGTTCCCTCCATGCAACCTAGAAAAAAGCCTTCACAGATGATCAGCTAGTACCAAATGGATTAAATACTGACTAATAATTTTCATATACCTGGTGACGGTGACATACTTTTCTACACAAAGGAAACTTCTGCCACAGTTCCCGGGTGAGCTCTGATGAACAGTCACAGAGGTTGTATGTCCACTTCCATTCCACAGCACCACTCTACTATTGCTCCCCCCAGGCACAACCAGATTTAAGCAGAGAAATCCTCCGCATAGAGATGTTTCAACTCCTCCATTGGCCACACTGCCACAGTATCAAGGCTTTAATGGCACTGTAGAGTGGCGTGCATAAATTTCCAGCAGCACAGGCATGATACTCTGATCATAACATGGGGCAGCAATGACAACAGTTTAAAAAAAAAAAAAAAAAACACACACACACAGGCAAAATTAACGAATGTCAGAAGAGATTCATGAGAGCTAGACATTTTGACTACATTTATGCAGCAGTCATACAGATACAAAATTTTTGCATTTTCCCGCAGTTATATCATGACGCATCATCAAAGGAGAAAATAAAGCAAAGAGCCATGCAGAAGAATATTGCGTCTTGAGATAGCCACAGAGGCATCGTGGTAGACAACAAAGATCCAAATCTAGGTAAACAACAGAAAAGTGTAAGATAGGGTACATCTTATGCCTTACCCTTATGCTACTTAATGATAGCATTAGGCTGCTATCAGTGACTAACTTCAGGTCTCCCCTGTCTATGAGTCACAATCTTGAACCTGCTCTTGGAGTTAGACATCTACCTCCTTTCTTTAAAAAAAGGCAGAGAAGTTTCCCCCCTTTTACCTTGTAGGCACAACACTCAGATTCAAATTCTTACTTTGTCTGAAAGGATTTAAGCTCCTAGCTGCAAGTCTCATTGGACATTAAGGATTAGGTTTTTAGTCATTAGGCTGGAGAATTACAGGAGTGGAGCTGTGGAGTTCTCTATTAAAACTCTTCCTTCTTTAATGAAGTGTATAAAGAGGCATCAGAGTAGGAAACAGAACCCAGGTATCTCCCTCCCACATTGCTGATAGCTTCCCTCCCCATCCCCTTTAAAGTTCCTCAAACAGAGGAGGAAAACACTTACTTCTCTCTTAACTGATTTTCAATTTCTAGCAAATGGAAAACAAGAAACCAAAACAAACAAACAAAAGTCCAGTCACATCAAAATACCTGCCAGATGGGACAAAGTAATGAGAATGAATGTGGCATAGGACACAGCATCATTTAAAAAACAATGTAGCTTCTTAATAAAATACAGTCAAGCAGGCTTCTAGACATACATGAAACATTTTCTTTGACAAATGAACGCTAGAGAGGGCTAAGCAAACTAATGGCCATTACCATAAACGTTTCAAATTTTGTTTTCATTCCCTCATCGGCTAACACTGGCTTACAGGTTACAATTAACTTCAGGGCTTGGAAGGTAATAAATATAGTCTTGCTACTGGACATGAATTACCCCATTTATCTGATTTAAGAGACGCAGCAACCTATTTCTAGTACAGTGTTCTTTCACAAATAAACACCTTGAAGCCTGAAATACCCAGGGAGATGTGCTGGGCAAAACAAACAAACAAAAACTTCTAGTTCTACCAAACTTAAATTTGAGAACTTTTCCTATTTTGCATTAGGACAAAGCCAAGACGTTTTGAAGTTCTTCATCCTCAGAGAACCTCACAGTCCACATGTCCACAGCAGCCCTAAAGGATGTGGCAAAGCAGAGAGTTAAATCTCATCTCCTACATAAGTACTCCCATCACCAGATTACTATCAGGTCTTGCTTGCCCTCCATCCAAAAATCTAGATGCAAGAAACACTTCTCAAGACTGCATCTCTGGGAAAATCTCATCATTCTTGCAAGGAATTTGTTTTGAGTCATCTACATTTTCTAATGGAAAAAATGATGTGCCAAAAGAGAAGATTCCTCATCTAGCTTTAAGTCATATACTTCATATACTGCTGTCACATACTTCCTCAGGTCAAATCTACCTGAAGGTGGAACTTGCTGCCGCTGCCCCCCCTACCGGTTACTACTAGAAAAGGAAAAGTAAGAAAACAACAGACTACCAACCCATCAGGAAACTGAAATTAAGGGGCAAAATGACTAGGTCTGCCACAATGAAAGGTTAGCTTAATAAGCATCACTGTATTTTTTCACAGTGGCATCTACATGAAGTCATTTGTGGGCAGACCTTTATGGCAAGATCTACGGTTATCCAGCACAGAAAATTATTTGGCTAGTGTGGTGAACTGTGGCACATCCGCAAAAAGCAAACACTCTCCCCTTAGAAGGGCAGCAGAAAGCTGCAGCACAGGTACTCTCGCAGCATACAGACAGGCTGTGGGGAAAGTTCTTTCCGTCTCTTGCTCTTCAGTTCAAATACTTCTGAGAAGAACGTGATGCCTGCAAATCAAACTCGTTACTTTAACCATTTGGGGTCTGTGAGAAAAAAAACTAGTAATGAAGAGAGCATATGTACTGAAGAAATGCCTTTTTTTGTTTTTTTAAATCATGAGAGAAACCAAGTTATAAAAAGCAGAAAGACAAGCTTCAGAAACGCTGTTTTCAGTGAAAATCCCAGAGAGATAGATGACAGAAATAAGCAGAGCCAGGTAGATTAAGTGGTTCACAACACAAATTTCACAACTCCCAATACTTACATACTTTACAGTCATAGCAATTTATGAGCCCTCATACTGCTGTTCTTGCAGCAAGTGATTTCAACTGCGTTTGAGCTCAGCTCAGAAGTATAACAATCTTGAAGCATGGGGTTTCTGCCGTTGAGGTGGTAGGGGTTTTTTGGTTTGTTTTTTTAAAAAAAAAATCAAGCCTCTCCATCAGGTTCCTTTCCCTAAACTTCTTGGTAATTATGCCTAATCAGTATTCAAGCGCTGATTTGTAAGCCTATCTGCTGACTTAAAGGAAGGGAACACCTCACTAATAGCCCCAGTGTTTCTCTCTGCCTGCAGAAACAAGAGCGATAAGGACAGAGACTCCAGCCATCTCCAAAGATACAGAGCCACAAAGAACTCTTCTGATCACTGCTGGCATCTGGCCTTCCCCTCATTAGCACATTAAAGCTGCTCTGTCCATCCCATAAGAGCCACTCTGTCCATTCCTCCAGCTTTCTCTATGGAGCCATTTACAGTGCTGCTCTTTTGAAATCCCCCTAGTTCAAGAGGCAGTAACCCCTTCCCAAAGCCCAGTACAGCTAGTGTCAAAAATTCCCACTTACAAGCAGGCCCCCAGTAAGCACAGGGCTTCTGAATGCCACAGGTAGACAGAAGAAAATCACATAATTTGCCTTGCCAAATTGCCCCTCCTAAGAAAAGTTCTCCTAATCAGTACATGAGCTTTTGATTTTAGAGTGCAGTGCACTTACCATATTAAATCACCATACTTCAGGCAATTCCTATTTCAGAACAGGACTGACAAAGTTTTTATCTTGTAAGGTGCAAATCCACAGGAAGAAGAGAAAGGCAAGGGCAACAGAGTTTTAGGACGTTAGCTCTAAAATCTGCTTAGACAGACTCCAAAGCTATACTCAGACTTTCAGTTATTGTTACAGCACCAGCATGAAAATTTTATGTTCTTTTTATCTTCCCTCCTAAATCAAAGCATTCTAAAAGTGCACAGCGGCATGCCAATAAGGATGCATTCACTGAAATAACTTGTTTGGAGAGGAAAGGGGAAGATATCTTTTTCTACCATTCTACAGATATTTCCCTTATGCACACAAATTATTGGGAACCTTAGTTAATTCACAGAGGCCATCCGCTTTCACGATGGTGATTACAGGTAAACTAATGAAAAAAGGAAATCAGACAACTTTGTCAGTTGAATTTTATACTGTTTCACACCTTTAGAGGAAAAATAAATCCACCTCTTCCAATTCATAACATCTGGATAGTGGAAATCAACAGCCAAAAGTTACAGCATAACCATAACATAGCCAATTTACAATTTCTAAATGAGAAATCTTAGACATCAGGAAGAAAGAAACTCCATTTTCAGTTGCAAATGTTTTCTTAATAGTTTACTCACTCGATTTTGTATGCCTACAGACACATACAAAATCTGTAGGGCTACTTCCATATGGGTAGATATGACCTTTTTTTTCCCCAGAAAGTACGATGATAATGCAAGTAAATTGGCTTTCTTGTAGCTGTCATCATCTCTGTCAAAATGCTCGTTCTCGTTTACTTACTTGGAATTAGTACAAATATTTTTACCCAAATGGAGAACCTCAGCTAACTGAAGTGGGACTCTGATTCATTCTTCTACAGTGACTGTTATTCTGGGTGGACTTTAGTAATAATTTGTACTTTTCAAAGAACAAAAACCCCAGAAGAAGCCAATTCTTTTGTTTTGAAGAAGAAAGTGGAGCAACTGAAGGTTATCAATACTCATTCTTTTGGAGATTCTAGAAGTGATATATTTGATCACTGAGCTGCTTTTCATTAAAAAAGAAATGCCATAAATTATTTGGTTTGTTTGCATCTCTGATCAGCCAACTGAAAGATGTTACCGCTTTTGAGGCAACATATTTAACTGCCCCATTTCATCATTATTCATTTTCAAGCTCTGTTTAGTATACAAAGTCCTTCTTATCTGATTTACTATGTGGATATGTATTATTAGAAAAAAAAATATTTCATTGGGATATAGCTTTTGATACTTGCAGTATAATTTAAATAGCTCTCATCTCTGAAGAGTTAGTAGCCTTGACACACAGTTCAAGTTCAAAGTTTAGTTGCCTAGGGGGCCAAATTCTTCCTTAACTCAAGGGCTGAATTGGGCCTGAAACATATTAAAAAAGCAAAACTTTATTCAAACTGCAACCAAACAGCTGGTCTTACTGACAATAAGAATCAAATGAAACCCAAATTGCTTTTATTCATTTCATCTTGTTCACTTTGGCAATAAAATTAATCACTGTCTTACTTAATGAATTATTCTTTTTAATAACATTAGTTTTTCTTCCTTTTTCGTAGAAAGATAGTGGTAATTAGACTATACACTGGTTTTATGCATAAGGCTGAAATTTATCCGAGAAGCTGAATAAGCAGGCAAGGAAGTAGAAATAGACTGAGGCTGCTCCAGAGAAAGCTTTCACAGTTCATGGGAGAAGAGAACATAACTGTAAAGCTGCTTAAAAAAATGGCATGGGAACCAGTGCCTGAAATTACTCTTATTCCATTTTCTGATATCAAGTTGACTATGTTTCTACCCTTCTAATACGTTTTCTTAGGAAACTTTGGAAAAATGAAGAGTAGCCTTTACAAACGGAGATCAAGAAAAAGCACAAGAAGAGATTCTTCAAATAACAGCATAAGCCATGGCTAGATATTGTGATGAGTATTCTTAATGGAAGCACTAAAGGTAAGCAAGGGTAAGCCTAGAAAACATATGTGCTATCTAGCTTTCTAAAAAAGTCCTCATCAGGCAAAACACTACCACAATGGGAGCTTAGTCGCTTTGGAAATCCGAGTCCATTGACTTGGCTACAGTATTTTTTGTTTCCCAGAATTATCTTATTTGCTTAGGTTAAAACAAACAAACAAAACTTTGTCATAGGATATTCACTATTCACTTTGTCACAGGATATAGATATTCACTCCTTTTTCTTGTAAAAACTCCATTTTCATTCTTGACTCACTTAGCAACCTGTTTCCTTTATGTTTCAGCAATATTTACTCTATGTCCAGCTCCTCTAAGGAGTACAGCCAGGTTGGACAAGTTCAGATCAACCAACAGCTATCTCTGAAATGGCAAGTGCCAGAGCGGAGTCATGGAGAATTAGGGAGCTCTGAATAGCTTTTTTTTCCCCCCCCCCCGCTTCCTGTTACAGGTAGCGGGCAAGATGGAGCAGGTGACTCACTGCTTATTAAGTGGTCTTCTACAAGCAGACAGAGTTGGTGGAATCCAGTCCTGGCTTCCCAGAAGCTGTGGGGAAGCAAGTAATCAAGCAGTCAAAATCATTCTTTCCTCCCTCCTGCAATATACTAGGGCAGAGTCAGCCAGGGACCCCTGCTGAGCAAACGTCACAAGAAAGGACAAGGAAACACAGATAGGATTCATGGACCATAAGTGTGAGTCACAGGTCCAGAAACGTATTTTCAGTACTCACCACAACATTCCCCTATAATGCAACTGCCCTTCAAAGTCATCCTCTATCATTCAAGGGTAACAGGAAGCTTGTTCAGAGTACAGCAGGACCTTTTCACCATTAATGGCAACTCAGAATTTATACCCAAACTGTTCCAGTAAATCCCACAGTTTCACTGCACATCTCTACTCCTCCTTGGCTCTGACCCCTCAATTTTGTGTTTTACTTTGGTTTTCTGTCATGGCCAACTTTTCTCAGAGTGCAGTGTCTGCTATGATCACTGAAATAGATTTTTACAGCCATCTGGCTCTGCTTTCAATTCATTACTTCTCTCTGAAACACTTTTTTTTTTTGGGGGGGGGGAGGGGGGGTTCTTCCACTGTTTCGGTATTACCTTGGAATCTATTGAGTAAGCATGGAGCAGAGGTTGGAAGGTGAAGTTAAAATAAGTTTCCATAGCTTGTAAAGCAATTTTAAGAGAAGCCTTGGAAGGCAATTCAGGAATGACCAGGCACCTGGGTGATTGAACTATTACTACATATAAAGAGAGAGACAAACACTGCACAGCTTCTGCCAGTGTCTGTCCCCATTCTCCTGCTGTCTGTCTCCTCTGACCATACCGGTTCCAGACTCCAAACAGGTTTCTGGCAATCCCAGCTCCTGTTAACCTGCTATTTTGTTCGTCTGTCCCAGGAACCCTCACTTTTTCCAGCAGAAAACAAAAACGCACATTAGCTCAACTGAACGAGTTGATCAGTAACCTTCCACAAACAGAGGTCTCAAGCAAATGGTACAATGCAAAGTACAGACAGCATAGACAAAGCGCTACATTTCCAGTAGAAAAAGACTAACTGAAGGAAAGATATAAATACTGTCTCCTTCTTCTTTACATGCATTTCACGTATATTTCTTCCTTTCCCTTACATATTTGCATGCTCTTTTTGCCATAGTTGATGGAAACATAAACCCTCTGTCAGGATTCATTTCACTTTATCAACAGAAATATTTGTATGAAAGTCACGGCATCAGACAGAGTTAAGTCCTTACCACCTATGTAAAGTAGAAGGTAATTTAACACAGGCAAAGTTTCCCTCGAAACAAACTTTGGGATGGCCTACGATTCTCTTAAACACAGGCTATCTTGAACCTCCACAGTAACAAGTCTTCTCCCCCTTAGGAGAATTCTGTTCCATCAGATGCTTAAATTCAGCAAAATTTGTTTCTGTTTCACATTTAGGGAGGGAAAAAGAACACGGACGTGCAGAAGTGACCAAGCTCCTGTTCACGGGGGCACTCGTCTGGTAGATGGGAGATTTAGTTGCCAGATTCAAGTTCCTGCCTGAATCAGTTAGGACAGGAATTTGAGTTTCAGTCACCAGAGCCTGTTTCGGTCCTCTTCCTCTCTTCAAAAAAAAAAAAAAAAAATCCAGATGTTGTCATTTCAATCATGTATATTTAGCAATAAATATTGATTTGATATATGGCTGAGAGCCATACATATGCATAAGCTGATACACCAGAAGGCTGTGCTGCCATTCAGAGGGACCCGGACAGGCTGGAGAGCTGGGCCGAGAGGAACCTCACGAAGTTCAACAAAGGCAAGTGTGGGGTCCTGCACCTGGGGAGGAATAACCCCAGGCACCAGGACAGGCTGGGGGTTGACCTGCTGGAAAGTAGCTCTGCAGAGAAGGACCTGGGAGTGCTGGTGGACAAGTCAAGCATGAGCCAGCGACGTGCCCTTGTGGCCAAGAAGGCCAAGGGGATCCTGGGGTGCGTTAGGCAAAGCGTGGCCAGCAGGTGGAGGGAGGTGATCCTGCCCCTCTACTCAGCCCTGGGGAGCCCTCACCTCTGGAGTCCTGTGTCCAATTCTGGGCTCCCCAGTACAGGAGAGACATGGCACTACTGGAGGGAGTCCAGTGGAGGGCTACCAAGATGACGAGGGGACTGGAGCATCTCTCCTCTGAAGAAAGGCTGAGAGAGCTGGGCCCGTTCAGCCTGGAGAAGAGAAGACTTGAGAGGCGATCTCCTCAATATCTACAAGTATCTGAAGGGAGGGCGTCCAGAGGATGAGGCCAGCCTCTTCTCCGTGGTGCCCAGCAACAGGACAAGAGGCAACAGGCAGAAAATGAAACACAGGCAGCTCCATCTGAACCTGAGGAAAAACTTCTTTGCTGTGAGGGTGACAGAGCCCTGGCACAGGTTGCCCAGAGAGGTGGTGGAGTCTCCTTCGCTGGAGATAGTCAAAACCTGCTTGGATGCGATCCTGGGAAACATGCTCTGGAGGACCCTGCTTGAGGAGAGAGGTTGGACTAGATGATCTCCAGAGGTCCCTTCCAACCTCAACCACCCTGTGATTCTGTAATTACTTGAATGAGATTAATGAATTCAACACTTCTTAGCCATCAAGAGTGTGGGCAATTTGATGGTTCCTCAGAGATCACTATTACTACCCTTGAGTAGAAGTACCTATTGCTTCTGTATCTGATCCACTGACCACATCCTCATACATCTCTTACTGCCCCTGAGAAACTTTTTTCTCTAATGTCTTATTTCAAGACCGACAGAACTCAGGATGAACAAGCAGAAGGACGGAAGGATTTTGCAAGCACATAAGACGCTCTCCATGATACAGAGAATTGAGTTGAGGCACCATGTGAAATTTACTGAGTGTGGCAGGTGCACATATACAAGAAAACAATTTAGTTTGTCTGAGCTGAGACGATCCTTACTTGTTTCAACTATTTCTCAATTCTTCATATGCTCAAATATTTAGTGCCTGACTGATGCTTCTGAGATCCTCCTAGAATGGCAGCAGTTAACTAACTGCATATAATAGCAATGATCTGTGAGTAGTCAGAGGAATGTCTTCAGGAACTGATGGTAACAACATTAAGTTTCTAACGCTTAAAAGAATCAAAGAGCTCCATCTTCAAAACCAGTATATCCAGATAGAAGAGATCATGTTTTTCTTACTAATTCATCTATATTACGCTTATGAAAAACTAAAGAGGGGACAAAGATGCTGAAATTGGTAGGCACAATCCTATTGGTGCTTATAATGCTGCAACTTCTCTGTTTAGGTCTATTTAGCAAGCAAACTCATTATGCAAAGGTGATAGCTTCAGCTGTCTTTTCAAATAGGAGTTTTGAGGCTGCTTCTGGAGAAGTGTAATCAGTTAGGCTCTGGATAGATATTATTTCATAGTTAAAAATAATAATAATAAAATAAAATAGAACTCAGGCCTCATTGCACACAGTGCAGAAGAAAAAGTAATTTGCAGAGAGGACAGCATAAAGAACTTCAGATGGTTCCAGCGTTTCGACGTGCGTCGGTGAAACCAGCTATTCCGAGTACCCTGCAGCTTTCGCATCCTCTGCATTTGCCATTCTGAACCACACGCACAGCCAAACCGACCAGCCAGCGTCTCACCAGCGCCCAGCCCCGCTCTCGGCGCCGGTTTCTCCGTGACAACGCCAAGCTAACCGGGAGCCAAGCGACACCTCACCCCGGGCTCCACCTGGCCGAGCCGGGGCAGCTCCCCCGGCCACGTCCCCCTGCCCGCCCGCAGCCCGCAGCCGCAGGGCTGGCAGGTTCCGGCTGTGTCTCCCGTGGGCGGGCTGGCGGCCAGCACGGCGGAACGAGCCGCGCGGGACGCCGGAGTCCCCCCGGCTCCGACCTCTCCCGGCCGGGCGGCGGCCGGCAGCGCCCGGCCCCGGCGGGGAAGGGGCGCCCGGGCGCCGCCGCCGCCCTCGCAGCCGGCCCGGGGGGCAGCACCGCCGCCCCCGCACCGCCAGGGCTGAACCCGCCGAGGCGCCGCTCTCCTGCCACACGGCGCGCGAGCCCCGGGTCCCGCGGGGCGCCCGCCGTAACATGGAGGCGCCCGCCCGCCCGCCCGCCCGCCGGCCGCCTCACGCCGCCCGCGGCTTCCCCAGCGGGACGGGCCGGCAGGAGGGCACGGGCGGCGCCGCGCCGGCCGCCACGGCCTCGCCTCTCCCCGACCCGGTGCCCCAGGAGCCGCTGCCCCCCGCCCTGCCCGCCGGCGGCGGCAGCGCCCCGCTCCGGGACAACGGTCGCCGCCGCCCTCTCCCCCCGCCACCTGCTCGGGCGGCGACGCCCCCGCCGGCCCCGCTCCTCACCTGTTCAGCACTTTCCTGATCCGCTGGCGCACGCTGAAGGAGGACGCGGAGATGCCGCTCCTGCCGCCGCCGCCGCCCTCCGCCGGCAGGTTCTCGATGGTGGCCACGACATGGTTGGGCTGCGGCGGGTGGTGCGGCGGCGGCGGCGGCTGCGGCGGCGCGGGCGGGTGGTGGGGGTGGTGGTGGCGGGGGTGGTGGTGGTGGCGGGGGTGCTCGGGGGAGATCATCGTGGCGCGGCTGGGCTTCAGCGGCGAGCAGGGCGCATCCCGGGCGAGAAGGCGAGCGGGCGCTGCTGCTGCTGCCGCCGCCGCCGCCGGCGCTGGCTCCCTCGTCTTCCGGGCAGCGCCAGCCCCGCGCCCACTCCTCCCTCAGTGGGCTGCCATGCGGCGAGGGGCGGGCTGCCGCCGCCAGCAGCGGGTGCCGCTCACAGTCTACCAAGTGGCAGCAGTTTGGCCACCCTCCTCCTCCTCCTCCTCCCCCCCACACCCCTTCCTCCCTCCGGAGAGCCGCGGCGGCTGCGTTTGGCTCCGTCACCCTTTGTCCCGGCCCCGCGCCGCCTCTCGCCCGCCCCGCGGAGCTCAGGTGCCGCCGCGGCGCGACCGTCCCCCGCCACGGCCGCGCGTGGCGCCGCCCCGCCCCAGCCCCCCGCGCAGGAGGCGGCGGCCGCCCGCCAGGGGGCGCCCGAGGCGGCGGCACCGACCCCCCCTCCCACCCCGGCGCAGACCGCCCCCCCCCGCCCCGGTGCCTCCGGCCGTCTCGCCCGCCGCGGGCCGGGGGCGGGGGGGGCGCTCACCTAAGGGCGCCCTGCTACCTGCCATCAGGCGCCGAGGGGTCCCCCCGCCCCTCTCAAAGGCACGGGGGGTCGGGCTACTTCCCCAAAGTTGCCGCTGGCTCCGTCGAGGTCAGCGAAAGCTGCGGGGCTGGGGGTGACGACGGGACGGGCGAGAAGCGGGGCGCCAGGCAGAAATATTTACCCCCGCAGTGCAGGTAATTAAATGTGCAGTGGGTTTCTTCTGATGTTCCCAAGTTGTGGGGTTTTTTTTCTTTTTTTAAACCCTTAGAGTTGTTATCTTGCCTACAGCTGCGCTATACGGCGTCTCCCTCGTTTGCTGGCGCGACGCGAATGCATCCAGGAATCAGCCCACCTTTATCCTTCGAAAGGTGGCGGGGCATGCGCTGCCTCCAGGGAACTGGGGGGAAAGTGTAAATAAAAAATGCTGCGGAAAAAAGTCCTTGCTCTCGCACTTGCCAGCTGGGCGCACAGCTGACCGTGAGGGGGGATTACGGTCCCTGGCCTTAAGGCTCAGGTCTGCGTACGTTTTTCACGGGGACGGTGCACTTGGTGCCTGGTCCAGCCTTCCTGCAGATTTTAGTGGTAGTGTCTTTTACGCACAAGGAGTCTCTCTGGAGATGAATGGAATGATTGTGTTTGTAATGTTTCTTGTTCTAAGTAGTGAAATATTTCATTTTTAAAAAAGAGTTAGGCTCAGAGGTGGTAAAAAAGCATGCATCCCTTTTTAAATCGATCATATCGCTCTGAAATGTATTACCTGCTAATTCTGCAAAGAGCGCCCATAACTGAAATACATTTGAAATTTCATCTTTTCCATTCTGTCGGTCCCCCCCGTTTATTGTTGTCAAAGTTTCTTTTATTGTTTCTCTTGTTTGTAGGAGTCTTACACAAAGCCATGAAGGAGCGAGAAATGTTTGTAAAAGAACAGGAAAATGGGATTGTAAAACTGCCGAGTGTCCCCCAGGGAAATCAGCTAGATGTAATACTTGAAATTACGTTTACTTTCTTTTTTAATGACTAGGTTTCAGGCTGGTAATGTCTCTTTATAGGAACTATTCCTTTTGCCAACATTAATTTTTAATATTCCAGTTTGCTGTGAGCACCTCAGCGGTCTCAAGCGAATAGATCGTGAGACTAGATCCATCAGAGCGTATTGTTCCAGCCGTGGAATGCTTTTGAAGATGCGAATCACTCGCTCAAAATCCTCTAAAGTTCATTCTGAGTTCTGGGCAAAATGCCAACCGCTTTCAGTGCGAGGCAAACCTCAGTTGAATCGGATTATGCTGCTAGGAGATTCTCCGCTATCCTATCCCCCCTATGGCAACCACATGTTTCCATGAGTGGAGAAAAGATGAGGTTCATTCTTCCTGACGGCACTTGGAAGTGGAAGAAGCAGAGCCTCAAAGGCTTCAGATGTTTCCCCTAGCCTGAAACTGATGTGTCACAACTTTATTTGCAGAGTTGATCATTATGTGCAGCCTTCTTCGTTGTACGCTGTTGCCTTTTGGGTTCGGCACCCCATAATCACATGTTCCTCTCTATCTCATATACCTCTACTACATATCTGTTAATATTTTCAAGTCCTTCATTAAACATGCTTTCTCCAAAATTATGTCTGTTTGACAACTGCAAATATTCTGGAAATACTCTGTGTCTATGATGACAACATTTAGATAAGAAATGTGTTTGCTTCCTTATGTTCAATGGCCACTTCAGACTAATCTGACAGCTGAACGATCAGAACAATAGCGTTTATTTCTACTGATTAAACCAAATGAATGTATACCTGAAGTCCAATTTGTGATCTGCCAATAAAGAGGAGATCTGTAGGAAGATATTATCCTCAGGACACACATGGTGTTTGAGAGCCCACTTTTTACTGATACAGATGGAAACTGTAGGCCCATGCAGACACACCTGCTACCATCATGGCTAAATGGATTTCTTGCATATACATGTTTATTATTAATACAATGCCCAACTTTTGCCCAGTGTCCAATAAAATTGTTTCCGATTGCTTTCACTTTGTCTCGCTATCATACAACATGTGTAATATTATACCATCACATGGCTTTATGCATTTAATGTCACAGCTTAGCCATGCTGTTTTTTTTCCATGATTACACAAAATTACTGGGAGGAACAATTATACTGAATGTATCCTATTTAGTAATATCAACAGATTGACAGAACCATACTACTGGCAGCGACTGATTGAGAACAGAGTATTTTAACATCTTAATAATTATGCAAGATGTTGTTCGTGTGTCTAAATATCCCTTGCAGTCTGAGTGCTCCTGGCATGATTTCAAACAGTGCTAAGCATGTTCAGCTCCCATTAGAGCGGTTTCGCAGCGTGGAGATACTCAACTATGGCATGTCTGGCATCTTCATTAGTATAACACCCAACTGGATTAATGTTACTGAAAGATAATAATGTAATTTGTATAACTGAAAATACATTTTCTGCTAAACATTTCATCTCATTGATTAATAAGTGAATCTGCTAGATGTCAGTCGAGTGACTCTCTATGGTTTATCCTGAAGAAGTGTTCTGCCTTTTTACTTTAAGGTTTTTCCACCAATAAACACATACAAAGCTGTTGAAACAGTAGCTGCACTGAGCTGCTATCACACTGCTCAAAGGCCTGGCCGAAGCCTAAATCCCAATAACTCAAAGCACAATCCCTAAGCTAGGTGGGGAACTCTTCTCCTAGAGGGGCTGACTTTGTAGGTATGCTCTGAGACTACCTGAGACCTGGCAGGACTTGCGGCAGAAGGACCAAAGCTTAACCAATAACCAGAGAGACAGAGCAGAACCAGCAAAAACTGTAACTGATTGTGTAGTGTGAACAAATGAGAATTTTTTATGAGTCATGCACATTCGTCTCCAGGTAGGCAGAGTGCTCTCCCTGGATGTGAGAGACCTAGAGTCTTAGCTTAGCTCAGTCAAATTTTAGACAGAGCTAAAACTCAATCTTCCTTATTCCAGCTGAGTGTCCAGCCCATCTGACTATACTATCGGCCTCCCTTGGTCTCTAAGCTAACGATCAGCTCCAAGAAAATAAATTCAAATTCCAGTGGTTGCAGCACTCGCCTAAGATGTGGGCCAGATGTGAGTGTTGTAATCAGAAGGCTGTTCGGCTTGTCACGTGGATTCAGTCAGGCAGTTAGTCTCTTCCGTCACATTTTTCCAGGGGCGGGAAAACTGAGCTACTGAGGCAGCTCTAGCCAACACTGGACACGGTCTGTCACCTCACAGGCAAACAGCAAGGCTGTCAAGAGAACATACTCTCTTTTCCATTCTGTCTTAGTGACTACTCTATGTTCTCTTTGATTTACATCAAAATTATCGTTTGGTTTATTATTATTTAATAATATTTGATGTCATATTTGACTTATTTTAAACATCATTGTTTGATTTAAGCATTGTTTGATTGTTAATAATAAATCAAGTATTACATTTAGTATTTGATTTTATAACTGGAATGAAAGAGTCGCAGATGGAGAGAATGAGAGAACCCCTGGTTAGGCACAGTCTATGGCATCAGTCAAAATTAGCTCAGGCCCTAGATTCATCCTAGTTATTTTTACATGGCATTCAGAGAGGGGTATTCATACTTTTGGTGAGTTTGGGCTGAGTGCTGTCCTGAAGCTGTAGCGCTTCTGTCTACCTTATTTAACACTACCCAGGTATCTTTAAACAGTACTGCGTTATGCAGCGGTGACGTCCTTTATTACTAGGCAGTTATGCGACAAGCGGTAGCACAGACGCAAGGTGTGTTTTGCACAAAAGCCCTGTGTTCAAAATTCTCCCAAGCCTCTTATTAGGCACATTTGTGTTAGGAAAGCCCAGCTCCTCCTGCCATCTCACAATACCTGAGAAAGATTCAGAGAATTCACAAGCTTCCAACAAGTGAGACCGACTGTGAGAAAAAGAAGCAGGAGCAGAACAAAGCAACGCAACCTTCATGATGTTCCTCAGTTTTCAGATGTTAGTGTCCCATTTCAGCATCATCGTTGCTGTCTGCAAGGTGGTTACACATAATCAGGGCCTCACAAGTCAACTTTTCAGCAGATGAGAAATCAGCATTTTGGAATTCAAGTGTAGCATGTTTACTCATGAACACTAGTGCATGAGCAGCTGTGGAAAAGCAACACAGCTGTTGGGGATCTCAGCACACAGCCCACATACAGTTCCTAGATAGCAGCTCTGCGTCTAACAAAACAAGACAGGAAGGACATGGAAGCAAGCAAAAACATAACTGCTTCTCCTATTTAGCCCTTGATCCTTTAAAGTACACACAAAGCGAGACCAGACGCTTGGATCACACAACAAGTGTCGAAGGTTGTGGGTAACAATGCCAGGTTTTGACATCCACCATATCAATATTTTATATCCCTCATTAGTTGCAGGAGGGAATATACCAAACCTACCGTCATAACTTTCACTCTTGTGCGTGAATATTCATACACACACACACATATGCAGAAATAACATTGCAATACCATTGGAGCCTGACACCAAGCAGCTAAGTCCATAGGAAAAAGATAGATTATGCGATACTGAGAAAGTAAAATTAAATAGGATTTATTAGTTTTCTATCACCTTAGGTGAGCAACAAAGACACTATAAAAAATATAACAAATAATCTGTGAACGCCTTCACGTATAATAGCACAAGGTTCACAAACAGTTCAGAAATAGAGTATCTAGGATAGCTCACTTTCTCTGGAGGAGGAGAGGGAGCACTCACATCTCGCCTCTGATTGCCTGCGCGTCAGGATTTCAGTTGCTACAGTGCTGCAGCTATAATTTCAGCACGGTTTGCTGTAACCCTGCAGTTACCAGTAGATTTTAGACAGGTATGGATGTTTACCTTCTCATGCTTTTTTTAATTTGGGGTAAAAATAAGTGAATCCTGCAGAGGTTATTTAAGAACAGCATATTAACTTTCCTACTTTGCTAATAGCATAGGTCACTCACAGACTCAAGCCTCAGGTGGGAAAGAAAGCTGAATCTCGAAACGAAAGCAACAGCACATCCTCAGAAAGCTGCAGGGAGGCAGACTTTTATCTATCTATCTCCCTCGTCAACATTCAGTACCAAAAAGGCAAATGGGAAGGAGTCCCTAATCTGCTGGTAAAAAAGGAAATTATCTTTTAATAGTCGTGTGATGCTATTTTTGCTCAGCCCAATAACATTTTCAGTCTTCCTGTTCTTTTCAATAACCCACATTACAATTATTCTTATTTGCTGCATTGCATGCTTTCTCTCCTTCCTTATTACATAATTACATGACAAGCTAAAGTACTCCCTGTTTTAAGCGTCAATACTTGTCCAGAAATAATAAGTTTTTTAAACAACTCTGGTTTTGTATGAAACAATAATAACCCTTTTCAACCTGCTACTGTTCAGTAATCAGAAAATGCGATATATAGATGTAAAACATCAAATCAATTCCTTTCGAAATTGAAGGAACAAGTCTTGAAAACTCCTTTTCAGGAAGCGTATGACAGTTTAATTTTGCTTTATTGCTTCACTTATCCTTAAGGCACATACGCAAATACAGAGTGCTCAGTCTGGCAAACTTTGTTCATTTGTACTATCCCTACTTCTCGTGCGTACGCGCAGGAAACCCTTTGCCTGACATGTGAAAGGGGCAGTCCTCTGGCTGATCCCTTGGAGAGGCCAGTCTGCGGAGGAGATGCTTGGGTCTAGCTTTGTCAGTGGCCCAAGTTCGGTCAGTTGCCTTAAAGATGCAGTTCAGGAGGAAGATAGACTTCTGTGACATGTAGGTGATCTGAAGGTCCTCCTGGCCATGTACTCTGTGAACAAGCAGCCTCCAGACAAACGCTTGAGGTGAGAGAGGACAAAGACATACTCCAGGCCAAAGTGACATAGCAGTTTTGCTGGACAAGAATTACGTTTAGAAAAAGGATTTCAACAGCTCAGGAGAAGAATGAGAGTGCATTTTGCCAGGGAGAAAAGCCACTAGACAGACTAGAGGAACTTCATGAAGGGGCTTTTCAAATTGAGCATGTGCCATCCCCAAGAGAAAAACAACGATAGATATTGTGTGCCTTATTGTCATCATAACACATTTCATTGACAGACTTTTATCCTAGTTAATAACACTTTGCTTTCAGAGGCCTTTTGGTTTCTAATTACTGCTGCCGTTGGTTCCCAGAGGAAAGAGCGGCAGGGCTGCCAGGCTGCTGGAGATTAGAGGGAGACCCAAGGGACAGAAACCCCAGCCCTGCCGCAGTGAGAGTCGTGTGATCCTACCTTCTCTCCCCGGAGCTGCTGTGAGAGGCATAAGGCCAAAGAGAAGGTGCATGGGGTAAACTAGAAAACAAAATGAGTTCCAGTTTCAAGCAGTAATTATGACAGCAGTGGCATGTTCAGCTTTTCCCTCTCTGTTTTCTCTGCACGGTGCAGCCATCTAAAATTGTACTGCTGTGACCCCAACGGTGTCTTTACTAGCACTGGCTGCCCTCCCTGCTTAATTCAAGCTTCTTGTGTCTTCACTCTCTGCCCTCCCTTACGTCCATTCCCACCTGCTGTTACTCCTGCTGCACCGAGCCATTTTCTCAGAGCTGATCCGTACATCTGCAGCAGCCCAGCAAGGTTTTAATTAATTCTAAAAGGCAAAGGAGGAGGACTGCTGACCTTGGCACTGCCTTTTCTTCTGCTTTGTTTGGTACAATTTTGGGGCCAGCTGTACTGGAGGTTGGAAAGACTGTAGGAAGCAAAAATGGTTTTCAACCATTCCTTGAGGCCACCTGAGGCCCTCAAACTCTTGATGAAAGCTTGAGACTGCCCTAAAGTCTGGTATATACAGGAATATACACCCTCTTTTTCTAGTATGATGATACTTGAGAGAGACCAAATCACCGTATGCTTAGGATACAGGCTACAACAATGCGGAGCAGGTTGCCCAGGGAGGAAAGCCCAGAGACTTTCCTTGGAGGTTTTCCAGACTCACCTGGACACAGCCCTAAGCAGCCGGGTCTGACCGCCCAGCTGAGCCAGCTGGAGCAGGGGCTGCACTAGAGACCTCCTGAGCTCCCTTCCAGGCTGAGTTATCCTGTGATCCTATGAATTATCATTTCAGTTGTGCTGAATTGTGTTTCAACAGTATATGCATGTGTAACTGTGCTGAGTGGGGCCAGAAAACTCCAGAAGGAGAAAGAGCTGGGAAGAGTAACCTTTTTGTTATTTCTCACTTGTTTAGCACAGTGAAAAAGGACAGTGAAAAACACAAAAGGGTGAGGATCTATAAAGTCACTTACTCCCACAGGGCATTATACAGGAGTGAAAATAAAATGAATGTAAATAAAACAACAGTGAAGTGCTCGGCCAACACAAATTCTGAATTACTCTATTTATGGAAATAGCTGAGATTCAGCTCTTGTGTCATTTTCCTTGCTATATTGCTTGCTAGAGACAAACATCTTCTGGGATTATTGCCGCAGTGAAGATCCAAAATGTGTATGACCCACTAGCCATTTAGGCTGTTCATAGACAGAAGTAACAGATTTTTAAAAAAAGAAAAATAAGAATACTTCCTTCCAGAGCAGCACTTTATTCAGGCTATTTATTATTGTTTTCCAATGATTCGGAATGTTTGGTACGTTTTGTGAAACATTTTGATTTTTAAAAAATAAGGATTGATCTCAAGATGTCAGCAAGTTCTCCTTGTAAAGGTGTCAAGTGCTTCCCATGTTATCTTTTTGCATTTGTCACTCTGTTTTGCAGATATCACTGGCAAGACGACTGTAGCTCTGCAAGTGAGTGAGAGCAGAGATTGTCATTGAGTCAAATTCAAAGGCTAGTATTCTAAAGGAATTTAGAAATAAAGACAAAATACATTGCTTTAGGGGCAAGAAAATTACACCAGCTAGTCACATGTTGCAAATAAGTCAATTTTTTGGTGATTAATGAAAGATATTATCCGGTTCAAGACTTTTTTCAATTGTTATTTATTATTTTAGTTCTGAATTACTGAAGTATCTGCAGCAGACATGATTAATAGGACCATTCATGCTTGGGAAGGTATCGCCTAATGGGATCATTATGTCACCATCATTAGCAGTGTTCAAGATAAAGATGGATAAATGGAAAGTAGAATTATTTCAGTGTTTAATCCTGCCTGATTTCAGAGGTTAGATTTGGTGATCTGAGAAGTTATTATTTCCCACTGTACCCTCTACAATAGGTTTTATAGTCTAGGAATATGCTAATGGTTAATAAAGGAGTCTCTGAATAAACACAAAATTAGGAAAAAAGCTGTGGAAACCAGGTCGGTGGGCAAATGCACTGGACCAAATTCAATCTTGGCATCTTCGCTGACTGGAGTGCTCGTTCATTTTGACTTGTTCCTTTTAACTCGTTCTCAGAGCAAGTTTAATCAGCTACCAGGTTAAAGAACAGGTGCAAGACTTAGGTGGGAATTTTACCTAGTTCCAGCTGGATGATTTTTGCTGCAGGTGCATAAACAGCTCTTCCAAAAATGTGTTTTCATGTTATTTTTATGCATTCTTGTGTTTAACTGCAGAGCTGGAGCCCGGTCTTGCCAGGCACTTAAGAGGAAGAGCTGAGCAATAGGATGAAGCATATGCTTGTCCTGATGTACAAGCAACCAGGATTTGCTCTTACTACTCTGGGATTAATGAACCTGACTATCGTATTCTGGAGAGCGTTTACTGCCATGCCCACTAAAGTAAGAGCTATGTTCAGCAGTAAGAACTACTTGCAAACAGACATAACACCCATGCTGAGGGAAAAGCAAGTAAATCCGACTATAATGTGCTCCTGCACATACTGTGCAATCCTTTTCAGGGAAGCAGGGCCTGGGTGACAGAGCTGGCACCAAGCATCTCTCAGTGCCTTGCTTTTTCCTTTAAATCCAGTCAACACTTCTAGGACTGCTTTTCAGCTTTTTCTGACTCAGTAACATAGCTCAGAAATGCTGGGCATACAAAGCATTTCACAGGGTGGAGAACGTCTGGACTCCAAGGCTGACTCTTACCCATCAAGCCGCATTGCTCCATGTCGCAAGAAAAGCCTTCCCAGCTATAATGCAGGTCCTTCTGCTTGCTGAGCTAGTCCTCCCTTTTCTTGGACAAGCACAAGCTGCATTTGCACATTGAGATTGAGCTCTCTCCACCTCAACCTATCTGCAGAATTTATCGGAAAGAAAATAGGCCAGCCAGACTTTTGTTTCAGCCTGGCAAGTATCTTTTCAAAGCCTATGAAATGTGCTAAGACATTTCAAATTTTACATCAAAGAATGTCAGTAAACAATGAAGGAGATCTGTAATACAAAAAATGGGCCACACTGTCTCTGAGACCCTCTGGTACTGTTTAGGAGCTTTTGAAATTATGAATAGCAGAGGGGATGGTGTGAGAAGCATCCTCGCTACAATTGTCTTGGAGCAAAAAAGCCCGAGGCCTCTGCAGTATGGCATCTGCCACGCAGGTAGTGTGAGCTTTTTAGTGTTTTGGAGGTAAAAAGATCGCTGATGTTTCTATTCTCCAAAATACCCTAAATCCTGAATGCAATAGCTGCTCACAGGATCCTTATTTATTGCAGGTGAGGATCTTCTGGGTCTGAAAAGCTGAAATTCCGAGGCATGTCCCATGACAAGCCCATGATGTGGGCATTCACACTGAGTTGATTGATGGCAAGCAGCATGCAAAGCTGTAATGAATTAAAGCAATTCCAAGCCTGAGGAATACTGTCAGCATTGATTATGGCTTTTCCACATGCTGGACTTACTGCAGGACTAGGAATCCCTGTGGGTGATATGCACTCTTGTACAATGAGACGACACAAGAGATCAGATACTTCAGCCGTTTTACTCAAACTCTAAAAATATTATACAAGTTAAAAAAAAAAGAAAAGCTCTGTGCTACTCCTTCCCAAGAGCTTGGATTTCAGACATAGTGAGGTGCTGTCTTCTTGCATTGCAGATTACTTCAAGGCTCCAGTACTCACCAGAAGTGTTTACATCAAGCACTGGAAACGAGCTCTGCAGCAGTTTGGTGACAGTGCAGCAGGAATCTGAAAATAGAACAAGGCAGAAATCTTTGCAGCCCCCTGCCCAGCTGTAAGGTTGTGTCACACTCCAGTGTCAGCAGCTGCTGCGGCTTTCTGAAAGGTCTTGAGGGTTTGGGAGCTATTTTCTGGTAAGAAAACACACCCAGAAAATATCAGTTTGACAATTTTGTAGGCTTTCCGCATGAAACCTGGAGACCCCCTGAGCATAGTCTGCAAGCCCAGCCATTTTTTTTTCGACAAGTCCTACTATGTGTTTGCAGGTCATCATCCCTGATGTTTTTGACACTGGGAGTTCTTTAGGAGTCTCTCATGGTGTTTTGGGAAGCTGATGCAGCAGACGAAAAGTGTAGGCTGCTCCAGCACAGCGATTCAGTACAGTAAAATTAATGATGAGAAATGACAGCTAAATGGACAGAGCTTATGAGATGGAAAATACAGGCTTATAGCAATCATCACTGCTGTCAAATGTTCTGCATCAAGCTACAGTACTGTAAACAAACCTTTTCCCCAAACCCTGCTTGTCTCTGTGCATGTTTTGCCTATTTCTGCTACCTCCTCTGATGCTCTTTGCAGCATGGCACATGATATTACTGAGTAATGGCGGGAGACATTTGGCTCCAGCAAAGGACAGAAATCCAAGCTTGACTTTCTTCCCTTGCGTTGTCACTTTGCCTGTATCAGATGAGTGCACTGATTGAAAAATAATTATGATTGGCATTAATGGCAGAAGCTGAACTGATGCAAGCTAAATCAATAGAAACATAGGTTAAAAGAGCTTCAGGACATCTATCATAGTAATTTACTTGAGTTTAAATCAATTTAATTAAACTAGCTCATTTTTCTGGTAGAGACAAGGCCTTACAACATGCCAAATTTAATCCATTGACTGGATTAGAATAATTTTTAAAAGGAGTGGTTGATGACTTTCAAGTTCAAGATGATGGCAGCATCATGGAGAAGGAGCCATAGGAAGATAGCTAGATGTGATCCTAAGAAGAAGAAAATTAATCAGAATGAAGAAATGTCACTTAGAGTGCAGTGATATGCCTGGTAAGCATGATTACTCTGAACTGATAACCCTGTGCTTAAAAAGTTTTATTGGTTTGGACACCTGCCTAGTGAGCCCAGCTCAGCTGATTAGTGGTAACTTCCTAAGTTGTAGTAACCTAAATGCTTTGGATAACTACATTCTCCTGCCTGTCTCCTAAATTTTGTTGGCCAGCCTAGACATTGTTGTCTATCTTCAATACTTCCAAATAGATGACCCTTTGTAAATTTTTTTGTTATCATGGGATATTTTGGGGCAAACCAGGGATCCCTAGCTGAAATAGCCATAGAAGAAAATGGGAAGCTATGAAGGCCTTCCCAAGGAGAACATTTTCTCTTACGCTTGCAACTAATGTCATTTTTACTAAACTAAACTAAGCTAAGTCTTGTGGAGCTCACCAGTTATGATAAGTCGAAGAGCAACTTTGTGTGGGAACTCTTCATCAACATCCCTTTCCATCACAGAGGTGACCTACAAGGAAATAAAATTTTCAAGCCCCTCCATTCTATCTGTATAGCGAAGCTGACTTACTGTCATGTCATTACTGCTGGCCGTCAGTACACATGCTCTGTGGCTACTTGCTGGCTCACGTCAGACATTAAAGTAGCATTGCTAACTTAGCATTTTCTCCTGTAGAAAGGTCAGGGATTTAATTCCCAGGCCACATAAGAATGCACGTATATTTACTCTTTCCTTCTCTAATTCCCAAAGGAATGTCTTATATTTCTGTAATGCACAGTCCACTTTTAGAGCACAAATAATTTGTATTACCAAAATGGAATATGTTTTAGATGTGGCTTTTGATTGCTTGTCTTCCTTCCTTTCCTCCTCCAAAAACAGTGTGCGGATTTTAGGTACCTTCATGACTAACAGAATCACATTTCTTTTAAAACAAACTATTGAAGATTTATACATATAGTTCTTCATTCTGGGTGGCAGCTAGCTTTCAGCAGGCTCTGCTTTCCCAGAAAATGGGAATATTCCAAGCTCAGTAAAACAAACCTTCAAAAAAGTCACAATTCACATTTTTCTGTCTGGAATACTGTAAGAATTCACTTTGACATTCATCACGTCACCACACAAATGTCCTGGTACAGCACCTTCCCGTATTTTTTATCTCCAAAACTCAGGGGGGCTAACTTTATTCGGTCTACCTAAACCTGTCTGGTCCCTGACTCTACTTTTTTCTCTGATGTCTGTCTGATGTCTAAGAAGTAAACCATAGCAAATAGCTCCTGTCTTATCTAGCTAATTGCTGCAGTAACACTATGGGTGACAGCAAAAGAAGCAAGATGGAGTCTGAACAGTAATGCAAAATGTTCGGTGAAACAGGCATAAAAGGAAAAAGAAAAGACAAGACTAGGCAATCTTCAGTGTTTCATTTGTATCACATTCCCTCTTACCAGGCTTAATAATTCTTTCTCCTAATCACAGAACTGACTGTGACAGTGCTTCCTCAGGATTACCTGCCATCTTGTACCCCACAGATAAGTACATTTTTTGCGTGGAGACTCCTGAATTATTGTCTACTACTACTGTGATAGTAGCGCGATACTTTTCTCCATCGTCTTCTAGCAAGCACTTTTCTTCTGTCCTATTTGCTTCCCTTATTCTTCTTGGCAATGCGCTATTTAGGATAAAATGGCTTTGTCTATCATAGGAAAGTCACATGTGACTACCATCAGCTTGAGGCTTATGTGATGTGCATTTGGAGCTTTACCAAGCTTTTGCCTTGATTGGTGAAAAATGGAAGTTTCCTGCTGAGTGTTTTCTATTACCAAGAAATAATCTTCAGACGTATTTGGAGCTCTCTTATAATAACTTCCTTCCCAGTTTTAGTGTTCTACCAAAAAGTTAGGCTTTTAGAGCTGAGAGAAGACTAGCAGCAGAGTACACAAATAGGCATTGCCCTTTATAGCAATGAAACCACTGAACTTTGAATCCATTCCTTCATACCCAGCAGGGGCATGAGAAATAATGAGCTTGAATTTAGAAAGCCCCATCTCTTGCATTAGTCTGGATAGCTACAACATTGGCCCAAATAGTAGGACTCTTGACAGTAGCTAAGAAAACACAGCTGACTTCTGGTGAAGCTGGACTCCATGGGTTTTAACTGATATGTTCAACCCTCAATCTGGGTGTCCTGCCCTGGGGAGCTGAATTTCACAGTAAGGGTGATTTTCGAAGCAGGAAAGGTTTGCTGAAGTTGGACCCTGATTTTGTGGCTTCCTAGGGCAAAGTTTTCAGTGGCAATACCAGCCCCAGCCATTGACTGCCTCTCCTCCTCTTCCTCAAAGCCGCATGTCTTCCCACTCCTCTACTCAAACACATTGCCACCTGAGCTGTGCTGGCCCAGTTGTTTCTACAACACTAGGAGAATGATGAGGGACTTGACAGAGCATCTCTAGAGTTGTTTTTAACAGGTTATTTTTAAGGTGGGCCAGTTGCCCCAGTGGTCCCCAGCCCCGCCACAGGGACAGCTGATCCGGCCCACGGATGGGCTGATGCAGGAGGGGACCTGGCAAGCTAAGCGAGCAGGCAGCAATCCCTTAGTATGGCTAGTAGTACTGCTGCTGGAGACTTCAGGATGAGGAGCCTCCACAGCTAAGGAAAGGGCTTTCTAAGCTCTGATCATCTTCAGACTCCTAAGGCACCAGCCAAGCCCCTGACATTTGTGTTTTTCAGATTTCTCATTAGGTCGACACAGAGCAGCACTTAATTAAGTGATTATTAAGGTAGATAAGTAACCTAATTCTCAAAAATGTATCTCCTGTTGGTTTCACTTTCAGGGTTAGAAGCTGACTTTTTGGTGTAAGTTTCTTAGCATGCTGGCCCTGATTCTTCTTCTGTCGGAATTACATCTGGCAGAAAGGGCGTTTGCATGTGTGTCTTTACTTCAGAGAAACCGTATCTACTGATCAATACAGTAGTACTTATACGATCTCCAGTTCCTCATCTGTAAAAAGAGAATTACACTGCTCAAACTTCTAAAAAGCCTTTGAGTCTCCATATAAAATATGCTATAGACAGGAACTACGTGAATTATTTCGGTTAATTTTAAATTAATGAAGATTATGGAAATTCAGTTGCTTGTGTTTCTTTTCTTCTGCTTTCAGTCCAGATCCTGCTGTGGCCCTTGTATTCTCAAAATATTCTCAAAGAAGAGCACTGATAGCTCGCAGCTCTGCTGAAAATATTTTCTTCAGTATCTAAAAATATATAATTTAATTATTGACTAGCCCATCCTATGAAATAGCTATTGAAACATGACCAGCTTACCACTGGTGTTTTCCCTAACCATAGGCTGCCACAGGGATTGAGGCATAAAAAGTCAGTGTGATCTCCACGAGACAGCAAGATAGAGTTATGAGGAGTTACAGTCTAGTTTATAAGGAAAAAGTGATCCCTTGGTCAACAACCTAGGTTTATAAAAAAGCACTCATACAGTCCAGGAAAAGCCTAGACAGAACATGCACAAGAAATAACGGTGTCACTCAGTGAAGCCTCAAAGCCTTTGCCTCAGCGTTACTGGGCTAGCTGTCTCACTGTCCCTGCTCCAGGTCTCTAGAAACAGCCCCTTCACGCTCTCCCTTCCTTTGCCCTCGCAGATGCCAGGTCCCCGATTGTATGCCTCCTGGAAGAAATTCTATAATTTGCACGGCAGAATTTGGGGTGCAGGGCCTGCCGGTGTTGGGATGCATGGAGGAGTCCTTTTGGCACCCAGCTAAACTGACATAGAAGTATGATTTATTTTGCCAGAAAGGAGCACAGCTTTGAGTAGAATGAATTTAAAAGAGAGGTATCTTATACGTTATTTCTTGTACCCATACTTAACTTTTCTAGCTGGAGCCTAGGCATTTTCCCCGATTCGGTGAACTAGAAACTGTTCATCACGCTTCCACCCTGGTTCCTCTGATTTTTTTTTTTGTTTAAGTATCTTTAGTGTGTCAGCTTTTCCCAGCTCACATAATCTCCTGCCCTTTTCTAGCATCTTTGAGGTTTTAGGGGCTCCTTTGAAAGCAGACTTAACTACTGGAGGAGAATCCCAGTCTGGCTCGGACAAAGCCACGCATTGTTATCCTAACTCTTTTGAAGACGCGTACCTGAGGCTGCCTTAACAGTCTCACTCTCCCTTGCTCAGAGCGTAAGAAGCCCTTTACTGCTTGCTTTCAATTAACTCTATGAATTCAGGCAAGCAGCGCTATGAAACGTAGCGAGGTGACAGAAGGCGCTATAGTATAAATTAGAAGATAATGCAGGCATTTTTGCACTTTGTCCTCCTTTGTTGGCATAGGTTTCCATGTGATACTGAAAACAGGGATTCTTGCCTACAGTCTGTAACAAACATTCTGCCACTGCTTGGTTTCTGTTTATTTTAATTAACAAAGGGCTAATTTCTGGCTAGCATGCGACAGAACAGAAAGGCAGGAGGAGCACGGGCTTGTGCCTTGCCACTCCCTTTGCCGTAGCTAGCAGTGGGTCTGGGGGGGGAGCCTCATGCCCCCTCTTAGTTGTATCTAGGGCCCAGGACCCTACACGAGCAAGGCTCCCGTGCATGCCACCGGCCAGCCCTGCAGCCCTTCAGGAGCACAGAGGGACAGACTGAAGGCTCCCTGTAGTTTTTGGGACAAGCTGACAGATGCCGGTGGTGCTTCCCAGCCAGCAAGGGCTCCGTCCGCCCAGCACAGCACAACCTCGTAGGCGCTGAAGGAGAGCTCCCACACCTCCGTGCACAGCCGACAAGGTGCCAGGCTGCTGTGCAGGAGCCACAGGAGGAAGCATAGAGGATTCATAATTCCCTGGGAAGGACCCACCTACCTGCCAGCCAAGCCAGCCAGTCATTTTTCCAGGGCCAGGTCTCAGGCTCAGGCGTGCACTGCGCTGCTGCAAGCAGTCACGGGCAGCGGGGAGGAGAAAGGAAGGCAGCAGCTGTGGGAGGTGAGGTTTTGGCAGAAGCATCGATTGCTTCTGCTAAGCCCCTGGCAGGAAGGATAGGCCAAATGCAACATATCTAAAATTTGAAGGGGAAGGTTGAGGTTTAGGGGAGACCCAGCTTATCCATTTTTGTTGCCTTCTCCCCTTCCTTTTCTGAGTGAAGGAACTGGTCAGACGAAAACCAGCTGTCGTCTGCAGTAACTGTTATGAACCACTGGGAACCTGCTGATTCCTGGAGAGAAATTTCTTGCAGAACCCGGGTCAGGTAGGACACTGCATTTCCATGACAGGGCAACATAGGGCTGTGACACGATGTGGGGCTGCACAGTGAAGGGGAGCCCTGCCTTACTCTGCAAAGGGCTCCTCAGTGTGTCCTCCTCGTGGGAGATAGCTTCTGTTTCTGGAGCCAGTCCATGCCATGACTCATTATGTTTAATGCCAGCTGGTAGCTACTCGCATGCGCATACCTGCAGTGTGGCTCTCTTGCTGCTGAGCAGTCACAGGGGACTTCTGTAGTAGAGTGCAAATAGAGATTCTTTTTTTTTTTTTTTTGGTTCTGATCCATGGCAGACTTCTCTGACGCCTGCCCTGCACCGTAGCCACACTTAGCGAACCAGAAGATAAGGGCATTACATTTTTGGAAATACTATGGGTTTTTTTATTTTTTATTTTTTTTTAGTTTCACAGAAATAAATTGTAGCTGCTAGGAATGTGCCTAGGAAACTCATTTAATATTCCAATTTTGTGAGGCAAAATATGAATAATACGGCAAGCACATAGGGATGCTTTTAGTTAGCTAGCTGGTTAGCATTTTTTAGTCTTATTGTTTCCCATGCAGTGAGCACAATGCAGTATGTGAGTTCCCCTCTCTCATTATCTGATTGCCTCCAAAAATAGATTCTTGCATATTTCATCCACCAGAAAACTTTGAGAGAAAGAAAAGACCTACTTTTTTTTTTAAGCAGTTGTGCCTGAAGCCATGCACCAATCTGCGCAATTACTAAGCAGCTTTCTCCAGCTTATCAATAAATCAACTTAGATGTCTGGGCCATGGGGGCACCACCAGCCCTCCCCATCCCTGCCTGCCCCCGGGTCCCCCCCGCTGCCTAGCCCTGGCCCCATTTCAGCTCAGCCCAGGGTCATCAGCCCTGCGACACTACAGCGGTGCCTGCTCCAGCCCTGCATCCTGGGTGGACCTGACCCTGCACTGTAGGTAGCTGGTCTCATAGGTGGACCCCTCAGATGGGGCTGTTGTAGCTTCTCCCCAGCCCCGGCCCTGGCCCCATTTCCTTTTGCTCCTGATGAGAGCCCCTGGAGGGTGCCTGGCCCTGGCTCATCACTTGCTGTGTCTGGGGCTGTCGATGGACCCTGTTACCAGCCCCAGCTCTGCCTCCATGGTCCGACCCTGTGGGAAGTCACCTGTGGATAAGGGCATGGCCAGTGTTGGGGTCTTCCTAAGCTCCTGGCTCCCCATCCCCGAGGAGCAGCCAGCCCTTGCTGTGCCCTGACAAGTGGGGAAAAACGACGGCAACATGTGACCTTCATCTTGTAATTTTTTTTATGTGAAAGCAGAAGTATGATCACAAGCTTTATTCTGAGCAATCAGAAAACATTTCCTGTAACCTTAGTTTCTTATGTTACATTGGCTTTGGGCAAGAACAAGACAGAAAGGATGAAGCACAAGCTCCAGTATGTTCCTCTTGTACCATAGCTTAAAAGTCTTCAAAAGACTACTTGTAATTCTAGTTGTATAGCCTACCAGTTACTTCTCCTGTTATAACGCTTGGATCTTACTTTATAGCAAATACAAATCATTCTAAAATTGAAAAAGAAACTATAAAAAAATTCATTTACTGATATTAGGCCAGGTATCTCTATACTCTCAGGAATGTTACCTGAACAATCTGCCCCATGAAAGGGCAGATTGTTTATATATTATTTTCCTCCCACCAGGGAGGAGCTCTCAAAAGGTCTGCTGGAGACCTGCGTGCCCAGATATGTGCTCAGTCAGTGCATTCCTGGCCACTTGACCTGTTTGCAATCCCTTCAGCTGATGCCGAAAGATCACTCCTTTCCTTTCTACAGGAACAACTTCTGCACTTGAAAACTTGTGTCCTCCCTCTGTCTTGTCTTCTTTAGACTAAACATCAAATCATAGACTAATTTAGGTTGGGAGGAACCTCTGCAGGTCTCCTGATCCAACCTGGTGTCCAAAGCAGGGCTAATCTCAAAGCTTCATCAGGCTGCTCAAGAATTCTCCAGTCAAGTTTTGAAAATCTTCGGGATGGAGATGCCATGGCCTCTCTGGGCACCCTTTCTGGAGTTTAACCACCCTAAATGCAAAGAATTTTTTTTCTTATGGACAGACTTTCTTTTCCTGAAACTTGTATCCTTTGCCTCTTGCCTTTTCACAGCTCAGCCTGGAGAAGAGTCTGAGCCCATCTGTAACCTCCCTTTAGGTAGTGGAAGACAGCAATTAGACAGATTAACAGTTAGCAATTAGTCATCTCCAGGCCAAAGAAATTCACCTCTCTCAAACCTTTCCTCATTTGTGCCATGCTCCCAGCCCATCACCTGGATCCTCTGCAGTTTGCTCTCTTGTACCGGGAGCTGAGGCTGGGTTCAGTGCTCCAGATGTGAGCTCTCAAGTGTCAAGCAGAGGTGAAAAATTGCTTCCTTTGGCCTGCGGTTGCTCTCTTACCAGAGCAGCCCAGCATGAGCTTAGCTTTCAAACAAGCCTGGGTCATCGAGGCTTTCTGAGCAGCTGATGTTTTCCCTGCCCAGCCACGTGCTCTCCTCTGACCAGTTGATCTCCATCCTTCCTGGGGATGCCTAAAAATAACAGCAATGCCCACCTGGAATGGTGTGTCATGAGATGCAATGCAGCCTAAGGCATCCCTCGCTGGGGACAGTAACAAGCTTGTGAAGGTTTGGGTAACCGGCACATAAAGCAAAAGATTTATTTCTCTGCTGATCACAAAATGGACACACAGTTCAGGAAAAGGTGATGGCATACAAACGGGATAGTCATAATGCTGCTTAATCTTGCTGTGATAAGTCAGCTTGTTAGTATTTATTTTTTCCCTAACGTAGAAATGTTGGTGTTTCTAGATTTTCTTAAAAAAAAAAAACTCACGTACATTATGATCAGGTGAACTGGAGCCAGAACTCTAGACCCTTGTTACATTTTATTACTTGTTACAGTCATGTTTGGTAGAAGCAAACGGCAACAGAACACAATTTTTATAAATATTCTCTGAACAGCACCCCTTTCTCTCCTTTTCTATGTCTTCCTGTCTATTTATTGCTTACTCTCTTCTTTTTATCATTTTCATTCCCTTCTGAATCTTTCTTTTATTCCTCCAAATCACTGGTTCTTTTCCTGGTTAATTTAAGCTTCTGAAGTAGCTATATAAAAAGCTTTTTTCCAAAGACAAAATAAAAGGCTGATACCAGAAAATAAATCATTTCTAAAAATAACACTAATATATTTTATATTCACCAATGAAAGATGAACAGAAGGGCACAAAACGTTAGCTTTTACAAAATTATTAATATAATATATATATGAGAACAGGTAACTGCAAAATGTTCACTAATACTGATGATACCTGGGAAACAGACATCTAGCGTATCTGATTCTCAGTCTTGTTCTTTGTTCTTCCTCCCTGAGTTAATTTTGTTCTTCAAAAAGAATTTTTCAGCACAAAGCAGATACTCAGTTTGTCTTTGATTATCCACATGCTTTCCCACTGATACTGGCTGTGGGGATACCCAGAGGAACAAATCCAGATCATGAAGTGAAATGTGGGAAAGTATATATGGCATGCGATTATGAGTGAAATATTAGGAGAACTTCGATATTATGTTTGCAAAATAGGATATTCCTTTTTTATTCCCTTGTCTTACTCTGAGGATGTGATTCAGCCAACTTAACCATAGTCCAGTAGAGCCATCTGAGGTGCTGTAGAGTGTCTCACCAGGTCTTCAGCTGTGGGTCTAAGGTGTGTGCGTCTGGCAAGTTTTGTGCCATGGCTTTCAGCCCTGCGTAGATGTCTGGCGTACCTAGGAGAACCTGAAATGGCAGAAGTCCCCTCTGCTCAGGCACTCAAATTGCTCCCCTGGTCTTGATATTGCAAAAAAGTAATAGCACACAAAAGTCTACATGGCACCGGACCAGTAAAAACCATCAAGCTTGCAGGTTTATGTTTCTCGCTATGCTTTCCATAGAAGGAAACTTTTTCATACTCTACCCTAGCTCTAGACAGAGATGGATGCGTTACAACACAACAGAAGACCGCAACTAGCCCAGACACCACAAAACCTAGCAGATGAGGAGAGGGAGAAGGAATTGCAGTTTGTACGTTTGCACAAAGCTATGAACAGATCCTCCAACCTCAGTTCAGTGCCGCTTTGAAGAAGAACTTCAGACCTTGCAGAAAAGTGAGCCATGCCAGTGAATATATTAAGTACTGCACAAAACCCCAGAGAAGCAGGACCACAAGGCAAAGAAATGATATCCCAATTCCTTGTTTATCTGCTGGGGGTGAGAAAAGATGCTGCTGTGGATTACAAGTGAAAACATGTTTTAGTGCAACAGTACTCCTGGCGTATATCATGTGTACTTCAGAAAGCTCACATTTTGACAATTCCTACATTCCTAAGAGTAAAAACTATCTGATCCCACATGGGACAACTGGGTTTGCAATGCTATTCAGCAGTCACCAGTATTCCTCTTAAACACTTCATGGAATATTAAAGGGATGAACTATCACAGTTAAATGAAAGATAACGTTGGCATGTATTAAGAAACTAAGGGAAGACGGAAGCTTTCTTACAAGAAGCTCATCTGCTTGACTTTGAAATCCCACACCTTCAAAGAGACTGAGTAGTCATGACAAACTAGAAATGCTCTTTCCTACGAAAGGAAAGGGCACACCTATATTTCATAAGCCGTTAAAATCCAAATTGTGAATGCCATCAGAAGCAAAGGATGTGGAGTCTGTTAATTAAAGATTAAATTTAATGACATAATAGTCTTACCTGAGAATATTTGTGTCATCGACAGAGATTAATACTCTCTTTAATGCACTAATTTATTGGATGCTAGCTTTTGATATAATCCATCCTCTTACGCTTAGAAGGACCTCTAACCTTGCAGCAAACCTGCTAACTGGTAGTTCTCACAAGGCCTGTAAGCTCCTGAAAAACATGTGTAGATGTGTCTGCTGAACCAATTTCACAGCCAGCTCCTGACACGAGCAGTTGTGCTGCCCCAGCCATTTGGCTCATCTCCTCCCTCTGCTCCTTCTGTCTGTTCTGTCTGGTGGCTGCATGTCCAAAGGGCGTACGAGCCCCACCTGACCAATCCACTGCAAAAGTAACTCGAGGGTGGAAAGAAAGGAGGCAAGAAAGCAAGTTTTCAAGGGATTTCTCGCAAGAATCAACTTCTTCATGACGTTAAAACCCCACAATAATTTGTCCTGTCCTCAATGTGCTGTTGTTGAGTTAAGGCCCATACGGTTCATGGAGCATTATTAAGCCAAAAAATGACTCTTTCCCAGCCAGATTCACTGCCTTTGGTTTGGGCTGTGTTATTTTCTTCAAGACACCTTTTCCAATAGAGAGGACTGGAACATCCAGTATCAGAAAAACAACAACACCCACTCATTCTGCAAATACCACATAGAGAAATTGTAAATAATAATAGAATCCAGAGGCTTCATTTTTCCTTATGCCAGAATCCAGTTTTTAAACCCTATTACAAGAAGTAAATCTCAATCAGGAAGCAGCTCCGACCCCCTCAGCCCACTGCTAAACCACTTGCCAAGGCTGAGCTGGAGGAGGGCAGAAACAAGTGGCACTGGGAATGGGGTGGGAGGTGCGAGAGGGGCAGAAGCTACATCAGCTGCCACCAAAAGAACGGTGCACATAAACAGGCCTTTGCAAGGGCTGAGGCCAGCAGGTGTGAATGCTGCTCTGTAAAACATCCCGTCTTGCTCTACACCCCCACCCCAGAAAGGCCTGATTTTCACACTTGAAAAGATGCTACTCGATGGAT
The DNA here is from genome assembly GCF_040807025.1 of Struthio camelus. Taxonomy (NCBI): domain Eukaryota; kingdom Metazoa; phylum Chordata; class Aves; order Struthioniformes; family Struthionidae; genus Struthio; species Struthio camelus. The sequence goes on along the minus strand of NC_090944.1, from coordinate 64,790,456 downwards.
TTTGCCCTGTTTACGCTCCAGCAAATTTCCTTTTCCTTCATTCATTCTAATTTTACTAAACTTCCTGTCAAACAAATATTTGCAGGGAGGAAGGAAGGCTCCTGACACTTAATAGGCACAGCGTATCCCATGTAGAAGAGAGCTCTGCGGTGAAGACAACCCACATTTCACACAGCAGCATAAAACCAGAGAGAGCAGAAATTCATTCTATGTTAAAGAAGAAATTCTGAGTACCAGGGACTTGACTTGACTTTAGCCAATATTTTTTATGCAGTTTTGTCAATTCACTCTCATATGTTATGGTTGGCAATAATATTAGTTCCTGGGGATCTCAGTGGGGCAAAACTTCCAGTGCTAGAAGTTGCCTCCCAGGATAGAAAATGTGTATCTCTTTGGTTGAAAACACTACTGTGTGTTTCAGTTAACCTTTTTTTCCTAATAGTTCTGTTTCCATTTCCTTTGCCTTCTTTGAGTTTTTACAACATAAAATGGTAAATCAAGGTAACAGTTTGCTTTATAACAGTACATTCCACGGATAGTACATTACATTTATCTTTGAGCGTCACTGGACTCCTTAGGGCGATGTCCAGCCCCCTCCTCTACCAGCATTTTTTTTTAAAGTGGTTTTGGAAAGATTAGTGTCCCTGGGGAGTCTGTTGCTTCTCTTTGTTTTTTCCCTTCACTTGAAAAAGTGCAAATGTCTGATTTTCTGTCTATATTTGCATCTTGCGAAGGTAGAAAAATCAATGGATTTGTCAAGCGTGAGGTCTTTTTTGAACAGTTTTGAGGGATGAATATGACATAAGTGAAATAATTACTTTCTCAAGCCTAATTGGCTCAATTCTGGCTGATTGCATTTCTGAAGCTACATTTCAATACAACTGTGATCAGATCAGCCATTTTCTATAGCTAATATTTTTGGCCTGTGTGTTATTTTCGGCTTATCATTACCATAGGACTTGAATACATTTGGAACTCATTAATAATCAGTGTAATTCCTTTTCATTAGAAATATCTTCCTGGAGTAACGGCTTGTGATGTACAGTGTAATTCCCATGAAGTGACCACCTGTATAGATATACAGCTGGTGATGCTGAATTAATATGTACCTTTATATTAAACTAATATTTACAAAAAATAAAAAATGCACTAATATATTCCATGCATAGTTAATAGAAGATCAGAAGGATAAAAAGTAAAAGTGGAAACAGAGTCATTATCTTCATTGTCATAATTCCGCTTTTTTGTGTAGTATGCTAGAGGAATTTTACACTGCTTATATATGCATCTTTTTCTACACAATGTATTTTTCTTCCATTTATAATGGAACTCACAATAAGAAACACGGACATACACAGTGAAGACAGAGTCCTTCCCAGCATTAGTACAGTGGCTGGCAGTTCATCATGCCTGAAGAGGAGATTTTAGAAATCAAAGACTCTTGAAAACCCATAAAAGAGAGGGCTAAGAAAAAAAGAGCACTTCCTGCTTGAAACATGGTTTGCAGTCTTCTCTGTTTTTCTCTAAACTTTCACTGAGCAAACATACCTATATCTTAACCTTCTTCATAAGTTACATTTTTTGTAGAGATACTTATACACAGGCTAACAAAGCTATGCAGACAAGTGTTCGTGCTGTTTTCAAGGAACGTCAGTATGTTACATTTTCCTAAACAATGATCCTACTGTAGAGGGAGAAGAGATTTTTAAGTAGTTTTGAAAACATCTGGAACAATTTCCTCGTTTTATAGCACCTCAATATTTGTAACTGCTCCACCACATGAGAGAAAGCCAACACAATAGTTCTGACTCAGTTTGGTGAAACTGAGGTTTAAGAGAAAGCCTCTTCCACAAATATACTGCTAATAACTTTCAAATTCTTTTCTGAGAGATGAGAAGAAAGCGAGCAGCCAGTCCGAGCTGGAACGGGAAGCTGGTCTGAAGCCCGATGGAGCGGGAGGACAGGGACAAGGGAATGCCCTGTGAGCAGTTCCTTACCTATCTTGTTCAGCTTGCTCCTACTTTACAGATGTCGTCTCTCTGGGCTGAAGTTTCTTTTAAATGTGTGCAGTCACCTGTAGTATTTCTGTTTCAAAAAATCAGGTCATTTTCTCAAGAAACTCCCGACTGCTTCTAATTGTGTTTGATGACTCCGCTTTCAAATTACTTCTGTTATTTCTTCTACCTCAACAGCTAGACGGATTATAAGGCTGACGTTACGCCATTGAAATTCACTGTAAATGTAGGCATGGTCCGCTGGAAGACAACTTTTGTTGCAACAACAGCCGTACCCAAAGCAGCATAGCTCTGTTCAGGACAAGGGGCTGCAACTCATCTGACCAAACGTAAGATGGGCAACACTCTGCAAACTAGTTGTCTAAACTCCTTTTTAGCCTGTGGCAATGAATCTTCTCTTTCTAAAGTGGATGTTTCTCACGAGTTCCTCTCTAATACCTCACACGCCAGAAGTGCCAATTTCTCTCACTGTATCACGAGGGAAATCTAGCTGACAGCTTGGGGCGCCTGGCAGGAGAAGTCAGTCCCACCGCAGGCGACAGCGCCCTGGGACTTCCCTTCGTTTTTCAACATGATGAAACACAGCTCATGATAAAGCAAAGGGTTTCCTTAGACTCTCACAGCTCAGATGTACTGGGAGGAAAGAAACCTTCATCGCCCTAATGAGCAAATGTGTTCACAGTAAATGTACTCCTTGAAGGGCGTTAATGCTTTCATCACCACTGGCTAATGAGCCTGAACTTGCACCTTGTACTAGATATTAATCAGATTCCTCTTTCTGTATTCTCTAAATCAGTGCAATTCTGTCTGCCAGCTGGCAGTGATGCAATTTAAAAATAACTGCACATGGGTGTTCTTATTCAATATTTCTGTCACAATAGCCTCTAAAGGCCTAGTCTCAGGCAAGACAGGGGTCCATTTCAATATGCATTCCATTCTTAATTTCTTTTAAGGTTTTTCTTAGCTTATTCCATTTATAGAATCAAAAAGTAAAGTGTTTCAATTGAAGAGTAACTATTTCTTGTACAATACTTTTTTTTTTCTTTCAAAGTGCAAGTATGGTATTTCAAATGACTTTGGTCCTGGGTTTTTTTGGTAATCATTTGCATAATCCACAATACTTTCAGACTTTCTTACTTTGCATAAATCAATTCCTCTTCTTGTTCACTTCATCACTTTGAAGGGAATTCTTTTCTGCTTTACTGGACTTAAATTAATCCTCTGGAGGAAGCAGTGTCACGACATGGCCAGCATCAAAATCTGCATAATGAAGGCATTTTTTTCCATTTAAATTGGCACTCAGGAAGATCACTACTCATTAGCAGACTTTAGATCTTTTATTTCATTTTAAGTGCGAAAGACAAGCATTCTTTCCCTCATATGAATTTCTCGCATAAAGATTTATTCACAGACTTTTAATTTATTGCAGTGCAAGTTGGGTGTCTAAATACCTTTAAAAAGCAAGTTTATGTGATTTTTTGAGTATTATCATCACTAGTGAGACCACAGAAATTGCCATTCTTGATCAGACCAGCAGTCCGTCTAATTTGGTTTCTCTCTGTTGTCAAAACTGTTTTATGGGGACGGTTAAGTAATGGATGGATGTGGCATCACTTACGGTGAAAGGGAAAATTCTTCCTTATACTAGACACTCAGCAGCTGCTTTTGCTGGTGATGTTTTTAGATGCGGCTTGGTAAGAAATCTGAGCTGGGACTTGCAACCGACAGGGGTGTTTAGTATAATAGAAGGTAAGTTTCAGAAAAAGCTCTTGGGCTGGGAAAGGGTGAGGAGCAAAATCTGTAGTTTTCTCTCTTCAGGAACATGTACATATCTGCAAAGCAACCACGTCTGTTTCACTAGAAAGCGCTTGGCCTGTTTAGCCTTCCACACTTTCCTACAGTCTGAAGGCTTTATCTTTAACAATTCTCTATTGAGCATTCCCAGTTTCTAAAGAAATACCTTTCTGCGGGGAAGAAGAGGTGTGCTATGCCCGATGTAGCCAACCGTCCTGACCCCACAAACAGCAGACTAACACCTTTGCATCGCCGGAGCCATGAAGCACAGCACACATCTCCCCGCCAAGCAGGCAGGCTGCCTGCTCTGTGTTATGGCCTCCCTTGGTGCCCCAAAAGTCCCTTTGCCAATAGTCTTGCTCTTGGCCACTTAGGTAACTGCAGGATGGAGGCTTCCCTGAGTTACTCTTGGGCATGTAGCCTCGGGCAAGCTCAAGAGCCCTGCTGGCTTGGCTCCATGGGCTTGCTGCAGGCGCTAGTACAGCTGTTGTGCAGGACTCAGTTCAGTCTCCCCAGACAACGCTACTAATTTAATAATCCCAGGCAATCTGCACCTCTTCACTAGCCGTTTTCATTCTGCCCCATCATATGTTCTCACAAAATACGGGTTTTTTTACTGCTTTCAGTCCAGCTGGCAAAAATATTCTCAATTTTTGTAAAATGACGATTTTTTTTCTCGGCTTTGCTTGCAACTCCCTGTTTCCATTTGGATGTTTTATGGAATCAAGTGGTAGCAGTCTCTGCTTCCCTTTTGTAAAGTTCCCTGAGTTATGAATGAAAAGCTGTCTTTGTCTGCTAAGTACAATGACAGAGAGCATTTAAACACTTGGAAGAAAGTGTGGGAGCACCTACTTCTCCTGCATAAGTGTTTATTTTCCAATCACTGCTTATTTCTTTGTCATTACTACGATGTAGAAGGAACACATCAGAATAAGCTGAACAGAGGAAGCCTCTGATAACAAAGGACACATTTCAGAAACAACATTGAAGGTTATATTTAATTTGGTAACATTTGTGAAAGACTGCTTTTTTAATTACTTTCCTAGTTAGTATGTATTATTCCAAAACACATGCCTTTGATTTTAGAAATTGTCAGAGGAAATGAATAATTTTAGCACAATTGGTAAATGTCTTGCCTGCCTTATGTATCCAGTGGTAAACAAAAAAATCTGTTTTATGCAAAATTTATTTATGCTAAGTCTTGAGAAAGATTTTTCATGCTAGAAGAGTGGAAGGCATGACGATCTTTATGTTGTAACACACATTGAAAACAAAGCTTCTGTTTGACATATTTCAAGGTCCGCATTTTTGTTTCTTCTTTCACCAGTCTTCCTTAAATTCCTTGATCTGTTGAGAAATAAACAAAAAGCAAGGTAAGAGCTTTTGACCTGAGATCATCATCATTTTGTAATTTATTTTTCAAAAGAGATACCTTGGCTGGTCAGATATATAACTGACTATGTAACAGATGCATTACTGAAGTGAATTAATCCTCTTTGGAAAACGCATCTTATTTACCCTGATATCTTTTAAGAGAGAGATTTCTGAATTAACTTACGTTTACTGCGCTCTTGGTGCAGCTGCTTCGAGCTGCAGGGAAAGGAGAGGAGAGGGGATTGCGACAGTCTGTCGTTTGGACACCGTCAGGGTGGAGAGGGGGAAGTGAAGTTTGCTTCCTTCACCCAGTCCTGTTTCTGTGTTTATATTACTGTTATTGAATAAAATGGTTAGGGCATGTAAGGGTCATTAAATCCAGAGTAAGTGTGCATGGCCTATTAAGTAAGCCTTGACAAAGGGCAAACAGAGTCTGGTATGGCTAAACAGCAGGATCAGGGAGGTTATTAGAAACAGGAAGATGTTTTTCAAGAAGTTACGTGCAAATGAAGAAAGTGGAAAGAATCATAACAGAAAGAACCTTTAAAAGATTAAACATGAAAACAAGGTAAGGCAGTTTCCTTGGACGCATCAGAAAGAGGAAGCCTGCTAACAAGTTTGAAGGGCTTGAATCAGGATATTCAAGCAACCTGCAGAGATAAGGCCACTGCAGACAAGCTAAATGAATTGTTTGTGATTATGTTCACTTTGGAAGCAGCTTGGGATACTTCTGTGCTGGAACCCTTCTTTGTGGGGGACTCAAAGGATCTATCTCAGATTGAAATGACTTTAAAAGAGTCTTGAAGCAAATAGACAAATTTTGTACAGCAGCACATTACCAGGACCAGGTGGCCTTCACGAGGAGTTCTGGAGGAGCACCGAAATGGCAGATCTCAATGCAGGTGTGTAATCTCTTGCTATGGTAAATACTCTGTGAGAACATCAGTGCTCTATAATAGCCAAAAAGAGTGAAAATCAAATGTTAGGAATTACTAGGTTAAGAAAAATAAATAAATAAATTAAAATAGAGAGTATCATTTGCTGTTGTATAAACTGCTGTAAAGCAGTTTGGATAACATTTCAGAGACACAGCACAACTAATAAATATTAATAGCAAGTAGTTACCACAGTATTATTCATGCTCATATTTATATATACATTTCTAAACATTTATACACGTGTATATACATATATACATACATTTATATAGTTTTTTCTTCTGTACTTGTGCTAGGTAGCTTGAATTTATAGGAACTCTGAGAAGCATGGGAGCCTTGAAGAATTTATGTGTGACCAAGGAAGTATTAAGGCTACCCTAAACTACACTTGGAAAAACTTCAGTAAGATACCATGTCTTAAAGCACTAATAATCTGCATCTGAAGGAAAAAATACATTTGTATCTTGATGGATGGCCTACAGAAGAACAAATTATCTGAGATCATATATGCATATGGATAGTCCACAGAATACATGTATTATCAAATTAAACTGGAAACTTCACTGGGAAAACTAATTAATCTTGTATAGGGAACATGAAGTTTAACCACATGGAGAATCATCAAATTCGACCAAAACTAACAGCACGGGTGAAGCCGCCCCTTGATTGTGCTTATAAGACTGTAACAAACCTCTCTCAACTGTCCTTCGGAAGGGAGTGTGCGGACTGGTCATTCCGATATTTTATACTTCACTGCTACATATGTAGGTATCATATTATCCACAAAGGATTTATACCTCTATTGCTTGTGTTTGGTCTGATACCCCATCCTTGAGGTTTGATTGCAACTGGGGTGTTATAAAATTCATGATTTTCCTGTGTCTTGAATATTCCCTGTAGTTCTTGTCTGCACATATCAGCAAGAGGGCAGCTGAACAGGACAAGATTCAGAGCAATCATGACGAAAGGAAGGAAATGGTAAGTTTCAGAGAAACCCTGGAGTAGACCAGGGACTGAGGAGGAATATGGCCAAGGTCTATGAAAACGGAAGTATCAAGAAGAGCAGAAGTAGGAATCAGTTGTTGACTATCTCTTGCAACATATCAAAAGGAGGCATCAAACCAAGGTTCAGACTAGACAGAAAGTGGTGGTGCTCTGCAAAACTTGGAGCTGAATTGCTGAACTCCTTGCCAAAGGATGCGGTGGAAGTTACAAGTTCACATTTCTTTTGGAGGGAGACTGAACAAGCTAATGGAAGAAGAGTCCACTGAGGGTCACACACAGAAATGATGCCTGGCTCAAGAAGACTCTAAGATGAAAATTGCTGGGTAGTGGAGAAAGTATTCCTCTTTATTTTCTACTCTTATCTACTCTTATTTACTCTTATTATGCCTCCATATTTTCTACTCTTTCCAAGGCATCTACTTTTGGCCTTTGTCAGAGACAGGACAGCAACTGAGATGAAGCTCTGCTCTGATCCAGTACAACCACTCTCAGTGGTCTGAGGTTGCATCTTTTATTTGGCCAACTGATATATTTGGTAAAAATCAAGATGAGTTTCTAGGCATTCTCTACGTCATGTGTGGACTGTAACCCTGGCTTTCCCTGCCCTGACAAATTACTAGCCTACGCAGCTGTGATGTCTCTTGTACTCCAGCCCTGTCATTTATTGAATTATTTCTTTTCAGTGGAATACCCCTAATGAGAAATTGGACAATGTCCCTATTACATCTACATAGCCTAGTGATTCAGGCACTCTCCAAAGAGATGAGAGGTGTATGTTTGAATAGCGTCAAGGTATAGCATAATTTAGACCTTAAATCTTGCATTGCCCTGGTGACTATGCCATCCCTTGGCAAAAGGAAAGTAGCTGTGCCTTGCTCAATCATTCTGTGCACAGAAGTCAAAAAGTATCTGTACACTGCACAGCACTGACCTGTGGGTAGAAGCATCTACCGAGCAGAAAGATGCAGGATTTTGGATACATCCCTGTGCTCAGTATTTGCTTTCAGCCAGCAGCGAGCCGCCTGCTGCTGACAGTATTAATGTCTTGGTGCTCCCCGTTGAGACTGCTGGGTTTTTAGCTCCTGACTTTCTCCATGCCTTGTGCATAGGGAGCCTGGACATGGAGCACAAAGCTGTGGGCTCCCCTTCACAGCCGTGCAGCCCCTTGCCACTATTTGAAAACAATGAATTTCACAAGCTAAGAATAAAGAATTTTCCTTCTACCAACTCTAGGTTTTCAGCTAAAAAAAAAATGATTTAGCCACTTTAGGTCTTTGCACAGAGGTGATCCTTGGACTGTGCTCAGGTTGGGGGGAGGGGGGGAGGAAGAAGGACAATATACTGCAAAAAGCTACTCTAGCTGTGGGTCTGGTGGAGCTGAAGTGCCTAGGGTCAGGGTGGAAACTTCTGTATCTCCCTGGAGGTCATCTGGTGCTCATAGCTGGAAGCCGGAAGAAGATCATGCTACAAAGCCGTCAACTATGACAGCGTCTACCACAGTTTTTTTCTCTTCTACTTATTTATGCTTTCAAATAAAAACACAGGGCATGCTCTCCGTCCCAGGAGCTTTCATTCTAATGGGCTGTTAATGAGCTATCAATTACGTATGCAAAAGGCAGTGCACACATATGCACACATTACTATTCCTCAGCTGAATATCTGCTGTGTTTCAATGTCACGCTCTTCACCTGGGTCACCAGCTCTACATATATCCTTGTTGGCATTCACCCTGCTAGGTCATCTAGCATGTAACATCCCAAGCAAGTCTGTAGATCTGAGGCCCATGGACTCGTGCTCTAATCTCATGCAACACTCACAATTCCCTAGGTATAATAATTTGTTATGTAGCACTTCTCCATTATCAGGCAGTTGCAGAGTATTAATCAACCCTTAGGCTCTCTTGTGAAACACGTTAGCTGTTAATCTTGTTTCTAGAGGCACAATCTCCTTGTTGACTGTGGATGCTCAAATTGCAACGTCTACAAAGCACTTCCATCATTCACGACAGGACCAGGAGACTACACTTTCGTATTCCCAGCCTTGGTTATCCACAAGTTGTGGACCAACAGGCTGTGGTCACTCTCATGAGCTCTGCCCTGTGATGAAATCAGTGACCTTGAGGGTGGCAGAGGAAATACCAGTCCTCCAATTCATCCCAAGTTTAGCACCCGTCTGCTTAACTTTCTTAAGTCACTCTCTCCCCTTTATGCACAAAGGAAGTATTTGTGTGACCCAGGGATATCATGACACTGATTGCTAAATTCAGTGCCTGGGATGCTATACACCCTTTCTTTCCCCATGGTCCTCTCCTGCATTTCCGTGCAAATCCCAGTGCCTATGATCTCTGTAGTCCTTCCCAGTGTAGCCTCCACCCTCGACCACCTGCTTCCCTGCCCCATTTCTAGTGCCACTTTCCAGTGCACCCTGCCTCTAGACCCCTCTGCAGCGCCATGTGCAGAAGTGCTGGCGATGGAAATGAAAAGCAGGAGAAGTATACACAGTGGAGAAGAGGAGGGAAAGGATAAGCTTTATCACCAAAAATGCATCATTCTTCCTTATTTGTTTGTTTGGAGAGTAGCCCATCTCAAGACAAGTCTAAATCACAGAATTAGTCAGGCAGCTAAGGGTTAAAGTATTTGTGAACTTATTAAGGCATGGAAATATTAGGCATTCTTCACAATATTTAATTTTAACTACCACGCTTGAGAGAATCTTTGATTACATTATCAGCTTGTTCTCATTCAATGAGAGAGTTGTGGAGTTGTTTTTTTTTTTACAGTTCTATTTCTGTGTTAGAAAAGATATTTCTCCTAATTGACTGGCTATGGAAGGTTTTAATTAGGGCACCCTTTCCATGCAAAGAATTTCAGCTGGTTGAAGTCAGGTGCCAATACAAGGTTAAATGTCAGTCTAAAAGATGAATAACTTAATTTAAAACATTTTATCACACACGGAGAAAACAAAACCTCTTCCCAGAGCCACAAACCGTGTGTGCCATTGAGGAAGAGAACTGCACAAACCAGTGACAACTGATTGCTCCTGCACTGGCAAATGGCAGTGATAAGACAAAAATCATTAGAAGGATCAAAGTCGGAGCTGCTTGGCCAAGCTTGATGTTGCAGGTCTGATATATGAGGTGCTGTGCCTAGGTGGAGGTGACTTTCTCCAGAGGCGTTCAGTGCCCATGCCCTCAGTGTGAGGGCTCTCAGCACAGCAAAGCAGTGGGATGTGCTTTGAATGCCAGGTTTAGGCGAGTGAGAATACCCTTTGCTGCTGCAGTGAGAAAACAGGTGCTGGTTTTTATCCATGGCTCCGGCATTTAAAGCTCTGATTTGCATTCCCAGAGGCTGCTGCCAGGATTGACATGACATAGACTTTAAGCTTCAGAGCCCCGGTCAAACACATATATTAAGGGAAGTGCATCAAATTTACAACAGCTCAGAATTAAGCATTTTTTTTCCCTTTCCAATTTCTTCTCCCTCCTTAAAAGGAAAAAAATCCCACCACCCCACCCTTCTCCCACCCACACAACCTCTTTTCCCTTTCCACATAATATTCAACAAATAACTGACTAGGACTGTGACAGGGTGCAGCAAAAGATGCATCTGTTAACTGACAGGGAGTCTAGAGAACGTGAACTAGCAAAATGGACAGAAATCTCTCCTGGAGCTCAAACATTTAGCCATTACAAGTACAGTGCACTGAATATTACATAAGCATTTGGCTGCATATATTTTAAGGCTTGCTTGTCTGTGGATAAGGAAATTAATTTGATGTTTAGATTGGGTTCGTGTCTACCCACTGTAAGTACAGCTTTAGTGGCTTTTTGGCCAGAAAGAAAATAGAATATGCTCAAAACCACAAGCTTTAAAGTCTTCTCTCTGTTTGATGTCTAAATCCTGATGTTGTTAACTGTTGAACAGGCAAAACTTTTTCTCAGTGAGGAGAGATCAATGCAGCTTCTTCACCCATGGAAAAATGTTCATTGGGATGGGTGGGAGACTCTCCTCTGAGATTGTTTCTTGTTGTGAAGATTGACCTCTTCAGGAAGAAAGGTTTATAAAAGTAAGCCCTTCAAGGCAAGGACTACAACATCTTACCTTACACTTTAATTTTTCAATGAGATTCTGCTCTGTAATTTTGAAAGAGCGGTTCTCTGTAGCAGAAGCCATGCTGATTCTAGCTGGCCCGAGGGGTGTAAGAGGTCCTGATCCTCAAGGGAGGCCCAGTATACTGTTATTACAGGCACTCCCAAAAACCCACCTTCTTAAAAAATATCAGGCTGCAAAAACCAAGCACTGAAAAGAAGAGTCAAAGGCATAGTTGTTTGGACAACCTTAATTCAGTCCACTTGCACGAATGCATTATGGCATAGTCTTTACTTGCACAACCTTTTTCCCTTGTTTCCCAGCACTGTGAAGCACATGGGACAAGGCACCCATGGAGCAGCTGGTCAATATTTTATTTCATTTCCTTTCTTCTCTCCAGTCTATAGCCCCAGGCCTTGTCTACTGCAGACTTTTCAAATCAGCTCTGAATAAAATGTGTTAGTTCTCCCCTGGTCTTTCTTACAGCCGTCATCATTATAACATCTGACTGCTTCAGGCACTGGTTTATTTTCACTGCCTCCTTTCGCAGGTGGAGGGCTGACGCATTGAGAGAGCAAGGTCAGAAATGCTGCCCGACATCATATGTCCAGCTGAGGCTGCTGGACCTGCTTTCCCTCCGTGCTGCGTGCCGCAAAGTGTGCTCCTCTGATTTACTTCAGCTGCAAGTGTGAACATCTCTGCAGGGGTCTGCACTGCCACTGGGACAACACCGTGGGGAAGGGGACAGAGAGATGTCCTTTGGGATGCAGGTTGCCCGTACGCTTTCCCAAAGCAATGGGCTGCAAGAAGAAATCTTCTTTTTATAGAAAGTTACACAGAAGAGCTGCGCCAGTTCTTTGAATTCTGCCTCTGCATCCCCAAATATACAACTTTCTTCCTGGTACCGTATGATCTTCAGTTACCACACAGAAATAAATTATCTGCGGGAGAAGAAGGGCAAGCTGAAAACTTATTTATCACCCAAGCATTAGGATGTGGTTGGTGATCAAACAACCCGAAGCTGAGATAATTTTCTTCATCTTCAAGTAGCCACTGGAAGGCCTCATTACATGCCTGAAGTTGCATTGCTTAGCAACAACATTTCAGAAATCCAAGTTATCAGCATGATCACTAATAAGAAAGTAAACTGCAAAAGAATTCTGAATAAACTAGATGCATTTGCATTTCAAAATAAATGAGAGTAAATGTCAGATTGTGTTTTGGAGTGTATCAACTCTTCTTGCCTTAGAAACGTTGCATTTGCTCAAGCGATTGTACAATAGAGACAAATCTGAAAGGTTTCTAAAGATTTATAAATATCTGAATCTCACAGATATGCTATATTTTAAAACTCTTCTAATGTTAACTTTGGCTAAAGGTGTCTGTTACCAGAAAAACATGCTGTCAAGGCAGGCACACACAAGAACAATTACAAGCAGTATTTTCTACAGCAGGACACCAACATGAACAGGAGTTTGTAATAGGTGATGATACAGTTAGCAGGCTGCAATGCACTGGATCCATTTGAAGGTCAGTTAGTTTTGTTTAACCGTATTTGGGAACACGTCTTTTAACTTTACAGATATGAAGGGAAAAGAAATGTTAAACCTCAGTTGGCAAAACCTTAATGGCCTCCATTTAAAATCACAGGTAGGTAAGAAATCTGTCCAGAACAGCATAGCTCACAAAACAGAACAAGTGGGGAACTCTATTATAGCCCAGAATTTCTGCTGAAACTTGTAGAAAAAGGAGACTTGGAAATGCTCAGTAAAAGCAAACTGAAAATTAGCCCAAGCCTGTTGGTGAGACACTGCCTTTCTCAGAAGTTCATAATATCAAGCTAAGCAGCAGCCAAGGACAAAAGTACCTGTCAGCTGCCACGAAGCAGCTCATCTGACCTTACCCTCATTTTGTCTCTACGGAATTAATGTGAAAGATTTCCTTTGCTCATATTCATTCACAGGCATAGATTTTTAGGGAAAATAAAATACCTCTGTTCCCTTTAAGGGCAAGCTTCACTTACCTTGAGGGTAAGAAACTAGCCATCATCTTACCTACCCGAAGCTACTCCTATACATGCCTTCTCTAGCCAATTTTTTTTAATATACATGTATATGTATATATGCATTTCCTAAGCTGCCACATCCCACCTGTGCAAAACCTCTTCTCTGGCTACAGAGGAAGCCCAGCTTTGACTGATTGCTGTGAAATGTACTCAGCTGAGTTAGGGGAGATGAATTTTTTCCTAAAAGTCCCACTGAGCAAAGCCATGCAAAGCAATGAGAGCTCGGAGAGGGGGATGCACACGAATGGCGTGAGACAAGTGTTGAGGTTGCGAAGGGAAGCAACCAGGGCATAGGAACTGCCAGGACGAAGGTGGGCTGTGCCCCACAGCTCGGGAGGTGGCCTCTCGGTGGCCCCTCTGCTGTATTTTGTAAACTTTATTCCTTATTCACAGTAGGGGTCAGATTACAAGTATCATCTTGAGTTTGCATATTGTGGCTAACCTCAACAATTTTACAAGTTTATGTTATCTTTCCAGTGCACTTTTGAGGTACAGGGAAAAACACTTTGATAATCTGATTTTATTGTTGGGAGACCAATGCACAGAGACATTAATCTGGGTTTGTAAGGTCAAAAATACGAAACTTTTGAGCATTCAGCATTATATAAAGTTTTCACATGTCCAGAGCTCGGCTCTTGTCAGGTCCATTTGCAGCTGTGAATTCTCAGCACTCCTCCAGTCCCGTGCTGATATTGCAAGTTTAGCAGGTAGGGATTAGCGGTGAAAAGTTTGTCTTAAAAAACCTGTCCTTACTTAATTGGAAGTGCCGGAAGAGTTTAGCAAGAGACAAGGTCACTGGCCCTGCCTAGAACACAAGTCTCCTTTTGGGTCTCTGATGGAGAGATGTTACTCCTTTTATCAGTGTTAAGACCCGTACTTTTATAGCCTGCATGTTTGAAATTCTCCCCAGGAAAGTTACATATTTCCTTCCCAAAAGAGGACAAAATTCAACTTTCAGGCTTTCTTTTAGTATTAGTGGTCTGCAAATAAAGGCAAATTCCAAGGCAAGTTTTTTCTAGTCTAGAGGTCATTTGGTGGGAGAGCTGTTTTACCTGCAAGGAAAGAACATGAATCCAAATGACAGGCAAACAGATCTGAAGGACAGGAAAAAAGCTTGGCCTTGCAAAAGAGGTAGAAGTAAGGCTGTTTGGATACTGCAAGAATATGAAGATGTGTAGTTAAAAAGCTATGCTTCTCTCAAAGAGTGTTTTCAAAACCCTTTTTTAAAGTACTGAATCCTTGGTTTGTTGTAGCATCCAGGTCTTTTTCAGCCTAAAGACCTAGCCTGAAGTTATTTTTTCCTGCAAGCAGATATTATTTTAATTTTATATTTTTAGAGGGAAAAAAAAGGAAATACATATGAAACGGTATTTCCCCTTATTTCAATATCTAAACTTGGAAATAGTTTTGAAAATACTGTAATTGTGAAGACTGTAAAATCTTTTGTGTTTTGACACCCACACGTGGCTCCTCTGGGCTACAAAATAAGGTAAGAATGGAAAATGGCTTGTTCTAAACTTCAGTCATGTTTAATGCTGAAAATAAAACATGTAGACAACCTTGTAATTCTTATAAATAATGATTCTACAGTCCAGAGCAATAAATGTGAAAACTATGGTTTATGATAATGTGTTCTGCACTGATGGTAGAAAAATAGGCCATCATTTTGAAAAGGAGAGAAGCTATCTATCATGTTTAACACACTAACGGGAAAATCAGACTGGTTTCAGATGGCGAATGGGGCCGTTAGTCCAAGCAGTTGTTTTTCTGACCCTCTTTGTCCCCAGGCGCCACTCGTGAATGAGGAGCTCGATTGCCCGGGGAGGCTTGCTCCACGCGGACCGCCGAGGCTTGCCACATTTTGTGTTAGGAGCTGTCTGCCCAGCTGTATCGCAGAACACGAATCTGGACTTCATTAACCAAACTGCCTGAATTTTGCTGAAAGAAAGAAAGAAAGGTATCCAAAGAACAGAAGTGTAAGTCACTGCCATTAGCTACGCATAGGGCACGGTTAACTGCAGATGCCTGCAGGTGCAAGCTACCACAGTTACAGCAGTGAATCAGGTTTTGTCTTTGCCCAGTTAAACACAGTAGGCCCTGATCGTTTAATTAGCCAGTTTTTCAGACAGATAATTAACACTTTGGTTGCTGGATTACGATCAAAACCGGTGGATTACAGTGAAAAACATTCAGCACGTCCCTCTCTATTAGCACAAGGGGAAAATGATAAAGTCTCAGGCAGATTTTGCTTTTAGCTTCGTCTATGGATCTCCTCAGCAACATATTTCTCTCCGCAGGTGTAGCATGCATGGGGAGGCTCACTTCCACTCCACTAGGGCAGGGTGCTGAGCCTGCGCTTTAATAAATGTTTGACACAAATCCTTTTCAAGCCAGACAAAGGTAAAAGTTCCTTCACTTAATTGGTTTTCCGAATCTTCAGTGCCTGATTCATTCTGGTCTGATGCTTTTAATCCATCTACAATAATTGATTTATCCATTTTATGATAAAGTTACAAAAGATGAACCCACCAAATCTCATTTTATTATGCTTTTGTTCTACTTTCTTTTTTTTTTTCCCCTGTTTCACGCTCTCTTTAGCAGTTGCTTTTTAGCACAGAAAACCTTGCTAAGAAGGCTTTCTCTTGCTTTCAGCCTTGTTTATCTTTGCCCACTGTTCCTGAAACTGCGGTGCTTATTCAGTATCTCAGGAGTAATCTGCTTCTACAGACTGATGTCTACATAAACTCACATTAATTGGCCTCCAACAGCCAATTTAACTAGTTCAGTGAAAGTCTTGCATCCGGACCCTCATTTTGGAACAAAAAGTATAATGGCCAAGTCAGTTAGGGCCCATTTGTTACGAAAATGAAGAAACTGATCTGACTTCCTTTGACTGTACATAGTCAAACAGATGATTATAAAAATCCTGATAATAAATGTGCATGAAAAAAATAGTTCCAGAAAAATTTTAAAAGGACATTTCTGACCAGGAAAGATGGCCCTCTGCTTACCAGTAATGGATGTCTAAAGGTTAGTTGTCTTAGCCAATTCGCTTTCCTCGTCTCAGACATTTTTTGTTCTGTAATAGCCTTGTCTGCACTCTTCTTTGCAATGAAATAGCTGATACGACTTTCATTCACACCGCTAGCTACTTCTGTATAAAGAGATATATTAATAGTGGAAGGTATTCTTGTAAAGTTGACTTGGTAGGAATTTTCAGTAAAAAATTTTACTGAGGTAGTATTGCTGAAAATAAAAGCCTATTACTCAGGTGATATGCCTGAATTATGATCCTGTTTCTCTCATACTTGTAGACAACTGCTTGGTTTGACAAAGAAAAAATAGCTCCTGGATTTTTTTTTTTTTTTTTTTTAAGTAATGACTGGAGTAGAAGGCTAAAGTCAATTTAACTAAAGTCTCTTGAGGTGGAAGGATCCAAAATATGCTTGATTTGCTTCACAGCATTTAGCTCACCAGTGGAACTCCTCACTGCATGAGGATGGGCAAGAGACTGCCTGAGGCGTGAAGTGGTTTGATTGGTTCAAGAAGTGGCTGCCTAAATTAATAAAAGACAGATTCATCTGTTAAACATTGCCTCTGGCTGAAGAAGTCCCAGAGCTCGTGCATACTGGGAGAACGTGCTGGGGACAAGTCCTCACTCCTTTGCCTGTCCTTAGGCTCTTCTGTAAGTGTCTGCTTTTTGGCCGCTTGGGAAACCCAGTGGTTCAAGGCGGTCAAACAAGCGCATGCAAATTGACTAGATGCCTGGCCTGAGGGAGAAGAATAAGCAATTTCATTGGTTTGATTCAGATCTCATCACTTTCTCCAGGTGAATTTTGGGTAAATGCTACTACAACCCACAGATACTTTCTGGAAAACCAGCTGAAGAAGACTTCCAGTCTTCAGTCACTGACAAAGTGAGAATGGCTCACTGCTCTACTTGGCTATGAGGGTTGCTGTTTCCCCTAAAAGTAGGAGCTGGCGGATGCAAGAGACCTGCAGGTTTCATTGACCATGACAGGGCTTAAAACTTCTGTGAAACCTGGAGCGTTTATGGTGATGAAAATGCATTATCCCCACCACTCTAAGGAAAGGAGAGATCTTCTTAGAAAATATTTTCAAAAGGAATGACTACCAATCCGTTCGTGTAGGTATCTGTCCTGATGTATCAGAGAGGAGCAAGAGCAAGGCCTGGCAGAAAGGGCAGGCTTTTTCCTGTTAGTAGCAGAGATAAGATACTTACTCATAGCCAAGGTTTTGACTTTACTTAGTGTAATGCATGGAACACTTTTCTACAAAAAAAGGGCTTTGGAGAGAGGAATTTCAGCTTTCAGTTGTCAAGATTATTATGAGGTCTGTTTCATTTAGTTCATCTTCTGAATGGAGGGGCTGATGAGTCCCTGAAACGCATGGAAAAATATCTAATGTATATATTTATATCTGCGTATATGGAAAGGCATATAACAAAGAGTTATTCACATGTCTACAGAGAAAGAAAGAGAAAAAAAATTCTCCAGCAAAAACTCCGCAATTTTGAATGTTTTCTACACAAACAGCACTAAATTATCAGAATTGTCTCTCTTACCACATTCATTAAAGCAGCCTCTTCTTCATGTAATTCCACAAAGATAGGTGCAGCTTGGCTCTTCTTGGCTTTTAATTCTAGATATCTACCTCTGAAGTGTCCTAGAAGAAGTGAGATAAGCGCCCTCAACTCCCATGAACGCAGAACACCTTCTAGAGGTTTTTTAGCAAGCCAGGAAGCAGGCACTCCCCAGTAAGCCAGTTCCTAGCAAGAGACCCTTCAGCTGTCCTCGTCACCAAACTGTCCCCTTAGGGACCGCAAAGGTTTGTCTGAATTGACTCGAAGGAGGAAAACAGGCAGGTGCATTGATCTTTTATAATGGGAAAACCCAAGGAAAAAGGAGCTGAAAGAAAGAAATTCTTGAGGGTAGACTTTTCAAAGACTTCTGTGCTCTCCCAGTCTAGCAGTGGGAAGGAAACCGGATTTAAATAAGCCCTGGAATGTCTTAACTGCAGATAGCAATAGCAGCCAATTAGGCATTAGATATATTTTTAATATATCTAATATTTTTCACAGATGCAAAATGAATACCGAGAAATTTCAAATATCTTAGAGTTTGGGCCTTCAGACACTCTCTAGCTGTAAAATTCACTCCAATTTTTATTTGCTTAGCTTTACTCTGATCTATTTAAAAGTTAAGGAAAATAAATGTCTCTTTAACTGTGTACATTATATATAGATGCCATAACAGTATCTAAAAAACACATATCTGCTGCCTTACTTTAACAGCATCACAGTGTAGGGTTAGGGTGTCCAAGTTTAAGCACGGAACTGGACAGCTGACGCATGCTGTTAAAATCCAATTGGGCTCCATGGGAGTGGTTATGCCAACAGAGCTGAATACAGAATTGCCTCATATTTTTATTTCAAAAAATATCCTAGAAGTTTCTATAAACTATAAAACTGTATTACAAGAATTGCTCTATATTTCCCTGTTTTTCCCTGTTTTTCCAATGGCGGCAGTTTTCTGGCCATTCAGAAAAAAAAGGGGGAAAGGATCTTTTGCGTGTAGTATGTAAAAATGCAACAGAAAAGGAAAGGGAACATAAATTTCTAGTTCCTACTTCAGCATTTGACATCTTGTTTTGCTCCAGCATCTTTTTGTATTTCTTTCTCAAACAAAACATACTCCTTTTCATTCATATTTGGTTCATTGCTGCATGTTACTCAAAAGCAAAATTCACTGGTTTTGTGACATTCCTAGACACACGTTTGAGACAGTGCTTTCCTCTCCCCTTAGGTATATTTTAAGCTTTTTACTAGAAATTTATGAATCAGGTAGCTGACCAGGAGCAATGCATATCCTCCCTTATTCACCATGAACACACAATTGTGTTGCCGTTTCATAACACTGATAGGTTAACTGGGCTGCTATTTGACAGATAGGAGTATATGGCCTGGATAATAAAACGTTTCACTGTAAGCCTGCAATATTTGCCTTCGGTTTGGACACACAAAGTGACACACAAGGCTGTTTTGTACCAGCGCACGGACGGACACACACACACACACACACACACACACACACACACACACACACACACACACACACACACACACTCACTCACTCACTCACTCACTCACTCACTCACTCACTCATGCTAACACATGGGAGACTCTTGCGCTCCATCTTCTGGTAAACCTGAGACAAACCTGCTCTTCCAAACTTGTTCCTCTGGAAAGCTGGGAGAGCCCCCGGCAGGTTCTGGGGACTGAGCAGCGGTCAGGACGGTAGCTAGGACAACCCCGCAGAGGACAGGAGGTTAATGTACCTGGGCTGCTGGCTTGAGGGCCCCTTAGACTCCTCTTCTCTGAGCTCTCAAAAAGGAAACATGGCATTTGAGGAACACAAATACAGCCACAAGGCAGGCACCTCCCAATTGGTCATTTCCATTGCAACCTCTTTTAATTATTTTGATGCTGATGGCAGTATCATGAGTAGGTAAAAGTGGCCTTGCAGACCCACTGCTTGAAACTCAGGATGACCAGGTTTCCCCAAGCCAAACATGAGCACACAGAAATATCTTTAATTGCATTTTTCTGCCTATTGGATGTTTTCTGTGCTTTGGATTCATTTAGGTGTAGGTGATTCAAGTGCTCCTGGCCAGCACTGACAGGTGGTTTCTCTTTGTTACAGGAGAGGCTGAAACAGCGCTTCAGATTATACTTTTACCTTGATCTCCCTTACTCAGCAACGCGACTTCTTGTGCTGATTTCAAACACATACCATATAACCGTAAGGGCTTCACTTTGTTTCTTCTGGACCGCCTCTCTCCAATAGAGCCCTGAAATATCACACAGCTGAGCAATACAAGCTGGGATGCTAGCTCTGGCTTTTCCAGGCTCCACCATAAGCCGACTTGGTGGCCACAGCCCGATCTGTCGGGAACCACAGCACCAGACCGCCTAAGCCAAAGGCAAGGAGGAGAAAAATGGTCTCCAGGTGCTTTGGCCCCACCTGGTCCCTAAGAACGGTAACCTCATTGCATCCTGGAGAGGGTACATTCAAGGAGGAGCTCTGACTGTCCTTGTGTGTGCAAGCCATTGAGATACAGAGTCCAGCCTTCTGGGGCTCCAGCTCCCACAGATGCTCAGGTGTTTGATCATTCTTTCTCCATGCCACCACCTCTTTAGGGACTCACCTGCCCCATCTGCCTTCCCGGGGGTCATGACTGAAGTACCACAAAGGAGCACAGCAGCAGTGGGGCAGGCAGTGCTGGAGGAGCAAGAAGAGCCAAGAACTTTGTAGAAAATTTGTTGTGAAGAAGACAGAAGCACTCTCAGTCATCCTCTTGGGTTATACTCAGAGAAATGCTTACGTTGGCCTCCTTCTGTGCATTTTCATGATTACAGTAGTACTTAGACGTTCAAAAAACTGGAATAAACATGTCAGAAAGAAGTGGTGAAGTTCAACACCTCAGTACAAGATGACAGCCAGACATAATATGGGCTGCCATAAATAGAGACACTATATGAGGATAACTTACTAGGCTAAATAAGGTTGTTTGAGACTGTTTAAAGAAAAATAAGTATTTATCCTGAATATTTGACTTTCATAGGAGCTAGGTGGGAGCAGGAGGGGAATTTAATGCTATTAAAAGAAATGTGGATACAGTAATTGCACTGAATCACAGAAAAATTTACTCTGGTAAACTGGAGGTCATGTAATCCAACCTCCTGTTCAAAGTGAAGCCTGCTTCAAAGTTATGTCACAGCGCTTGGGACTTGTTCAGTCAAGGGCTGAAAATCGGCAGGGCTGGAGATTCCCCACTCTCCCTCAGCTCCTGTTCCAGCATCTGACCTCAGAGCTGAAGTGAATATGTGTGTATAGCACCACATGCCCAACATATGATATAACCTGTAAACATGATCACGCTATAGGTGACTTTTAATAAATTGTTCTGATTTTCCCTGCACCCACAGAACTATGGGATGAGGTAAGGCTTGGACAAAACACTGCTTAAAGGAAGGAATGTGAGTTCTCCTCCATCTTTTCTTAAGATACCTGTTAGAGGGTGTGATCTTAAATATGGCTGCACAGAAAGGTTAGATTCCTTTATTAACATGACAGTAGGCTCCAAACTAAAATAGAAGGGTTCTTCTTTTTCCTTCTCAAAGGTACACAGTTACTCAGGAATCTGGAGAATGCTAATGCATTTGAAGTTTCTGAGTTTAATGTCCGGAAGGATGACCATCTGCAGGGGGAAAGGAGAGAGGAAGAAAAGCAGCAGAAGCACTCCCAGAGGAGAGGGTGAGCCATGGTGGTCAGAGAAGCATGGGCTGCAAGATCCCTGAATCAAGCCATATGCTGGCAAAAGCTGGAAAGAAGAAAATTGTCTTGTGCCTGGTCTATCTTCCAGGAGGGAACTCCGACTCCAGACAAGCCTTGTTAAAGAACTAGGTTATGTCAGAAGGAACACTTATTTCATGCCCAGGTGGACCACCATGCTCGATCCCACGCTTGCGCCCTGCAGCCTTGTTTTTCAAGCTCCTCCAAGGGTTCAGTTTAATTCTACAGCAATTCTGAAGTCACGTGCTAAAAACTGGAATTCTCATCTCTCCTTTTCCTTGTTTTCCTTGGAACTTTTAGGTCTGTTAAATAGCTGGGGTCATGCCTGTTCCCCCTGCACAGACGCCAAGAGGGACTTGTGGAGGACAGCGCCTGTGGGCAGGTGGTGCACTGCAGATTTTGTCCACAACACCTTTCCTTTCTACTGCTTTCTCTTCTTGCTAAAAAAGCGTAGCTGTGGATTTGTGCACTACAACCCAGGACTTCCCTCCTCCTCACACCTCGTGTACTCATCGCGTTTCAGATCTCTCAAGCAGACATGCTATTTGCTGTGATAAAGTAGCCAGTAACACAGACTCTCCTAGATTTTTGAGTTGGCTTCAGTCCATTGACCCAGAGGTTTCTGTTACTTGGGAAGCCTTCTCACAGCAAAGACAAGATCACTTCTAGTAATGACCATGAGTTTATCTCAATACCTTTGTAGCCTCCCATATATTTACACTCAAGCACTTTAACAAGGAAAAGGTAAAGAATAAATTTTCTTTTCGCCATGGACTGAATCTGCCAGTGATTGCTTTTTCAGAAGCAAATAGACTCAATGGAAGAGAGATTTTAGAGTTTATTGGTAGTGAAAGAGCATACCTTATAACTGATGGTAGGAGAGACAGGCATTTTGTTATTGAAAAAGAAGACTCCTTGGCTTTTCAATTTCAGTGCACAGAAATATTTTCTGCCTGTGATGAATAAAGTCCACAGGAGGTTTCAGCCAGTGGTTTAGGTAAAATTTCTCATCTCAAACCTAAGTTGGCATAAATCATTCCGGTTTAATTTAGAACCAGAAGTTTGGGCGGTTAAGAACAATGCAAAAAACAAAAACAAAAACAAAACTATCTAGGCAAGGAAGAACTATTTCTTGTAAGAGAAAACTGCAAATATATATTGTTCCTCCCACCCTCATCTCCATGTTTTTCAGGAACAAGTTTAAGGAAGAGAAAAACAGAAATGTAATGTAAAATGAACCTCTTTTTCACCTCATTTACAGTTTTTCTAGCCTGAAAGCATTCTGGAGACTGCATGGCAGTGATGATCCCATCTCGTAATAAGCGGATGTAGGTGGATCTTTTTTTTTTTTTTCTTCAGCAATGCCTGCGCATATAGATAGTTGTTAAATCTCCCTGACTTTAGAGCACTTTTGTTTCTTAAAGGCAATGTTTTGCTTTCTCAGCTCTTCACTGTCTATCTTTGTCTACTGTAGCTGTTTATTTTTCTCCTTTCTGCTTTGCTAGGTTTTGCAACAAATTAAAGCAGCCTACGTACTTGCCACTACATATATCATTTTAAACAGAAGAATTTTCAATCAATTTTGTATATCCTAGGCATATTTGAAAATCAGCATACCCGCTTCAAATCCCATTTCTCTGACTTTTAGGAGCAGCATCAGCAGTTTTTTGCTACAATCCTTTTAATTATTTTTTGCTTCAATTAAGAAAAATTTATTTCCCAGGAGTATTTTTTTGCATGCAAATGTAAAATGTAGGAAGATTCTTTATCAATAGAATGAAACTGCTTTTGCAAGTTACCCTGACTACAAATATTTATCACTGGAACATATCTCAGAGCTACACTTTCTAGAAACATTTGTGCCATATTTTTGCTTACTATAGATGGAGGGAAAGGTGAGGAAGGGAGCTTAGAGACAGAATTATATGGCATAAGAAACAAATATAATCTAATCAAGTCTCTAAGACACATGGATATTAATTTTGTCTGCTACTGTTGCATAAATAATGCTTATAGCTCTCTGTATTTTTAAAGTTTCCTTCCTCTGTGGCCTCAATTCAAGGGGTTCAAGTGGAAGGGGGCACTGATAATTTCCAAATGTAGTTTCAAAAAGAGTTAAAACTAACATTTTATTTCAGTGGAGCCCAGGTAACAAACAAGATCATTAATACTTTTTATAGGAAAAATTCCTCATCTTATCAAAACTCAGGAAAGCAAGTGTGTCTGGGAAGCAGCTGGTAAAGGTCTGTGTCCGCTCCTCAAAATTCTCCCTCCACAATGATTCAGCTGTCAACCAGCTGACATTCATCTCTAGTGCAGACTTTAACTTTGGTCCCTAAAGTCAAAATAACAAATGACTAATGAGCTTTCATCCCGTTTGGGAAAAGCTATGTGCTCTCAACAAACATTTTCAGAAAGAAAATATTAACCAAATATTTAGTCATTGAAGCTAGAATTGTCCTAAGTGAATAAAACGCTCAAAAAGCCTGCTGGATGCTACTGACTCTGTGAGCTACAGCTTGAGACACCCTTCTGGCTTTTGAGGGGAACAATATGTAAGTGCCATATGCCCGGTCTTTCAAAGCAAATATGTTTAATAGGCTTAAGGAGATTTTTAGTTATGCTATAGTAAGAACCTAAGAATAGCCATACTGGCTCAGACCCAAGACATCCCAGTATATTGTCTCAGCCTGTGGCCACTGAGGATGACTAGGAAAGAGCACACGCCCTGGACGACGGTATCTGATACTCTCCCGGCCTCCACTCATCTTCAGCTCCTGAGCTAGAGGTGCTTTCTTTGCATTTAGCAGATTTCAGTGAGTTTTTCTTCCACAATTTTTCTTCTTCAATCTCTTATTTTTGTTCAGAAGCTGAAGGCATATTTTAAATTTTACAATGACCTTAAGCCAGGTAAGGAAGATCAAGCCCATGGATGGCCAAGTGGAGGCACGGAAAGGTCAGCAGACCTGTCTTTATATGTCAGAGGCAAAACTGGAATAGAAAACTCCTTTGCTCTAATCACTATCCGTATGCCCACCTGGAGGCCAAGGAATGGCTGTGAAAGCAAAGGAGATGGTCTGAGCCTCATAGGTTTTTTTCCCCTAAAGCACCCTTTTGAAGGCTAAAAGCCAGTTTGGGATGGAAGACGTTTTTCCAGCACTAAGGAGGAACACATGGCCAGTTTTAGCTGATTCATTCCTCTGTGAGAAGAATAATCCACAGACAATTTCTGGCTGTATGTTTATAATAGAGATACACCAAAATAACACTCTTCATCCACCTTCATTCGCACAGCAGCCCTTCGCATATAGTGTTAATCTATAATGTTAAAGTCTCTAGTGTGAAAAACAGGGTAACAGGATATTTCCCAATTTTCCTTGTAGATCTAAAGTATCCTCCACAGTCTTGAAATATGCTACAATTGTGCAATCTTTTTTTCCCTCTATTTTACTATTGAGACCCTTCATTGACAAAAACTACTGCCTAAGTCAATGCTGCTTGTACAAACCAATCTGGGGGGGATGTCACTGCTTTTGGAGCAGCCTTGCCTACCTGAAGATTCCCTGTTCAGGTGCAGTTGGCTCAGCGTTAAACCACATGAACTGGAGCAGTAGCAAAGCTGTGAGACTTCTTAGCTTCTTGGAGCACTGAAGTTCCCTAAAGCACCCAAAGGTGCTCCTGGGTTCAGGGTTGCTGCCTGCCTGGGCAGTGCAAGGGCACTGCGCGTGGGAAGGGCAGCCGAGGTTCTCTGCAGAAGTTTGAAAAGCAGCCAGTAGCGTTGATCGTCCCAAGAGACCTGAACTGTTAGAGGAAGAGGCTCAGCACTTTCTAAAAAATCATATTAATTTCAGGTTGGGTTCCTAAGAGCTTGAGTACATCTTGGCAGTTAGTTTTTGCAAGTGAGGATTTTTTGGATGCCAGCTCAGCATTGTGCTTAATGTAAAAAATAGTACTATGCACTTGTTATGGAAAAATCTTGCCCTTTAGGTTTTTCCCCTTTATTTATTTATTGGGGTGGGTGTCGGTGTTTACTAGGCCTGCAGTATCTGTGGGTAGCCAGAAAATTTTCATTCTTTTGTTATTTAAATTTCTGACTTATCGCCAAACTTAACACCTTGCTAAACCCATCCCCATTCATGACTGTTTGTTGACAAAAAACTGCGCAACTGAGCAATATGCTTTGTAGCTGCTCTTTATTTTTATTTTTAATACCACTAAAATTCATTTTTTGCATGCTTGCAGACTCTGCAGCATTGGATGTCCTTCCGCTGTCCTTGTTTTTGATGTTAGAGACCTGCTCCATCCCTTTGCAGGCTGCAGGGATTTGCTTCTATCAGCCTGCAAACAACAAAAGAGGCTTTAAAGATAAAAGCAAGAGGAAGCCAGATTCTCTGTTTAATAGTCTGGGGACTGGACAGTGTCCCCTGGAACAGCACAGTTTGACTGGAAAACCTGGAGATGTTTGAATGAAGCTCACACATGTAATGTCTTGTTCCCATAGGACAGGGCCGGGTGGACTTTTAGCACTGGACTGTTGCTAATACAGAAATAAAACACCCCAGATGTGATCTAGAATCAGTATGGTAGTATTCATTCTTTCCTTTGATTTCCTCTTTGCCACTTTCTGCCTGACAATTCTGCAGCCTCCGAAGCCACCTCTGCAGGGACCCTGCTCCCTCCTGACCACCGGTGCGTGCTCCACAGGCCTTCTGCTTCTTCCTTATGTTTAGGTAACGTAAGACTTGTGTCTAAACATTTGTGTCTTTTGGCTTGTGCTTTTTCTGCCTAAAGGTGGAATCTACAGAAATTTGTGTATTAAAAATCGGCACAGTTTTAAAATGGAGAGTTACATTTTGAATACGCCTTTTTTCTCAGCACACTAAACCTCAATTTCTTTACAACAACGTTCCTAGAATTTTCTCTTTATAAATGGGTATTCGTTCCCTCGGTGTTCATATTATCTCCTTCAACCTTAGCAATTGCTTCTTTCTCCAGTAATGTGCTTTCTTAGTAGGCTGGATGTTTGCCCAAAACATATTGTGCTCCAACGTATTAAAACAAATATTCAAAGCCATTTTCTAAAAAAGAAGAAAACCTTTACATAACAATTTTCTCTTTGGCTCTTTACACATAATTTTCTCAGATCAATAATCTAATTTATTAAAGAAGAACATGGTTTCACACTGTTTAGGAATATTGCAATTCTGCCTCAATAAAACTGCAGCCTTCACCTAGAGAACTAGGCTCAGCCACTCAAAATAAAAATATTTTTTGGAAAGTCTCTATTGTTCTAAACACGCTGAAGCAGCAGTATTTATTCAGGAATTGTATATAGCGGAAATTGAAGGAGCAGGATGATACAATCATGCTGCAGTTTTCATTTCCTGCGTAAAAGTAAAATGTAGACTACAGGTTAGAGAGATCAGACAACATTTAATAGATTCCTGATTCAAGAGATATAATGATCAAGGTAAGCTGATGTGATGCCCTAAAGAATAAGGTTGTGAATAACTTAAGGTCAGAGTAATGTTGTGATAGGTCGCATATGGACCTGTTGTCTGATGGTATGTGCAGACCATGGAGGTACCTGAGCCTTCTAATACTGCTGTAATAAAAATTAATAACAGTACGTTTTGTCTCCCATTCACTGACTTCAGTTCAAAGTTGATGTTACCTGGTGATGGCTATCTCATTGTAAAACATCTGGTGTCTTATATTTTCTAGGCGCTACTTTTCTAGTTTGCAAAACAATAATCAAAGGTGGAATAAATTCCTCCACGTTGGTCAGAAAAGAGCTAAGGACTTGAAGATCAAATGTTTTTCTCAGGTCAAACAAAGCAAGAGCTGATCTTTTGGAATACAGTTACTCTAGGGCTACCCATATAGGTTTCCTCCATATGTGTCCTCCTTTTCCATCTGGAAGCTTTATGAAAGCAGAGCTTGAGCACTTGCTACGTCTGCCTGCTTTTCGGGGCCTCTGACGTCCTCTCTGCAGCTGCAGCACAGTAACTCCAGCCAGGCGCTGTCAGGGCACTCAGCCCAAGGGGAGAAAAAGGGGCTTATAATGCATTTGCAAAACACCGCAAAGTTTAACTGTGCCTGTGTCTACGCCATGCTTTAAGCCCAGGGCTTGCAGCCAGGGTTGCATTTCTGCTCCATGCGTGAATCAGGTTACCAGAGGCCAGGCAGTGGCTCCGGTATTTCCTGGGCTCCTGCTCTCAGAGCCATGGGTTGGAGAACGCTGGATCAGGAGATGGCAGCCCAAGACCACGAAACAATTTTACGCTTTCCCTGCCAAGACTTTGCACCATGAGAAACAGGACTCCAGATGCAAAAATATGACAACTCTTTTCTACTTCTCCTACAAAAACATATTTAATACACTACGAGTATTCATCCTGAAGATGTTTCTGTTTTCAAGATGGTGAAATATGCAACTAATTGCCAAGTTTTGTTACACCCAGATCCATTTCCGTTCATCGTGCCAAGGTCTACGATCAGACCTGTACAATTTTTAGGTGCCTCAAGATGCAGAAGGCTGTTTTTGAGAGTAATAGGAAACAATATCACAGTGATTTGAAATTCCCATTTCACAGCTACACTGGCAAGCTCTGAAAAATGTAAAAGGATGGATAAATCTGGTCGCTGGTCCACAAATAGCAACACCGTGAGCAGTAGGGGTAATGATGGCTCAGAAAGATTTTGGCACAGTGCTTGAAGTGGGTGAGTGTTACCTAAATAGCATTTACACCTTCCTAAGAACTATTTTAGCTGCACAGTGCAGGAAAAAAAAAAAAAAGAAAGAAAGAAAAGAAAAACTCCTGGCTCTGCCAGGAGTACTCACAGTTGTACTACATTTCCATGACTTTTTAAGCTGCGATAACAAAATAAACTCTTGCCGTTACGTAAGTCAAAGTTCTATGAGCTGCTTCTTGACACCAGGGCAGGTCTTCCATGGGTCTCCCCCACTTCTCTTTTGCCTCCTTAATATCCTATGAGAAGGAATTAGCTTGATGAGTACGATGTAAGAGATCCTGAGACTTGGATGTTCCCTTTTTCCTGACATTTAGCAGTTAGTAATTTAACACAACTGGCACTGTAATGCATTGGCAGCGTGACTAGGGCTGCGGATATCACGGAAAAGAAGCTTTCTGAAAGCTTATACTTATCTTTCAGAACTGGTAATTCCTTTTGCATAAGTAGATCCTCATATATAACTGTCTTCCCTTGTAGGTTACTGCTGCCCTCTCAGTTTACAGCCCAGCAGCACAAATAGTGAGTGCTGGGAGGCAGGGTAGAGCACCTTAAAGAGTAGAAAACCCTGCTTTTCAGTTAAATTTGGAATTGCAGTTTTGCTGTCCACAGCCTTAGACATTTACACCTACTTTTAGCAAGGCTTTAGCAGCTGGCTCACTGATTATCTAGACAATTATTTCACTTCTAAGCCTCTACATGGCACAATCTATAAATTATGACAAGCTCGGTGTGCAAATGTGACTTTCACTTCTTTGATCCTAGCACTTTTGCACGTACAAGAAAGGGCAGGAATTCGATGATGCTTGTTTCAGCTCTGTGGTTGCTAGCACACTTGCAACAAAAGTGCATTCAGGGTCACCGAGTGTGTGTGCGCAACCCTCGCACAGATCGCTGGCTCTCATGGCTGTAGTTCTCTTTGAGCTGCACAGGCTTGTACAGCCTGTTGTACAGCACGGCAAACAGCAGTGGCAATGGCAGTACCCAGCTCTGTAGACTCCTCTGTAGACAGAGATAAAAAAAGACCCTATAAAACAGTCTCACCTTCAATAACAATAGCAGGTCTAGCTTCTGCTGCAGGAGAGATTTGACTGGTCACAAAAAACACGTAGCATAAACTATGTAAACACAATCTCAGAGTCGTGTTAGGATTCAAATGCCACCGCCAGGAAAGTGGGGGAGAGCAGGAAGTAATAAAGCCCAGCAATACTAAATTTGTGCAACTGTTGTGCTACTAATCAGTTCATTTTGCATGTATACATTATGTGCAATACAGCTGAGATGGTGTCAGCATGAGAAGTTTTATCTTTTTATTCCCATGCCTGTACACTTTTAAATTCGTACCAGAGATGATGCATAAATAGAAATTTTAATTTGTTTCCTCTTTCCATTAAGAAGAATCTTTAAAAAACCCTCATTTTCCAGTGTTGCTGTCACCTCCCACACATTCCACATATTTTAAAGCCTCTCTATGAATAAAACCACTCACTTGCTTTTAAAGCAAGTCAGCTTCCTAATTTATTTTGGAAAAAAAAAAAAACCTAAAAACTCTTCAATGAGGATAGAATTCTTGCTTTGGAGATCAAGAACTTGAAAGTCTTGCTGGTGAAGGCCGCAGGTGCTGTGCGGTGGAGACAAATCTCTCCCCACACGTGCTCATGACGAGCACATTGGAGTTTGTGGGAGTAGCGGAGACCTGCAAGGCTAGGTGGAGGCTTCCTGCCCCTCCAGAAGAGGGCAGTTTTGCAGACATGAGGACGAGGTGATGGGTGGGGACGAGTGAAGTCGGGGTGAGCTGTGGGTGGGAGACTCAGCCACGGGAAGGGCTCCTCGCTGCAGCACTGCCAGTGTCAGGCACACCCCAGCCTTCTTCCTGGGGCAGGCGAGCCAGGCTGTGCTTAGCTCCTCCTTGGACATGAGGAGTCAGAGGAGTAAGTCAATATAATCTTCAGCGCAGCATCTTCAATTGCTTTAAGCTGGAGGACGCTGCAGGTTTCCAGGATAGAGACTGTAGTAGCCAGTGACTTAAATAAAACATGGTCAGGAGTAGCTACATGGAGCAAATTACAAGATACTGCTCAACATCCCACATACTGTTTTATGCCTCAGGAGCAGACTTATGTAGATAGACTCATCCAGATCATACTGGGCTTCAATAATAAAGCCAACATGTAGTAAATGTTCTTAGTGTTATTAGACAGTATGAGGGGGAAATCATGACAGTCCTATGGTATCATTACTAATGCATCTCTAGCTGTTATTAAAGCAATGCATTAAGCATCAAGCTAAGGTCATCCAGAAGCTGAGGTGAAGCATGCAGAGCAGGCACCTGTGGGAACTCAAGACATGCTGTATGAGTTGCAGGTGATGCCTGTTGATACATGGGTGAAATTACAAATGCTTTGAACAATTAAAACTACTTTAAAATATTTACAGTATTCATAAAATTTGCAAGTTACATCTGCGAAATCCCAGGTTTTTATTCTAAAAAAAATTCAGACCAGCAGTCTCCCCTACTGAAATGAGACAGGTTTCTGTCAACGGCTTCTCTGGGGTAGGTTCCTGACTCCATAACTCAACACTTCCTCTCTAACCCCAAAATTCTGTCACAGCCTTGATCTGACAGTGTTCATGGCAAAGTACTCAGACTTTTCTCTGAAACTTTCCTTTTCCTGGTGGTGGGAGACAGAGTGCTTAGTAGTTACCTGTAATTTGCTGCTTAGAGGAGTCGAGTCCTCTCGTTGTCTCCTGTCCTCTCACGGATCCTCTACCTCAAATTCTGCATTAATTACCAGACCCAAAGAACAATTCGCCTTTTCTTTCACACCAGAAAGTTACCTGCTCTATGTACTGAATTAAAACGATTTAGCTTTGCAAGTGAGATACTGCACTGGGAAAGGACTCAGAGAACTTGGATGCTTCCCATACTTTGCCATTTACCTGTAGTGTGACATTCAGCCTCCCCCACACCTCTCTGCTTGAGTTTTCCCATTGGGATAATGTAAAGTGCTTCAGGAAAAGCGCTCTTTTTAAAGCTTTAAAGCAGGGGAAGGCCCTGAGTAACCTGATCTGACTTTTAAGTTAGCCTCGCTTTGAGTAGGAGGCTGGATAGAGTGATGGCCAGGCATCCCTTCCAAGTAACTTTTTTTTATGATTTTTAACTCTGAGAACTTCGCAGAGTGCTCCTCATTTGTCTATCTCCACTTTCATTCAGTGCCACCAAGCTACCAAGAACTGAGGCCAGCAGAGTACTTAATTCTGTATAAAAGCCTGTTGTTTCTTTAACGTCCATATGTCCTCCTGGAATCCTAACTGACTCCAACAGGGTGACTGCTCAATCACATCAGAAACATGAGATTTTATTTGGAATTCAACCCTAAATACTATAAATTGCTGAATGACTCATGAAGTCAAAACAAAATGTCCTTATAGTACCAGATTTAAAGAGTGGGCCCGATTTAAAATGACATTTTCAGGCACCAGGCTTTATCTTTGTGTTCTCAAAAAAATACGAGGTAGCCTGCCAAACAAGGTGGGAACTTTTGTAGAATTATAGAATATGAATGTCCAAAGGGAAGCTTTTGACTTTGACAGGTGACTCATAGAGAAGCTTTCTGTTAAAATTACAGTAACAACCTTCAGGCAAGGAGTGAAAAAAATGTTTCGTTTCAGTTTACCAGCCACCGATTTTGCAATATTTACAATGTGAATACTATTATAAAACTGTCGTACTACTCATGCATTTAGTTCCTTTAACCATTCCCATAAAAATGCATTCTCTAATTGATCAAACCATTACAGGCGTCTATGTGGTTTTTTTGGGAGGGAGGGGAGAGGGTGGATAGGCAGGAGAGCTATTTTTCAGGCCATTTTTTCCATATGCACAGAAAACAATAGTACTGAAAACTGGCTGGCTTCACCCAGTAGGAAAATATATGCTATATTAAAGCAGCAAGGCTTGTCAGGGAGATGAAACAGCCACAGCTTGTGTTGGTATTCAGCCTGTTAGTATAGGAAAAAACCTGAAGGCAAACAGTTTCATTAAACATTAATTTATGAAGAGCTTCAAAGTTAAGGTTGGGGCATGCTTCTATATCTCACATAGCTATCCATCATCTAAAAAAGTTGGTCTGGATGCAATTAAAAAAATAATCCTAAGGCTCTCAGCAGATTGATTCAACACAATTTGATGAGGTCTTGCATCATTTAACAAAGACGAACATATAGCAGAGGAAGTGCTTGCAAGTCTCACTTTTTTTAATTTGGTAGATCTGAGGAAAAAAAGGTGTGTAAAGTGTGGCCTTTGATTCATTTGCTTTCACATTGCAAGCTTATCAAAGTAACTTAGCTCCTAGCACACAGCTAGAAGCTGTATATAGCCATTCATATTGGGGTGAAAAATAGACAAATGGTAACCTACACAGCTATATTAGCTGGAAAATTTTGCACAGCATGAGCTAGGTTTTAACCTCAGTCTCCAGTTCATGCCTAGCTCTTGAGCTGAAGCTGCTGCTCTTGCATTAAATGCTCCAGTGCAGTGATGAAAGCCTCTTCCCATGAAGGTGCCCGGAGAACCGAGCATTGCAGAGCCCAAGAAGGGATGGCAGTGTGGGAGCCGGCACCTGCAGCAGTGTGCCCAGACCCAGGTCCCCAGCACCCCCCTGACCAAGGTGGTGGCTGCAAGGCACAGCCTGGCCAGCACAGTGGGCTAAAGCCTACCTCCAGCTCCCCGACTTCAGCAGCGGCACAGCTGGGGCATCTGCAGCAGCAGACGGAGACTAGAACTATCTGCACATACTCTTGAGTTTTTATATGTATACCTACCTTTCAATGACAACAAATAAATGTGATTAGTAGTGCAGCAACATTAATTCCACTGTAAGGGCAAAAAAAACTGTTTAATTTATGCTTAAAAACAACAACAACTTAAGTAAAACAACAAGAGCTTATGTAATAAAATGCTTGGGACTATTCAGAGCAGTTATGATTGCACATGCAAGCTGAATACATGAAGCATTAGGGAAATCCAATCAGCAGGTTATTTTTTTTTTCTTGTAAAGTATTTTAGAAGGCACTTACAAATATAAATAGGTAAGGTATACTGCCCTCTAAAAAGAAAAGATGACCTCTAATTTACATGCTACTTGCTTATCAGTCTTCAACTGATGCAACATGCTATGTTGTATGGTTGGTCAATGCATGCTGGTAACAACTAGTCCTAAAAATCACTGTAATTTCAAGAACTGCTTTATAGACCTATTTCCCTTAACAGATTAGTACTGAACATGTCCCAGAATCTGCTGCTGCAAAGTAACAATTTCAGAATCTCATCCAGCTACTTTACTAGATGTCAACAAGTTTGCACCATCAGAAGGGGGGAAAAAGGAGGAAAAATGAAGAAACTTGAATCATTCAAGAGCACCATAGTTACCATGAGCATAGGCTATGATTTATGATTAGGGCAAATTAAGATGAATTTTCCACCACAGTCAGCTCTAATATTCTTTGGTATTGAAATTATGAATTAACTTTGTCATAGACAGAGAGCCACTAGCATCAGCTCTTTTAAAAACAGTAGAGATTTGAGGGCACAGTAGCATCATACTAATGCTGCCATAGTTCTGGAGCTAGCTCCGGTTTGGAAGCTACTACTAACCTCCATAGGCAGCTTGTACCTGTGCAACCAGGACAACAACTCCTACAACTCAAAATGCACCAGAGAGACACCCAAGGAGCTTTCCAAGAGCCAGCTTAATTCTGGCAAGCATGAAGCCAATTCTATAGGCCTAATTCTGGGCATAAGCCAATTCTGTAGAAAACCATATGAGTTCCTCCACATCCACTGTCTGCTGAATCACACAGCAACAGATTTTTTTTTTTCTTTTTTAAATCTACAGTTTGCAGAACAGTTACCTTCAATAATATCAGTTTCCTTAACAGGAGCTTGCATATCTAATAAAATGAAGAGTATCAACAGCACCCAGTAAGGAAGGGAAAGAAAAAAATTCAAGGATGTGGTAACAGACAGCATAGAAAAATCTCTCACAGGAGAGTAACAGGTGAATAAAGAATATAGTTTTCCTGTCACCAGTGGGGATTTTGAGATCTAAGCGTTAATTTGTAAGCTTACTGGAAACTCACTATTGTCAGCACCCAGCATACTCTTTCACTATTATAAATGGAGTGTGCCAACCAGCCCTGTTCTGCTATCTGCTATCATTTGCCTCTAGATTACCAATACATGCAATTAAAATGAATATGGAATACACTGAACTCCAGCCACTGTAGACTGTTTGATACAAGACCTCTTCTCTAAAATAGCTTGTGTCTGCTCTCATTCATCTTATACCTACTGAGCTTCCTGCATTGAGTCAAGTACTACTAGATTTAAGTACCCCCATAAGTATTGCTTCAGGTTTTCCATTTCACAGAACTGACTTGGAAAGGGTGTCTGGAGAGCATTAGTCCAAACTCTGCTCAAAGCAGGGTCACCGGATCACCTACAGCAGGTTGCTCAGACCTGTGTCCAGTTGGGTTTTGAAGGATGAAGACTCCACAACCTCTCTAGGCTTCAGTAAAAAGAAAAAAAGAGAGGAAAAAAAGAGCTTTCCTGGATTCCAGTTTGTGCCCACTGCCTCTCAGTCTCAGTCTGGCTGTCTCTGCTTTATAATCTCTCTTCAAATATTTAAATACATTGACCAGATCCCTGTGAGCCTTCTCTTCTCCAGACTAAACATTCCTAACTCTCTCAATCTCCCCT
This sequence comes from Struthio camelus, assembly GCF_040807025.1. Classification (NCBI taxonomy): domain Eukaryota; kingdom Metazoa; phylum Chordata; class Aves; order Struthioniformes; family Struthionidae; genus Struthio; species Struthio camelus. Next base: position 64,755,289 of record NC_090944.1, on the reverse strand, counting down.
CTTATGAGAGGGGCTCTAACCCCTTAATCTCTGTGGCCCTTTGCTGGACTTGCTCCAGCAGGTCCCTGTCTGAGAGTGAGGAGCCCAACACTGGACACAGCATTCCAGCTATGGTCTCACCAGTGCTAACTAGAGGGGAAGAACCATTTCTTTCCACCTGTGGGCAACACACAAATGCAGTCAAGGGTGATACTGGCCTTCCTTGCTGCAAGGCAACACAGGTGGCTCACAGTTGATCCTGCTGTCATGAGGATCACCCTAGGGCTTATTAGCTTCCCCTTTCATAAATCATGCTCAACACCCACTTCCAGGCATCACTGGTGTTGTTGAGCTTCCCTCCACACTCATGTAACCCTGCTCCAAAGTGAAGAGACTTGGAAACGCAAGTGGTAGTTCAAGATTGACTCAGGAGGACTGAGAGGAAGCAAGTTCAGCAAGTTCAAGAATATCAAAGGAGTGTTTTCCTGTAAAAGCTTTATGACAGAAGCTTTCATAAGAGCTAAGAAGTTGGGAGTGGTGGATATAGAAGTTTCCAGTTATTAACAGTAAATGAGTTGTACAATTCTTAAATAGTGTAAAACATCCTGAGATTTAAAGTTCTCCGCTTTCTGATAGTGCTGTAAGTGTAAGCGTTCATATACCACCATAGCCTGTAGAAAGATTATAGTCTTTTATTAGTTTTTTTACAGATGATTTTCAATAATAAAGTTCAATAAATTGACTCCCTAATCATAAAAACTTGTTTTACACATTATGTACAAGTACCCAGAGACTACAGCCATACAGAGCATCACAGCTATACCACATACCTTCACACAGAACAAGCTGGGGAGAGGAGTTAACTGCATTGACATACATTCAAAGATCAAGTTGTGGATATGCACAGTGCATTTGGCACAGCTCACTAAAGATTGCCCACGCAGGGACAGTAAAAATAATCCCAACTAAGTGATAATGTAGATTAGTTCAACCACATTAATTCCAGGAGGGGCACTTATTCACAATTAAATTAGCCATCAGAAGAGATTTGACCAAGTTGAATCAAATGCAGCTGAACTAATCATTTTAGTTTCATTAAGCATCCCTCTACAGACAAATCTTAGATCTTCAGATCTGTCTCCAATATAAAACAAGTCATTTTAGCTGAGATATGTAGAAGCCCGAGGACCAAGGGCAGCTCAGGTAATCTAAATGTTCTTTGGTAGATTGATGCAAGTAAGAGATTACTTCTGAAGACTAAACTAACTTCTTCCTCACTTTATTTCTAGTTACTACCAGAACTGCTTCGGCAGCACAGTCGCAGATATACATGGTAATTTATATAAAAATTCACTTTGATAAATGCACAATACAGATATACTTCAATACTCAAGCTCCCCTCCAAGAGACTATCCACTCTCCACAAAAAAAAGTTAAGTTTAACATTCAGCAAGAAAACTTTTTATGGTTGGGGGCCAGGAAACATTGCATATGATTTAGCATAAAGTGAACATTAAACATACAATAAGTGAGGTACATCAGAAGCCAGCCTCCAGAAGGCAGGCAAATATACTAAGCCTTCCAGCTCCTCCAGAAGGCTAGCTGATGTTTCTGACATCAAATAAAAGTGATCAACCTGATTAAGTGTCTTTTATCTTCCACGGATCAACCAGATCATAGTTCTCTTCCTTATCTGCAATCTGATCTCAGTATGACAATAAGAATACTGCAGCTCACAAGTTTATGCAATTTGCTTTATAACAGGACATGAAGTTATGACAGGTAAAATATACTATTTCACTAAGAAGCAGACATTCATTTGCAATTTGGAAATTCCCTTTTAAAAGCAGAACACGTTCTTCCTAGTGCCATGCCAGTTTCTTATCCTAAAGGAGATGAAGTCAGACTCATTCTAATCAGAAAAATTAAACACTTCTAGAATAAAGCATCCAGGAGTTCTACAGCCTCCAGGGCAGAAGGCTGAAATATTAGTGTTTGTCTCCAGAAACACACTTCTAAAGCTATTGCTTTGCCCAAATGCTAGACTACTAATTTCAGATTACTTTCAACATCAACAGTATGACTAGAACATTCTACCATGAAGGCTATTTAGTCAACAGATCTACTTCACTATGTCAGTTTTGAGATAGTGCAGTGCAATTCACTTATTCTTTCCTGTGTATTGCAGACTTCAACTCAACCTTTGAATGCACAGTTCAGAACAATCCTAACAAAAGGCTTAAGCAGACTCCCCTGCTGGGTACACAAGCACAATAAGCAAGTCACATTTGTTATAGAGGCGGACCTAGTCCGCTTTCAGATTTTTTCCAGAAAGAATGCCAAAAACTTAGACAGCTTATCACATTAGGTTAGAATTTTACGCAGAAGTATACAGTCGATACATAGCACTGTTTATGCTTATTCCCTATAGAAAAGTGACCTCACTGATGCTAGGAAAAGTTTCACCAAGGGCTACAGAAATACCTTTAAGCCTCAGAAAAGGGCTATTTCTAGACAGACTGGTTAATGCACTTACCACAGAAGCTTCCAATCCCTTTTATTGGGTCTCTTCAATATTTCTGGAACTTGATATCTACATCGCTGGCTTAGTTCTGACACAGATGTAGCAGTCTCTAGTCTCATGGCTACTAGAGAAGATACTGACCCATTAAATTCATACATTACAGTAGTCAACATATCTGCAGAGAATTTGGCCATTAGCTCTGAAATGCCTGATGGCGAGGAATTAATAACAGGAACTGAGAGGCATAAGAGTTCTTCCTCGCATTTGAGAAGTCCCTTCAGGGCATGGAAAGCCCATTTACACTGCCCTGGAGATTTGACAAGACTGAGTTCTAACATGCTCTTTTGGTCACCAAGACACAAAAGTGGGGTAATTAAGCTTGAACAGCTTGGCTTGCAATAACTGTCTTTTGCACGGAGCAAACCCATGAACTTCTCCCTCCCCGTAAACATTCTCACACACTCACACAGACTCTCTAGAAAGGTAAGACACTTTATTGAAATTGTTGATAAATTAAGAAAGGACTATGAACCAGACTTATGGGTCACAGGTGCTTGTAAACACAGACATCAATTCCTTTCCACAGAAAGCCTGACTTAGTGTGCTCAGCCAAAAGTCACTTTCCCCAGCGTTGCTCACAGGCTGCATAGTGACGGAGAGCAGAGAAAAAGTCTTCATAGCTGATGTTCAGGTGGGAAGGCAGAGAACTGAGAAAACAAGTTAGAAGTTTAAATAAGTAGTTTTTACGAGTACCATACAATTGGTATGGCCAGTCAGGAACATCACTACACAAAGCAAGCTACTGTCTTGAAAAATAGCTTAGGAGGTTACCAAGACAAGTGTTATCATAATGCAACTCCACAGTGACTAAACTAGCCATCAGCATCTTTTGTCACCCTCTAAACCAAGGTCCAGTAATTCAGGTGCATAGGGCACAAAGTCAGTGAGGAAGTTAAGAACTCATCTGGGTAGACCTGTGCTTCTCCAAGTGCCCTGTAAGTGCCCTTAGACTTTCGTTCAGAAAGTAGTCAGTTTAGTTACTGCCAAAGCTTGAAAGTAATCCAGCAGCATAACCATCTTATACTGTCCTACTTCCATTTTATTACATCCTTACAAGTTTCACTCCTGGATTTTGAACTGCTTGCAAGTTTCCATATAGGAAACATCAGACCTGGGATCTGCTCAGCAAGAACAAACGGTGACAGAAAATGTTATTCCTTAAATCTGAGGATTAAAGCTTGTTGTTACCTAATCATGGCTGGAAGCAGCAATAAGGCCTAAACACTTGCCAGGTTTTCACTTAACATTTTTGATGCCCTTAAACTAATTTCAGGACATCTTTGTTTAGAGACGGTTCCTCTTAAGGCTATAAGGTAAACCACATTTAAATAAGCTAGAAGTCTTAGTAATACTAAACAGATGAAAATAATATTTAACAGGCAACTCACATGATCTCTGTAAGTCTGATGTGCCAGGGAAGGAATCCTAATGTGCTGTCCACAGGACCAAACTTCAAGACTAAATCCGGATCAGGAAATCCATTTGTACCTGTATGAACAGCAAATTAAGTCAGGTTTTGTCAAATCCACCAGAACATTTGTTTTAATTCTAAGTCCTAAGGTATCTGTTTTTAAATTGAATGCATACTGCATGTGACACGAAGCTCCCGAGGATAAGTTCATTACTAAAAGCCCAAAAAGGACAGACTGGTCTTGCAGCACCTAGAGTAGGACCAACTAAGCAAGAGCTGTTTTTCTACCAGCTAGCTTTCAAAGACTTTGTGAGGAAGTCATATTCAAAACAATCTGCATTTTTCCTAACAGACACTAAGCCTTAACACTGCTGTTATAACTGACTCGCTCTTCTTTTGTCTTGACAAATTCAATTTTACGCAGAACACTACTTTATCCATACTTACTACAGTGCTAACTCAACTATATGGAGTTGCAGTCAAGCACAGCAGAGGCCCATTAACACCAAAACCTCAAAAAGATTGCTATCATCCAAGAGGCCAAACTGGTATCACTACATGCTAATCAAAAACCAAATGGTAATGAAATGTAATAAAAGCCTAAGAAAGATTAACTGGCTCTTACACATCTTTCTGGTTAGATGATCAAGAAAAAACATCTTTTTTTCGCTAGTACCAAGTAGACAGCACGACCCAACCCAGGGTCAGACTAGGCAACACTGAAGGAGATCACTAGATGCCCACTTTTACTGCCTATACCTGAAATTCCCAGTCACTGTTGTTCAACTAGTCTTATCCCCACCAACCAAGATGACCTTGTTCTTCCAGTCTCTGGAACCTGACACACAAACAGTTGTCTGCAGAAGGTCTCAACTTTTCAAGGAATGAAGTTCTGTAGCCCTAATACTACAGTTCGACATACAAGAAAGTCTTCCCTAGATAAGGGAAGCTAGATAGATCTTTAGCAGCTTGCTGTCTTGCTCACCAGTGAGAGCTTCTTACTGATCTTCAAAGGCTGAAGACAGTCAGTGGCCAGGTGACACTGTCTCCCTTCTATACACTTCTGCCATGCCTGAGCTACTCCAAACTAAAGCTAATAGATAGGCAATAGACTTAGAAGGAACAATCTTAGAGTTCAGCTTTTTCTTCTAATTCTAGAAAGTTGATTATGGCAACATGTAAAAACAGCATAGTACCAAGGGCCAAGAAGCTAAGCTCTTTTTCATGTACCTACCTAGCCCATCTGAAAAACACTCCAGCAGTCACAGCCCTACTTAGCTATAACACTGCAGCTGTTCATTATTATTATTGCATGACACTTCAGATGCATTTCCTGCTACCCCTCCCATTATTCACTAATTTCACAAGTTAACTGCATAAGTGCTTACATTGCATAACTCCTACCTCAAATAGATGAAGATCTTAAACAAAAAACAGCCTTATACAAGCTTAAAGTTTAGTCATAGGAGAACTTAACTTAGGGAAGAATAAAACAGGAGACTGAGGTCCCATCCAGTGTCCTTTCCCCTAGGGATCTGAAACTAAAGCTGGAGACTTCAAAGAAGTTCACACCCTCCCTCCCAAAAAGGATAACAATAGCAATTATTTTGCTAAAGGTAAGTAAACCTTAATACTTGATTAGAAATGCATATATCTGGGAATAATATAAAGTATTCAGACATAAGAATGCCTTACATGCCAGAGTTCACAGCTTATCTCAAAGTGAACAAATGTGTTAAAGTAGAAGCTGCTTATCTCTTGGAAAGCTAGCATGTTAGTATGAAAAAGCTTTGCAGGGAAGCAATGAGAATACTTAAAGTGGGGATTCTTGTGGAAGTGGACAGCTTTACTCATCAGCTGATTCAGAAGCTGAGTACTCATCAGCTGGTCAGTTCAGCAGCAGGATCTTCAACACTGCAATGGCTTTTCAAACAGGAAAGGACCTTCAGAGATCCCAGTTAATTCTAATACTTCCTTCTGGTTCCTATCTGAAGATGGAAAATGAAAATGGACACTGTGTAGTAATAAGGTCAGAATAGCCTATTTAAAAAGCAATACTGTGCTTTCCACTCTACACCTGTTTCCCTACCTAAACATATCACCACTGCAAAGCTACCTGACACATGGAAACTCCTTTAGAGGTGCTAAAGTTACAGCACTAAGCTTAGCTCCCAAATCCGATCTTGTGTGCAGAACCTAATGAAAACACTGACAGGCTTTGACAAGACAGGAATCTGGCAATATCCCCCCTAGGTCAGGAGTTCTGTGAGGGAAATATAAAAGAAGTTGCATGGTTAATTATGCTACTTCTTCATATGTTTTATAAGGCAACTTGAACTGCGCATCTTAATTGACGAAGATGTTCTTACTGGAAATGCAGATAGCAAGTACAGACATTATAATGCAGCTGGCATCTGCTTTTCTGAAAACTCAAGCTGGTTACCTGAGACATGGCTCAGAAGAAAAAACACTCTTACACTGAAGAAAGCTAGTCAGGTTGCAAGAACTAGAGCACGACTGGATTAAGAACTAAGAGTCACAGGACAAGCTGGAAGAATCACAGTATTTTACAACTGGACTTCACTAATAATCCCACCCCAAATACAAACAGTAAGTAAAAAAACCCAAGAAACTATTATCAGGTGTTCTTAATTAATATGTGAAAACACCACCTTATGGAAGTCAACATGAATACAGAATAGCTACCTCTGAGGGGTTTATCATGTACTGCTTTTCAGAACTCACTCCCAATTTAGATCAGCAACTTACAGATGTTTATGTTCAGTACATTGCTATTAAGGATGTACAGAGGCTAAACCTGCCTACAACTAAAATGAGCGGTTTCCTGAGCTACAGCTAAAATATGTCATAGAAGTCTAGTGTTTCATCTCCAACTGTCCCGAAACACTGAAACCAAGAGAATTGAACAGGGCTAGTTAGCTATAGATACTATCCTTAGTTATTACACAGATTACAGAGTCTAGCTTGAAAGTATACAGTTTTGACAGATTAAAAAAATCCAGGATGTTCCTTTTCTGTACTCAGCTAGCATGCATTACTTGAGGAGTCACACACATTAAGGCTACTCAAACTGGGCTCAGAAGTTTCAATGCATCTGAACACTTATATGTAAGGACAGAAGATCAGGAATAAGTGCTTAGGAAGCTACAGTTAAGCAGGCATCACTGGTCAAAATTCATAGATGGGCATCAACTGTCAGTTTTTCACAAACCAAACGTGCATTTTAGAGAAGCAATTCTCTATTACCTTGTTATACTCTGAAGGCAATTTAAGAAAGATGTTTAAGTTAATTTCTCAGTTAACTAACACTACACCTTTCTAATAAGTGTGTATGCTAATGATAAGCAGCAGACTAAAGTTCAGTTCCTGCACTAACAACTGTTACAGTAAGAAGGAATCATGCAGTATACTGACATCACGGGTAGAATTCAATCTAAGATGAAAGACCTACTTGGAACGTCTAAGCTCCCACTGCAGTCAGAATCTAGAGAACAATCCAGCTGACCAGCCATTTAAGCAGACAGCCCCCCCAACACACACACTCCAAACTCCAATTAATAGAAGCCACACTATTAAACTTAGCTGTCTGCAGGCACTTTATAAGTGTCTTACCCGAAACATGAATCCTGCCTAAGCTAATTACAGCAGCAAGTAACATGTGTGGGTCACCTAGGAAAGCAGAGTACTCCAAACCCCTTGCACTGCTGGGGAAGCAAAGGTTGTATTTTAAACTATTCTCTTGCACGTGAGATTAGGGCTGCCCTGCCTCATCACTATTGCACATAGCCATGCACTTCAGTGCAGAGTCAGCAATCTGTATGAATTAGTAATGAAGATAACTAAGCTAGTGTGGGTTATACAGCAGCAAAAGATTAGCAAGCGCTCTGTCATTCACAGTTGGGGTCATAGCTAGGCAGCTGCAAGAGCTTCAACTACTACAACTAGATCTGGATCTCAGCCCACACCCAGGTTTGCATGATGCTAACTTGCAAGGTAGAACAGCCTACTTTTGACCGATTCCAGTTAGTACTCTCTTCAGAAAGCTCACCACAGAGCATCCCACAGAAGTTGAACACTGAAATAAGACCCTCTCCAGTTTAACTTACTGCTTCCTTTCCAACTTTTTAGGATAGAAGAAGCAAACACACTGGTCTGGAGAAGTTTTATCAGACTCTAGAAGCTATGATCATTATCTACCCCGATAGACTGCAAGTCAAGATAAACATGTTCTAGGCAATAAACACACCAGGGACCAGATGAGTTATGATCTGATTATTTCTTCCCTTCCTCCCCTTGGATCATATCATACTTACTACTTAATAAGTTGTCTAACACATTCACATCCAGGTCTGCATGTGTTCTTTGCTGCTCTGCCACCAACTGACAAAAGTTTCGAGCAGCTTTTATTATGTCTGCTTTTCCATCTTCAGGAGACAGCACCTTCAATGTAGATTGGCAATTTAAAACTGAAAGTACAAAACACAGTTTAAAAGCAACAGGAGTATGTTGTTTCAAATGTGAACTTTAGATATTCAAAGGAAGGGACTGAAAAGCTTATAATTTACTTTGCATATTATACACTATTCACAGGTATCTATCTCTTAGAGAAGTGGGTTTCAGTCTTCTCAATTTGTTGCATTACTAATGAGCAAGTTTAAAGCAACTATTTGAGGGATTTTGAGAGAAGTGGCTTGACCAATGTCAGACTCAGCATGGAAGGACTGCTCCAGGAAAACAGCATTGGCTCTCATGCTGTCAGGAAAGTAGTGAGAAGGTGCCTAGGTAGCGACTTGGGGGTGGCAAACAATACAGAAATACTTACACAATTCAGGCAAGAACAAAAAGTCTTAATTTATATCCTACGCAAAACAAGTTGTATCTTTAACAGCTATTTTGAATACTCATGTGACAGAACCTTTAAGCAGGAGCCCACCCTGAACACAGTTACAGAATCTTTTTAGCAAGATTTCAAATTGATGCAAGAGTTACAACATTGATCTTCAAGATGCCTACAGAGAAGCTAGGAAACAGGTAACAATACCAGAATTCATCCATTAATCTGGAAGTATAACGGTCTGTGACATACAGAGGACACTTCATAACCTTACTAGTGCCAATATTATTGAGATGTAAGACTATTGCCACATGACTTTGCATTATTGCCTGTTTTGACAAGGTACTCGAGAGGTAAATTTACCATGCAAGCTGAAGTATACAAGTAACCAGTGTACTAATATCAGCTCGAAATAACTATGTTAAACACTAATGCTATTAGTGTACTTTGGATGTGTGTGCATAACAGACCACATTAACACACAGGTCCAGCATTTTTAGTTATAGTATTCACTAAGCAGTTTTTTCAAAAATAGCATTTCTTAAAACTGCAGAACCTGCCTGCAAGGGGTGACAGAATATTTTAAGTTCCTTAACTGCAATCATTTCATGGACAAACCCAGACTTGTCAGCTGGCCTATCAACTCCTGAGAACCTAGGGCTGTAAGAGATGGAGTCTACGCAGGAAATATAGGCCTTCCACTCATAATGAATCCCTATAATACCTTAAATTCAGGGAGCACCATGAAACTCTAGTAGAATTGAGTTTCATCTCAAAGTCAACTTTTCTAGAGACTACCTAAAGAATATCTGCTCTGTCCTAGAAATAACTGATATCATTTGGTGCAGCTGTGGGCTGGTAATTGGAGAGTGATGCACAGATTCCCTATACTCCCTTCTTTACACCAAGATTAGGGAAGAGTGCACTGAAAAAAGGGAGCAATATTGTTGTAAGAGAAAGTATTTAAATTCACTGCAATTGAAAGCATAAGAACATCAACAACATAAAACTAAAGTTATTCTATCCAGATAACCACAATGAAGACATCTCTATTCTGAGATCCAGATAACCACAATGAAGACATCTCTATTCTGAGATCACTTGATTTGTCAATATGCTCTATGTTAAAGAATATTTCTGTATGATAGGACATAAGCATGCTAGATATTCAATTTTTCTGAAAGCAAAAGGGCATAATCGCAGGGGGTTTAATTTCAACTTTTCAGTTTAAAGTTATGAAGTTTCTGGTCTGACTGCGGTGTCTTCTATGCAAGAATGAAGAATTCCAAAGAGAACGGAAGATGCCTCTGCTTTTCATAACTGCCAGAACAAAAAGATTGAGACTTAAACATCTCTTTTTTTCAGTAAGCAAGTCTGAGGAGCCTTTCACAAATTCATTTGAAGGGGATATGAATATCCTGATTTAAGTAGGTACAGCTACGTATGCTAGAATTTGACATTAATGGCCTCCCTACTTGGATCTCGGCTGGTTATTTCAACCCTCATAGAAGAATAAAGAAAAAGAACGTGAAACTCAAGTGCTTCCATGTAAATGCTAGTACCTTAGTCTAAATTGCTTACAAAGGTGAGTTTAGCACAAAATTGAGTGGTGTTGTGTAAAAAGCTGGCACAAAGGATCACACACTGTCCTGTCAATTCTTGCAGGGGAAGCAAAACAATCAACAACTCACCCAGTAGTGTCTTAAATGTGGCTAAGTGGACTACAGCTTATGAAGTCTAGCTCAAGGATTAGAAGTCTGTAACACGATCACCTTAGGTCTCATAACATGACTCAAGTTCTATTAAATATTAAGAATGGCCATCAAAAGAGATATGGTATCAGGCTATCCCTTTAAGATAAAGGCCTACTTTAGTAAGTACACTTCATGTTTATTATTTACTACATTTTAAACAGATTTCTATTGTTAGTGTACTTAGTAAGAGAAGCAAACACTTTCTACAGATAGCATTGAACAAGGAACATAAACCTTGAAAGAAATAATCCCATTTTCTACTTCCGCCTCATGTAAACCTTCTAAGACAGAACATAACACTTTCTGCCTAAGTCCTCTTCCCTCTTGGCATCACTATACATTGTCATGACAATAGCAGTTTCGCTCTTTCCCTTGTCAACTTTGAGGTATTAGCTTAAGTTGGGAAGACTGAGGTGTTTGTTAACCTGACATCAAGTTCTCTTACAGTAACTCCAGTGTTTTTTCAAGCACCAGGTCAGTTAATCTCACCGAACCAGTAAAGAATTGGGTACACTGATGCACTGAGGGGGTCAGTGGCACTAGGGCCAGGCTAAGGGAAGATCCAACTATGGGAAGTGACACCTTGTTTACTACAGTTATGAGCAGAAAAAGCTTAAAACAAAAAAGTTTAACTCTAGCCCAGAAGTGTTGAGTGTTGTGACAGTGCTTGATGGAGAAGGGTCACAATATAGGAAAGCGTTTAAGTAAAAGCACAACTACCAATTCATATTAGCTTGTGCAGCTTCTTCCCAATCCCCCAACTCATCTTACCTTGATCAGCTTTGTCTTGATTTGCAAATTCCACTGTGTATTTGGAGCAATCTAGTCCCAAGAGTTCTTGTTGCTGTTTTAAAATTTCATCCATTAATCTTGAGTTATTCCTCTTGAAAATACCTTAAAAAAGAAAAAGTTGTATGTCAGCCAACTCCTATAAAGAGTGCTATGAAAACAAATCAGATAGCAGGTGGGAAATAAAAATCATATGATCAGTACTGGTTTCAAAATGGAGTTCACAAGTACGGTACAAAACCAAAGCAGATGCTACTGCACATGACTACTTTCAGTGACCTTGTGGGGAAAAAAAAAGTGTAGTGAGACAACTTTAGATCTCACATGCTTCTGTTCCTCTTTCACTCAGCCCAAGTTAAATAACTACCAGCTTTAAGTGCTTAAGCAATAGTTCAGGACCTACCTCATTAGTGCCTTTAATATGAAGAATAATTTAATATAGTAATACCTTATCAACACAGGAGCATCAAGTCACATTAACATCAACTTTACTGCCTCATCTGTCTCCAGGTTTTCTACAGAAGTCTGAGACACACATGCACACTTACTGCCATATCATTAAGGCCTAGAAGCAAGACACCACAAAGCAAAACAGAATACTTGTGTATAAGACCACAGTAACTGTCAACTCTTATGGTATGGGGTCTGTGCCACCAATTTTCTAATAAGATTTCACAAGCTGTATATTGCAAGGAGTTAATGCAGTCCTGTGGAGCTTTTACACTTAAGTTTGTTGTAGACATATTCAGTCCAAGAGATTGCACAAGCTTGTTTAAGCAACTACATTTAGATTCTTGTTCTAGAAGTTATAGCTCTTACTAAAGAGATCACAGCTATTCCTAATTAAAAGCCACAAGAAAAAAGCACTACAGCTTAAGTATCTATAATGCAAAAGCATGGCTAAGCACACTTCCTAGTTTACTTTGGTTTCTAAATGAAACTTTAGGTTTCTAAATCAAGCAATAAAAGTATTACCAATTCCTATATCAGCTGCTTAACAATGAACCCATGCCACAGACAGCTTACAACACAAAAAGCCCTGAACTTGTATACAGATTTATGTTCAAGGCTTATGATCCATCACTTCAACCTAATATTAGAAACTACAAGCAGTTTTGACATTAGTGGGTCAAACAGTGTAAACGCATCATGTAAAGACTGTAATATAAGCTAGGAGTTAGTTTGCAATATTAAATGATACAGTTCATTTAATATGCTAGTCTTCTAGCTCTAGTGAGTTAGTGTTTATATATAGGCTTTTTATGGTAGTACAGCATCTGGTTCTTTTCCCATCCTGGACACTTCTGTCAAAAAAGATAACCTATGTTAGCAATGCTTATGACCAATTTCCCTTGTCGACCATGAGTGAATCTCAGTAAGGCAGCAACCTTGATAGACAAACGTGTTACAGAAAACTTGCACTAAGTCTAAACTAGTTAGATTTGTTACTACCATTATATTTTGTGGTCCTACTTATTGGGCTTATTAAACTATATTCATGCATATTAGAAGTTGGGAATGCTGCTTCATACAACTCTGCTAGGACAAGCTTGTTCTGTATAGGAGTTAGTGTTCAATGTTCTTCCTACACGTAGTATCAGTAACAGTGCAGCTATAACGATTGCTAGACCAGGGCCATTTTCAAGTTTAACGAAATCTCTACAAGGCCAGCTGCGCCTCACACCTTTAAGAGTCACTTGACAGAAAGGAAATCATCTTCCACATTTAGGGACTTGGCATAATGAGGAAAGGATACCAACCTGGAAGACAGACAGTAGTTCTCTTCTTTCCCTTCTGTACCCTAGACTAAGAGCAAATTCTTTTTTTGGTGAAAGGTTGTTACCTATTTCAGTCAAATATCAGTAGAACAGACCTAAGGATCCACATTGCAGCAACTTTAAAGTAAATAGAGACATTGAGGACAACAGAGACTAGATTAAGGCCAGAAAGTGCTTACTGACAAAAAAATAAGGAACATCAGATAGAGGAGACCCAGTCCAGCTCTGAAACACTGGTACTTAACACACAGTACATATTGAAGACATGCTAGATGTCTTCTTGAGCTATTTGGAGCTCAGTTTCTACTCTCCTTATCTCAAGGACCTCTTTAGGTATCCAAACCTGGGTCCTGCTTTCCTCTTGGTATAGCAGTTAAACATTAATTGGAAGCATCTCCAAGTAAGATTTCTGACTGATCCACTAACCTTGACACACCTGCAGTTTTCCTGCAGAGAACTAAAGCGCAGAGGGGTATAAACAAACTTAAGTCTTCACTTAAAAAAAAAGAATAGCATTTATGAGCTTTACTTCCTTCAGTGTTCTGTTCCTCACTGGACGCACAAAACTAGCAAGACCAAGCATTTAACTTTCTTACAAAGGCTTACAGTGGCAAAGAGTTTCTGCCACAGTGTGCCCAAAAAGGTAGCGTATGTAGACCAAATTCACATTTAGCTTTAAGATTTTACATGCTTGTAGCTCAGACATAACACTTTCCTCCCTTACAATAACTCAAAATTCCATTTGAGAAGCGCATTTTTTAAGCTTACTCTAAAAAAATACATTCAAATTAGTTCTGGAAGGTGTTGTTACTAACTTAAAGATAATACCTATAGAGTGAATTGTTCTACTCATGCACTAACAGAACTCCAGAGTGTTCCCAGGCAATGAACCAGTGCTTCTTTTAAGACCACCTTCCAATTTTGTTCACTCTTCGATGCAAGTTGAACGCAAGTCCATATCAGGATTTCAACATAAGTTAATGTTCTGACAAGAGGTCTAAATTTTTAGAAATACAATAGCTGTTTGCTGTTAAGCAGGGAAAGTTTCAATGCTATTATCATTTCTAATGATAGAAAACACTAATAATGAAGGCTTTCATGTTTTGCTCTTGTTAGAAATACTGCTTCTTATTTTTTGAAAAGCAGTAGTAGTTTTGCTCAATCAGAACTCTGGCATCGTTGTGAGCTGGGGCAAATATAGTGCCTATTCCAGTAGGAGATTTCTTTTAAGAATTAAGCATTTTTAAGTACTACCACCCTCAAAGAGGAAAACTTCACACAGATGCTTACTTCTCATAAGCAGCTAACTGAACCGTTTCCAAGGAAAACTCACATTCTCACAACACAAGCTGCAAATCAGATATTGGTCATTTGTTCCCAACCACATTACAGCTGAGGCAAGTGAGAAGTATCTTATTTTCCTAGAACAGTCCTCCCTTACATGAGTCTTCTCCATGAGAGATGCCTTTAGGTATTGGAACAGTTACAAAAACCTTTCCAATTTTACAATTCATTGAATTATGGTGTCGCAGCAGCGGGTAGCATTAACAAATGCTGTTTGTCATTAAGAGACCATGAGGAGTCCAGCAGAAGCAACCCTCAAAACTAAGAACTGCAATCTGGAGGGAAACAAGTAGCATAAAGAAAGACTAGGGGGTGTGAGCCATTTTGTTTGTCTAGCTAGACTTCTACAACTGCTACCTGTTAAGGACTCTGCAAAGTCAAATAATCTGAGTACTAGAGCTGCCACTGAGAAACATGATGCTACTTAATGACATCTAGTTTATTCCTTGTACAAGGATAATTTGCTTGGATTTACCGCTCTTCCAAATTAGCTTGGTACATCTGGACTACAAACCAACACCTTCAGAGTCATGAAAATGATCATTTCTAGATTCTAAGGCTCATCAAGATTAGCAGAAGGGTGTTTTCTGATGTCTGGTAGATAAACCAAACACATTGTGACTACATTTTGAACATGGGCCTAGATTCTAGTGTGCTGTTCTTCAGGATAGGAACAACAGTTTGACTAAGGTGTGCAATATGAGCAGTTCTCAAGCTTAGAGAAAGCTGTAGCAGTAGCATCTGTAAGTTAAACATTCTCCATCATGCTTTTTAAAGGAGGAATATCTGGCAATAGGAAAAACCATTCTCTTTACAAGAGAATGTCTTATTGAAGTTAAATCTAAGAGAACACTTATTTAAGAGCTTGTGATTAGCTTTTTCTCAACTTCTTTCCAGCATCAAGAAGAAGAATTACTAGGTTAGCCTATTTAGTGTCAACTATTAACAGTTTCAGAAACACATCAAATCATAACCTAATTCAAGTAATGTACATGCAAGACAGGAAAACTGTTATAACACAAACAAATTCTGCCTACGTCCTAGTGTTGGATCATGTTGGTACTAGTTTATAAGCAAAAAGAAGGGTTTGGATCATTACATTTGACCTCACCGGATATGAGAGCTAGCAAATGCATTAGGCCACATCTATCCCAACAGTCCAGAAAAAAGTAACCAAAGTACAATGCGATTTTTGGAAATGGTTTAAGCCATTTAAGTTTCAATCACATTAAAGCCACCTAAGTAACAGCTAGTCAAAAGGAAGAATTCAAAGTATTACTTATAACGTAGTAGATGACCATGGTCCAGTCTTGTTCAGTGTATTCATCCATGACCTGGAGGGACAGAGTGCACCCTCAGCAAGTTTGCTGATGATATGAAACTGGGGGGAGAGGCTGACACACCAGAAGGCTGTGCTGCCATTCAGAGGGACCCGGACAGGCTGGAGAGCTGGGCCGAGAGGAACCTCACGAAGTTCAACAAAGGCAAGTGTGGGGTCCTGCACCTGGGGAGGAATAACCCCAGGCACCAGGACAGGCTGGGGGTTGACCTGCTGGAAAGTAGCTCTGCAGAGAAGGACCTGGGAGTGCTGGTGGACAACAAGTCAAGCATGAGCCAGCGACGTGCCCTTGTGGCCAAGAAGGCCAAGGGGATCCTGGGGTGCATTAGGCAAAGCGTGGCCAGCAGGTCGAGGGAGGTGATCCTGCCCCTCTACTCAGCCCTGGGGAGCCCTCACCTCTGGAGTCCTGTGTCCAGTTCTGGGCTCCCCAGTACAGGAGAGACATGGCACTACTGGAGGGAGTCCAGCGGAGGGCTACCAAGATGACGAGGGGACTGGAGCATCTCTCCTCTGAAGAAAGGCTGAGAGAGCTGGGCCCGTTCAGCCTGGAGAAGAGAAGACTTGAGAGGCGATCTCCTCAATATCTACAAGTATCTGAAGGGAGGGCGTCCAGAGGATGAGGCCAGCCTCTTCTCCGTGGTGCCCAGCGACAGGACAAGAGGCAACAGGCAGAAAATGAAACACAGGCAGCTCCATCTGAACCTGAGGAAAAACTTCTTTGCTGTGAGGGTGACAGAGCCCTGGCACAGGTTGCCCAGAGGTGGTGGAGTCTCCTTCGCTGGAGATAGTCAAAACCTGCTTGGATGCGATCCTGGGAAACACGCTCTGGAGGACCCTGCTTGAGGAGGGAGGCTGGACTAGATGATCTCCAGAGGTCCCTTCCAACCTCAACCATTCTGTGACCATTCCTCCTCATTTCTTCCTGAAGGGAGATTCTATAGCAGGAGGAAAAAAAACTCACCAGCAATCAAGAGATACTACTTTCACATTGCCTTTAACAAAGGCTCTTACAGATTAGCTTTATCCTCTTTAATGAGCATGGAATCTGAGAGCCCCTACCAACTGAACACTGAAATATAAACGCAAAGAACTATTACAATTTTAAGTTGAATGCAAAGTTTTACACAGGTAAAACACACATAGCAGGTACCATACAACATCAACAGCCCACAAAAATGCTTCAGTGACATGATGCTACAACGTAACTTCCCCAATGAAGTGAAGTGAACACTGAACAGCCAGTTTTACAGATTTTATAGACCAGATCCATTTAACTACCAACTAATGTGGGAAAGACTACAAGGCCAAGTACTCCTTAGAGCTAATGAAAGAATTTATCACAGTACCCCATCCTTCCCAGAGTTTCCTGTAAGAAAACTGGTCAGAAGTAAAGCTCCACATCAGAAAGATAAATGCAGGATAAAGAGGCATCCAAGTTTAAATACAATAGTAGCAAAAGTTCTATGAAAACTTCAACCAGAAGGCTGAACTCAAGAGCTCAAAAATATTAAAATACCAAAAAACCCAATAAACTTGCCAAAAATGCAGTATACTTGTCCCAAACTTATTCAGGAAAGCTTTGGTGATGGACAGAAACAACACTCAGTGAGGCTCTCATGAGTAAGAGGTAACAGAGGAACATTCAAGTATTTAACACTGGTCAAGCCTTCTGCTCCCCGGCAGATATAATTTTAAACTATTTGATTGCATAATCATTGCCTTCTCACTGCTAGAAGGCTGCTTTATTTCCTCAGAGATAGGGTCTTGACCAGCATGACCAGATATCTTCCAAGTAATAGGATTGGCAATACAGAAGCCCACAATAAGAAAGTTTTACCCCAAAGTGATTTAATAAAATTGAACCAGATTCAATAACAAGATATACACAGGCATGAAGCTTATTCTGGCTTTGTTCTGTTTTGCATCTTACAGAAAACTAGGAGAACACCAGAGAATGAAATAATGCCATCTTAGGCCTGCTTGGGAAAATCCCAAAGTCTTGAGAAACCGCAAGTCAAAAATACATTTATTACAGTACTGGACATTTACTCAGATTATGGCCTTCCTGTCATTGTACAAATACACCTTTTCACTGCAGTCTTTTGCTTTGTGATCTTTGTACATTCAGAGAAGACAGCCAAGTACCTGATAACATGTCACAAGTAATATCCAACATGGCTTTAATGTACTGGATTCTAATTCCTCATGAGAATCAGTTTAACACCAATCAAGCTGCCCTTAATGCTGTAGGTGCTCTAACACTCCATTTACTGTTAGGAAGAAGATATTTACTTTGACATTGACGGGTAAGGAAGAAGTCATTTTAGTCAATTAACAGTCTGTTAGAAATACTCTAGAAGTATACTACTGTAAACAAAAATATTCCTGTCTGGTATTTCTTCTTTGAAGAATATCATGCTTCCCCTTGTTTTATCAGGGTCACAGTTAAAGATGTATCTTAATTTAAACCTTCTACTGGAAACAATGACACAAAGCATTTCCTCCAGAAAAGACACAAGCCTAGGAGACTACTCTACAGTCTATAGTCTTCTTTTCCATAGAACAGAAAACTTAAGTTTTCTATTTTAATAAGAAGGATCTCACTACTACAAGAATGTGATAAGAAGAAATAAAATATACCCAAGAACATGTAAAAAAAACCAGAGTGCACATAACTGCATTTCCTTTCTCACCAAACTCCATGTCAGTAGTAACACAACACCTTTGATCAGTAATTGGTACAATCATACAAACAGAACCTCACTGAAGCAGCTCAGTAGACCAAAAGTAGTAGTTTCAAAGTGGTACAGGTTCACTTGATGAAAACAAATGCACAGTGTAATTAAGGCTCACATTCTGCTGTTGATAAAAGTTGTACCTAACTTTGTTCATGTTGACCATACTAATCTCAGGATACAGTTTAATATGGGCATACTGAAACCAAATAAAGTATATTCCTCAGCATCCCAGATATCACTATCATTCAGAATCAGATTTGGTGACAACAAATTAGTGAGGTACTAGTGTCCTACTTAAGGCACAAGTCTATCTTAGCATGCTGTATGCTCAATTCAGATAACATAAGGAGTTTAGCACTGAGAGAAGGACAACATATCTGCTATTATTGGAAGTATGCATATCCTCAAGTCAGATTAATGGGTCTATTTGCTCAGAGCTCACACTCACTCTGAAACCAGTTTAATAGCACCTTGTCACATCTGAGCCTATGCAAAGACCAGCTACACCTGGTATACAACAAAGTCTGTTAACACCTGTGATGAATGCATGCATAACAACAAGCTATTCTCATCAGTTCTAAAGATGTGGCTAAAGCCATGGACTTAAAACCATTTAGTTGTTTCACATTAAGGCTTGCCTTCTTCAACTGCTTGCTATCACAACTACGTAGCAACAGGTTAGAATTAAAGCTGGTAATTAAACCAGCACATTTTGATATTAAAGGATTAATAGAAGAATTAGGTACTGGAAAGTGTTATTTCTTGATACTGAAGTCATGAGATCATGGTCCTTTTTCGAATTTCAAAACCTCTTAATATGCAACTCAAACATTCACTTTAATGTACAGTAACAGCAGCAAACAGTCTCCGTTCAGGTTAGTTTTTTCTGAATGGCAGGCAGAAATTGGATATTTTGCACGACTACTTGGACTACGCTGCTCTTCAGAGGACTTCATAACCTTGTCTTTTTTTGTCATCACATTCACAATGTTGCAATAGTCAATCTTAGATCTGACCTCTGGACCTCAGCACATGTGCTTGAAAAGCAGAATTAGCCTTCTCAGTGAAGGCTGCCACTAAAAAGCCCACGTTTTTCTTGCCTTTGAGGCAAGAGATTTCAGTGGCAGTGGCTGCTTAAGCATTTGCTGGTACCCTCTCCTTCCTCATTACAGGGAGGAATCTGAAAACCAAGTCTGACAAGAAACATTATCATCTTTTGGATCTGTTCCACAATTCAGTTAACATACATTTGTGCTGTGTAGTGAGGGATCTAAGGAAATACTAAACACAGTTTTCATTTTCAATATACACATGTATATATTCACATGGCAATGTATTGGGCAACACTGTAGATTGCATTTTTGATAGACCTCAGATGAGCTGAGAGCCTGTACAATAACATGCCTTTCTTCAGACCATGAAAGGAAACTCCCAATCTTTCAGTACCAGTGCTCGCTCTGCAGCATTTAGCATGGTTGAATGCTTTCCAAATTGAGAGTAAAAACATAAACATGTAAATGGCTTCCCAAAAGGTTTCTTTTGTCCTTGAGACATTATGCAAATATTTGTTTTGACCATTCCTTGACTTTCAAATGAGGAAATGAATATTCTCCCACTGATACACATCATAACCAAGTTCTGCAGAAGTCCTACACAGATGGTCGGTTTGGACTTAACTGAAGTTACTTACAAGTTCAACTTCTTACACAGATCTTAAAACCATTTAGTGAAAGTTAGCCATTTGATTCTTGTGCTACTTATGCAGGACGATACACGAAGCAAGAGTTAAAGGCAGTAATGATTAAGCGTCTGCGCTCACAGAAAGGCCTCCATACCTCGAATGCTTTTACACTTCTGACTGCAACAGATTCCACCTGCTTAGATGGAATGCACTTTTCCCTGAAGGAGCACTAGACTGTATCTTTAACCTGGCATAAACCTATAAAGTTCATTTAGTTGTCCAAAGATGTCATGCAAGTTATTGCAGTGGCACAAAACAGCAATTAAGCATTGGCCTCTTATAGTGTCACTACTGACAGCTCCATCACTGACAACTTTGTGTTGGAACTTTCTCCTTTGGAGAGAGGAGAGACACAGGATGAAATGAATTCTACATATTAGTCCTTCTGCACTGATAGCTTCTCTAGCCTCAGAGATAACTTCTCAGCAGCCAGACAGGAAGTCACACCTAAGGAAATTTTGAATATGGCTGGTTTCTTCTCCTCTGTAGGATACTATGAGGAAGTCGGGTTTGTTTCATAGTCACGCCACAGAACTGCATCGAAGGTCTCATCTTTAAGAAACTTAGTGATGTGGGACCAAGACACCTGTAAGAGCAACAGCCCTACACCTGAGACCAAGCAATGAATGTAACTACATAGCAGACATCTAAAATGCCAACACTTTCACAACTGCTGGCTCAAGAATGAGAGCATTAACTTTAGCATTGAGTTTCACCACTCCTTATACCAAAGCCAGGCAGTTTTCTCATTTTTGCCAAACAAGATATAGGACAAACTTGCTTACATTTAGTTACCTTTCCATCCTGTCCCTTTACAGGAAAAAGAACAAATGAGAACATGTAGCTAGTCACATGTATCCACTTCCAGAAACACAGACATAGCTCATACACCAAGCCTGAAAGCACAAATAGCCCAAAGTTCTTCCCTACTAACAGCCTGCACTGCACAGCCAAAAGCTCCCAGAGATGCAGGCAGTTCCTGTCAGCCCTAGCCTAAGGATGAGGTTCCAGAAAGGCCCCATTGCTTTGACCCCTTCAGCAAGCAGGCAGAGCTGGCTTATCAAGCTCTACTAGCTAGGCACTCAGGAAGTCACCCAAGCTGACCCCAAATAACCTGACCGCAAGCTCCAGGAATAACGAGGCTCCTCAGCTCAACACCAGTGCTATAACACAGCTGAGCCACATCTGCCTGCCCAGAAGCAGCCCACCGGTGGCACCCACTGCCCAGACCGGGGTGCAAGGAATCTGCAGTATCACAAACACCCCGCTCCCCCCGCCACTGCTTACCATTATGGTCGTAGACGCTGACATAGGAGATCCCCACTGCCATGCACCACACCACCAGGCTGGCCATGTCCGCGTAGCTCGGCTCCTCCTCGGTCACCACCAGCCCCATGTGCACCGGCAGCTTCTGCAGGGCCCGCCCGTCCAAGCGCCACCGCTGGCGGGCCTGCGCCGCGTTCCCGGGCCGCCGCCGCGCCGCGCCGGCCTTGCGGAAGGCGAAAGTCCCCGCCGCGGGCGCCAGGAGGGCGCAGGAAGCGGCGGCCGAGGCGGCGCGGCGCCAGAGCCAGGCGCGGGGGCCGCCGGCCGGCCGGCCGCGGAGCCAGGCGAGCAGGGCGCGCTGCAGGCAGAGGAGGGCGTGCAGCAGGCGCCACACCAGGCCCAGCACCCCGCTCATGGGGGGGGGGGGAAGCAGCGCCGGGCGGCGCCGCCGCCGCCAACGGACGGAGCGCTCGGGGGAAGCGGGGGGAGCCCGGGAGCGGGCTCAGCCACAGCGTGCGGCGCGCCCCGCCGCCGCCATCATCATCACCACCAGCTCTGCTGCTGCTGCTGCTGCTGCTGCTGCCGCCGCCCCCCCACCGGCCCCTCACTGAGTCCGCGCCGCCCGCCCGGCAGGCGCCGCCAGCGCAGCCATCTTCCTCCCCGCCGCCTGCTCTTTCACCTCTCACCCCGCCACGCGCGCGGCGCCCATTGGCCGGCAGGCCAGCCGCGCCGTCACTTCCGCCCACGGAGAGCGAATGACGTGGCCCTAAGGGAAGGGGAGGCTGGGTAGCAGACCGAGGTGGGGGGATGAAGGGGGGGGGGCGGGAGCGCGCCCGGCCTTTGGCTCCGCCCCCGGGGTGCGCGGGGCGCTCCGCCCGTTGCTAGGCGGCGGCGGCGGCGCCCGCCCCGGCCCAGCCGCTTCCGTTGGGGTTGGCGGGTCACGCTCAACCGTTGCCCGGCGGTGCTGGCCCGGGCGGGAGCGGTTAGGCGAGGGTAGGCGTGCCCGGGGACGGGGGGAGAGGGCTTCCTCTTTGCCTCAAGCGGGTCAGGCTGCGGTAGGCTGCAGGGCAGCCGGGTTTGCCCTCCTGAGCCTCAGCTGGTGGAGGTGGGGGGCGGGTTTGCATGTTTAGCCCGTCTCTTCAGTCCTCCCGGTTACGCGCTGCGGTCCTCGGGCTCCGCGTCGAGGGCGCGACGGAGGAAGTGCTGAATTCCACCCCCCCCTCCAAAAAAACCCCCCAAAACTCCCATGTTTCCCCTGCAGGTTCTGCGGAGCGTGTGTCAGCAGCGAGCGGAAACGCTGGCCCTAGCGAGGGAGAAGAGTCTTGTCTGATGAGTCGTGAAAACGCTAATAAACTGGCGACGCGGTTTCGAAAAGCCTTATTTGTCTTTAGCTTGGAGTTTGCTAATCTCAGCAAGTCTGTCAGACCAGATGACAAAGGCTGTCTTATTTGCCAGCTATTTCAGGAGGTCTAATTAAGATACTTCCTACTTTGATTCCTTTATTTTCTTAATATTAGTAATGCCTTGTTTGCTTTAATATTTTAAATGGCAGGGAATTTAAAAACACTCTATAAGCAATAGGGTCTGATAGGAGTCTTTATTAACAATATGTGTTATCCTCAAAGCAGGCCTGAACTATTTTCTAAGGAATCCTACAGCACTCCTGCAAGTGCCCTGGTATGGAAAATGGGGGCACAATATCTTCTAGACAATTACTGAGCGTGTTAGCATGATGACTGAGAACTCAATGTTTTCTGTCAGTAGGTCTATCATTTCAGCAGAGGAGTACTTGTTGCACTGACTCAAAGAACAATCCTCATTCTCTAAAGGAGTGAGCAAATTCAATATTCTAGCACAAGACCTCCATTTACGTGAATTACATCTGTTACACGAAGTTTGTGTTTTCTGGTTCTTGCTACCTCAGCTTGTGAAGATCCATAGATCTAGAGATATGAAATATGTTGCAGGCAAAAGATAAGAGCAAGAGCCATCAAGCTAGGCCTGTGCCATGAGACACACAGATGGAGTGAAATGACACAGGAAGATATTTACAGTACCCTATTAAAAGAATCCATATGAAATTGAATTAAAAATATTGTAGTGTTAAAATATTGTTATTGCTCAGAAAATAAATACATTTCAGGCTTCTACTACAAAGCAGCATTAACTAATAAAAATAACACATTCAAACTGCTAGGAAGGTTGTCCTGTTCAAAATTTTATTGGGCTGATAACACGTTAAAAAGTTAAAGTTTAAAGAAAAATTATCTTACGTCATTCTGTTTAACTTGTACAGCTGAACGTTCTGGGTGCTTAAGAAACCCAAGCGTCAATAGCACTTGCATAGGGGACATAACCAAATAGCTGCACTCAGACACCTGACAAAACAGACTTTATGAATGTGAGTGATTATTCAGTTACTGAATGCCAATGGGAGATAAAGAATAATAGAAACTGTTTGCTTTGAAAAGTAATTTGCTGGTGTTATCGCTGCTCAGTTATCGGCTGAGATTTATGAACTGCCGGGAAATCCCTTAGATTGCTGCTTGTAATTCGCTGTTTTTAGTGGTTTGGGTATTCCTTTTTTAATTTTCAAGCACTTTAGGAAGTACTCAATAAAATTCGTACACATCAGAGTTGATGCATATACCATGAAGTCCTTTTGTGTGTTGAAGTGTGGGAGGCTTCTGCCAGTGAAAGGGGACACTTGCTGCGTGTACTCCCACATGAAATACACATCATCCAAAAATATATACGCAGCAACTTAAGTTACATTATAGTCAACTAGCTATTCATCTCCAAAATCCAAACTCTTGCAATAACTTTGTCTCATTTGACCTTACCTTAATATTTTGCAGAGGTAGATCCTATTTCCCAGGAGTCTCCCTCCCTCTATTTACAATAATAGAGTAAGGTCAAATTGACCACAGTATTGTGGTTGATCAACGTTACTTTGCTTTGGAACTAGTAATAAATCTTTAAATTAAGCAGGACACTGACTGATTCTTCTGTTTGTTATATTTGCTATGGTAAAGATACACCCTCCTTGTTTACCTGGAGCTCAGCTAATTTAGTCTAATGTCATTTAAAATAGTTTAAAAATAAATGAGAGGCAAATATTTCTGGAAAACTGAAAATCATTTCTCAAAAGCAAGACTCTGAACGATCCTCAGAAATTAGCCACATGAATGTAGCTCTCCCTTTTCAATTGCGGAACTAGGAGTTTAAATGGGTTGAATGCCAGACTCCTAGTAATAGTATCTTGCGGTATTACAGAATTTTATTTGTGTTTTTTATGCAACTATAAGAATGGTCTAGTATAAAAAAGTCCGTACAGAGTTACAGATTTTTTTCTAGGAGATACTAATTGTATTGTTACCTCCCTCAAACTACTTAATATTAGTGGCATAGAAAAATTTGTGGGTTTTTTTTCAATTTTCAATGGCATCCTTATCCTAGCTCTTCTGTCCCCAGCTACTAACTCTTCTAGTACAAATTAAAGAGGAAAAGTTAATGGTGGCCTAGCAGGCTGGCTGTCAATAGAGAAACAGGGTAGTGGACAGCTCTAGACATCTTTAAGCTTCACCGTAGATTAACCATGGGGTTAATCTAGTTCATAATCATAGTAATCATCATCTGTGTTTACTGGGATGCTGGAGGTGTCTTGGGGTTTCATTTTCTTTCTGTCTTCTTTGCCTTTTTCCATGGAAGACAGATTGTCTTGACACTGCTGCAGAATCTTTTTGGAAGACATCCAGCTTTCTCCTCGGCTTTCAGCTGGCGCTGCACACTGCCCTCCTCTGACATCCGTTCCTTTGGCCATGAGTGCTCTTCTGGTTCTGAGAAGGTCACAAGTGCAATTCCAAGGGTTACCATCTAAATATAGGTGCCGGAGGCGAGGTAAATACTCTACGACTTTGCGATCCAAGGCGGATATCTTGTTGTTCCGTAAATTTAAAACCTGAAGCTGTTTCAAGTCCTTCAGCTCTTGTTCTCCAACATCTTCTATTCCATTTCCCTTTAGATCCAATCTAGCAAGGGTATCTGGAAGTCTGAATAAAAATAAAACAACACAGATGTGTTATATTCATCACATTAATTCTATTTGTGTAGGTGGTATTTGATGGTGCGTGTTTGCTCAGCCACAGCTGACTTACAAGTCTTTGATGTTCAGCGGTGGTAAATGAAAGCAATAATGCGTTCTTCTGTAAAAAGATGTGGTCTTGAAATGCTTGTGTCCATTTTTTTGAAGTTATCAGAACACTGTCTATGTACACTTGAACTGTTTTTCTAAATCATTGCAGTTCTGACCGGTACTGACGGTGTTTGTTCAACCGAACAAAACAGCAATTTTAGTCCTACTGTACTAAGGAGAAAGTTATGTGTTCAAGTGGGTGTCAAGTAAGCTTAAAATTGGATTCTGTACTCTTTAATGCCATAAGCAAGCCTATGACCAGCATGAAAGATGCATTTGTAGCAGCATGAAGGATGAAATGTCTAGAGAAGCATGACAGCTCTGCTACCCCAAGTACTTCTATATATGATTTGTTAAAAAAAAAAAAAAGATTTATTTCATAGATGAAAGAACTAGAATTTTTCTTCCATTTTATTCTCCTACTCCCATCAGATTCAAAAGTTAATTAATCATCTCAGAAGTAGCCCATCTGATGTTGTTGTGTTTTGAGCAACAGGGAAAAATATAAATGCTTTTCAATGGCCTTTTTTAAGAGTACTTTAGAGAATTAGAACTGTTTACGTTTAGAAGAAAAAAAGAGCCAATGGTCTCTGGATGTCCTACTAGACTTCTCAATTTCATTCTTACTTTCATATATCTTATAAATTTGTGTGACAAAACTACTTTATTTCAAAAGTCTTGCTCAGTTATGATCTTCTATTTTTCTCCAGCTCTAGTTAGTGAAATCTGTTTAATCAAAAAGCCCGTTAATTGGTATAGACTATTTTTATTTAAGTTAATTTGAGATTAACCGAAAAGTCATTTTACTATTGCAGTATGCAAGGTGATGAGATTAAGAATCACAATTGGAGATTTTAAGGAAACTTATTTACTATAACTGTCAGTAAAATTAAAGTAATAATACCAAGACCTGCTTACAATGAAATGTCCCACAACCAACAAACGTTGATGTGGTAGATTTTTATCTCAACATAGTGATTTGAGATATCTTTGAAAGTGACTGATAGAGTCCAGTGTGAGCGTCACTGGCTGAAACGATTGCTTCTGTGAGGCCGAGTTTGACCTCTTAGGCCAAAAGGTTGTTGCCATATTTGTGTATATCTCACAACTTCATTGGGAATATTTCAAGAGTAAGGCCGTTCTGTATGGAACTATATTTCCTGTGTGAGATCAGAATTTCATGTGCTGGAGTGGTAAGTGATTCTGCAGAATTTGGTCTTACTAATGTTTGTGACTGCAATAATTGTATTTTGAAACCAAACTACAGACAATAATGATAGTTGTCCAATATTACACTATAACGTAAGGGTACTCTAGGGTGAAATCCTAGTCCCACAGATGTCAAAGGTAGTTGGATATCACCTGAGATATTTATCCAACCAGATTACAATCTAAAGCCTGACCGGCAAATCCTTAAGCCTGTGAATAGTATTATTGTACCATGGATAGTATGTTAAGCTTGTGGCTGTATTGTTTGACTTTAAGTTGAGAGTATCTTGAGATAATAACTATGAATTTGAGTATGTGATGAGTGATCTTGCTGCTAGCACAGAAGCTATGCATGTTCAGGAGTTGACCATGACAGCCATACTGCTGGTGCTGCTGCTCCAAGGAAAATCATCAGGCTGTTTCCTGCATTCTGACCCCTCCTGACAAGATTTTATGAAGTAAGAGCTCTACTGTGTGAGTCCTGATTAAGTACTTGGACTTGGAATGGATATAAATTCTGCTGGGGGCAATTTCCTTTTGTTATTTTCTTCACAAAAAACAAAAGAACCTCTCTTCTCCTCATCCCCACTGAACAACTGCTAAGACCCATTAACTGTGACATATTAACTATATTTGTAACCTTTGAGACTGGTGACTGGTAGTTCTCAGATAACTGTCAGAAGTTACACTTTTGTTTCTTGGTATTCAGGCAACTACGTGGGATCAGCAGACAATTTAATTAAGTACATAGGTTTTTACTTCTTGTCATTTCCCTCCCTCTTTTATGTTTGCTCTCCACTTGAAATTTGTATTCATTGTAGAGTTCAAAGTAAAAGTCTGCAATATGTCCTTAAAAGCTATACTGTTTCCAATATGTCCTTAAAAGCTGTACTGTTAAAAGGCTGATAAAGAACTCTTTCTTCCTGTTAATTCCCTTGTGTATGAAGGTTGTAAAATAAGATGAATTAGACAATACTAACGTAACTAGAAAGCATTAAACATTCCTGTCAAGCTGCACTGAAATCAAATATTTATATACCACTAAATCTCTTTCTGATTATAAAGCTTCTACCAAATAGATTCAAATGCTGAGGAACCTAATGCTAAACGAATTGAAATTTTACTACATGATTTATTTGGGCCAGTTAAACTTGTCCACAAGCCATAAAAGTAAAATTTAATAGTGCAGCTAGGTTAAAGAACCTGATGTTAATGGAATTACAAGGCTATATTTATGCCATCTTACTGCACAGCTTTTTGAAATAAAAAAAATTGCCACTTCACATCAGACCAGCTTCTGTTTGGTCTAGCATCTCATCTCTGGTAATCGCCAAGATTAACACTCAGTTAAATGTGAGAGAACCTGTACCCCCTGTAATGTAGGGTACATTAAGGAACACTGTGTGCCCAAGGGATGTTTTGTCTGTGCTCTTTTGACTGGAGTTTTGCTTACAGTCTGAAGCAGAAGAGTTTTTAAGCCTTTCAAAGACTTTGTTGTGTGTGAATTTAATGAAGCTGGCAATGCTAATATCCACCTAAACAGCACGTGATTTTTGACCAAACTCAGCTCCTGAAATCTTAATATGTTAACAATGATAAGCTCCATAAGGGTTGGTAAAAATAGCTTTAAACTTGCTGTCTTTCACTTTTATTGAGTTCTGTGATAACAGGAGAAGATAAAACTAAGCAGCAGTATAACTTCTCCATAATCATTCTTTTATATTCTTCTAGCTTGTTCCTCTTATTCATGTGCTAATTAAATAAAGTAGTCTCACTGGCAGCCAGAAATGTGAAATGAGCAGATTCACTGGAGGCCAGAGATGTAATAGAAACAGCTCTACTTCTATGCTGAGGCTGCCAATAAGGGTGCTAATTAGTGTCACTTATGGCAGTGGGCTTAAGGTATGGATAGACGGCTACTATGAGTTCTACCATGAGGGTCTGAATGCAAATTTATTTCATTTTAGCCCTCACTCTTGTAATCTAAGGAAGGGGAGGTGACACCTGTCAACCAGCTATCCTCAGATTCACTTGCCTCAGTGGAATAGAGATCAGGAGATTCTGTTCCAGTGCCAGGTTAGAAAGCTGTGCGCACTGCTGAAGAGCTCCTGCCTCAAACATGTGAACAGCATTGTTGTCAAGAAACAAGTGTTTCAGGTCTTGTAATCCTTGGAAGTCCTGTGCTGTCACCCTTTGAATCAGGTTATTGCTGCAGTCCAGTTTCTGCAGTCTGCCTGGGAGCCTGAGTGGCATAGTGTGGAGCTGGTTCTTAGACAGCTCCAATGTTGTTAAGTTAGGAAGAAGCTGGGCACCATCTATTGATGAAAGCTGATTTTCTGAAAGGAAGAACTCAGACAGGTTTTCGAGGTGTTTCATGTCCCGAAGTCTTATTGTTTTGAGTCGGTTTTTCTCTAATTTGAGTGATAGCAAGGACTTAGGCAGGTCAAGAGGCACTTTTGTTAGAAAGTTGCCGCTTAGGCTGAGAAACTGTAGATTCTGGAAAGATGCAAAGAAGCTAGTAGGGAAAGAGTTGAGTCTATTGTCAGCCAAGCTCAGATACTTCAGCCTAGGAAGTTTAGGTGGTGCAGACACAGATTCCATGTTGTTGCCATCCAGAACCAGACTTTGTAAATTACAAAGGGAAGAAAATGCACTCAGAGGCAGAGTCACAATCAAGTTATTCCGAATATCAAGCACCCTTAGTTTCCTCAGACCTTCAAAATCAGATGCATGCAGAGAGTTGATGGAGTTATCACCAAGTTTTAAAATTTCAAGGCCAGATGGGAGTAACGTGGGTATATGCTTCAGCTGATTTTTGTAGAGTTCCAGGGACTTCAGGGTGCTCAGAGCTTGGAAAGTATTGTTTTCTATTGATTCTGTTCCACTGCACGACAGGACCAGCTCTTCAAGGGCTGACATTCTTTTGAAGTCAGTAATCTTAAAGAGAAAAACATAATTCATGTGATAATACACCATCTAATTCATGGATCTCCTCTGGTTACTTCCAGAGGCTCTGACCATCTGCTAGTGTTTATTCTTACAGAATGAGAAACTAAGAGGAACTGAGTAACAACTAGAGATGTGCTACTGCAGGTGTCTGCAGTTTGCCAGTATTTACTTATGTTTTTAGAATTTTGTCGTTTAAGTCCATATTGTACCTGGTTTTGAACAAATACACAGGCTTGAAGAGGACATGTTCCTTTCATTTCTGCCTGGTGTCTAGCTTGTGTAAATGGATAGCTAATATCACCAGTAGCAGGAGTTCTTGCAGAGAGTAGATGGTTGTTACATGCTAAGTGCTCTCAGCGGAGCTTGCTGGTGCAGATTTGAATTCATAATACAGCCGTTTCTATATAGCAAGACTACTGTCACTACAGCTTGTGGAGGAAGCACACATGGTTACCATCACTTCTACCTACCATAAAGTTTTGGCAGGGAACTAAAATCTGACACTTGTACCTTTTCTTTTCCTCCATTATCTCACCTTTTCTTCAAAGTAAAAACCTCTAATACTGAGATGACCAAAGCAAAAGTGTCAGAGCAGTTTGGTCTGAAAATCTTCTACATGGCACAGGTTGCTTTTATAGGTACTGAGTTTTTGTTACTTAGTAATAAAGAGATGCTTTGCAGTGGTAAATGAAACCTACATGTTGACTGTGACTGTAATATATAGAGACTAATTGTTTCATTATTTTCCTCCTCTGTTGGAAACTGCTTGTTTACAGAGCTTGCCATCTTGTGTCTCCAGTTAACAAGCAAGTATAAATGAATCTGGCAGTTTCCTCTTAGCAGAGATATGAGAAACCATGGAATGAGGATAAATCCAGGAATTCTCAGGGCACACCTGTTATTTAAACAGTAGTTCTTTGAAATTATCAGAGATGCTACCCTTTGACCTAGGTGCTTGCTTGTTGAAAATTCATTTATATGGTAATCACAGAAAGCTCAGAGCAAGATGAGCAAGTGTTCTGCATGGGGGAGGCAAGGAGGAGTACCTTCATCCATATTCCTCCACATGTCCAGTAAAGATCTCACTATAGTTCTCAGGAGTACCACATCAGGAAGAGATGTTAAACTGACACTAGTCTGCATGCCGCTTCCCCAAGGGCTCATTATCTACAGGCACGTTTTACTTGCACTGAGAGAAGCTATAAAGTGCATTCGGCAGCATAACCCCTTCTCTGAGTCAGGAGTTTTAAGGAAGGGCAGTGCAAATCCCTTCTCAGCTCCAGTACTATGTTGTAGTTTTGTTCTGTGATCCTGATTTGGCTGTGTGAACAGATTTGGCTATCATACTTGCGTGTCTTAAATCAGCTCACGAAGGTGACTGTAAAAAGATTCCTTCCTGCTTCATTTGTCTAATTCCTGCATGTTTTTGAGTTGTATCTCTTTATCATGTCTACAAACGCACGTTTTAACTTCTGTTAAAATTAGAGCCCCCACGGCTGTGAAAGAAGAGTCAGATTTCACTTTGCTTTGGCGTCCTGAGTTGCCACTAGCTTCTGATTATATTCATTTTGTCTCATAAAGTCATTTTTGAGTGTTTCAAGATGTGATGCAGAGTCAATGAGGAAGAACAGATACGGAGCCTCTATTGATACAGGTTTTGCTATCAATTGCATTTCAGTTCAATGAGGAAATGTATAAAACACCTTGCATTCTCAAAAGTAAATAACCAAGGTGGCCATTTTCTATTTTTTATCATTGCATAAAGTGTGGTTTTTTTTTTTTTTTTTTGCTATGTAGTCATTACAGAATGGTATGTCCTGTTCTGGCCATAATTAGGAGGCTAATTTTGCAAAGCTTTAATCACGAGCATTCCCACAGAAATGAACTGCAGTGCTCAAGAGCTGAAAGGAATGTATGTAAACGATACCGCAGTCTTAAGGAAATTGAAACAGGTTTTGAAATAACAATTGAAATAGGTTTGACACATGCTTTCTCCTGTAAGTTCAAATGAAATATTTCTTCCTTTTGCTCAGTTGATTGCTGTATGTCTCTAAGACGCTTAATTTTCACCTTAGTAGGTGGCAGAGAACCATGCGAATCAATTCTTTTTACGTCTGGTCAGTGTACATTTATTCTGTGACGAAGGATGTGAGACTTCTTAATGTGAATTATTACAGTTTTTATTTTCCACATATCTGGTATGCTTTGCCAGACTTTTGCTGCTCTGAGACTTAAACATCCATACTCTTGCAACCCACACAGTCTTACTAATCTGAATCAAGACACATTTGAAAGCCTATCCACTGTCTTTTTGCTACAAAGTGATGTTTTCATCTCTCTCTAAACTGTAAAATGATACTAAAATAGTTTTACATTTTAAAAAGTAGATCTTCAGAAAATGTATTTAAGATACTTTTATTTTAATAGCAACATTTTCATAACTGTATCATTTTAAACTTTTTTTCTTTTAGGGTTTTTTTAGCTTTTGGAATTTTTATGACCTGGAATTTGTTATAAGCAGAGTTTCTCAAGGCAATGTTGTGGGGGCCAGAGAAACAACTTACTTTTAGCAGAAAGTATAAGCATTAGTATAGTTAGAAATAAATGAAACATTAAACTTAGAACAAAGAGATTATCGTTGCTCTTTAAATCAAGCAGGATGCAGAAATTATAGAAAAAAGATGCTAAAAATAGTCTAGTTATGTTGTTACAAGTTCTGCTTATAACAGCAACAACAGCAACAAAATCGCAGCCAGTGTTTTCAACCGCCCTCAATCCTTTCAAAACAAATACAAAATTTATCAGGGTAAAACAGACTTAATTCTGTTCTTTCTAATCTTTCTTTTCTTCAAAACATACTGTATTTAGCATATAAACATATCTTCTTTTCTTTTTAATTTCTTTACCATTTTAGTGTTGACCAGTTCAAACTGAAGTCCACTAAGTCTTCCTTACTGGTGCTCATTTTGAATCAGAGACTTATTTTTCTGAGGCTGCAAATTACCAAACCATATTATATGGGAATGCACGTATAAAAAAAGTCCTTTAGAGGTCAGCTGTGGAAAGCCTAGACTTATATTCAACTTCTTTTTGGAAATACTCTTTCTCTAAGATGAGGGAAATGAAGGAATTATTAAAAAAAAAAAAAAAACAGAGTTCCTTTAGAGCTGCCAGACAGGTACTTTACAAGCAGAAATCAAAGTCTCTTCCTGCAAGCACTGTTATATGTGCCAATGGAATTCTCCAGCTGTGTAAAATTAAGCATATGTGTTTGTTTTTATGATGGTAGGACCTCAAGAGCACAATTTGTCACATGGACAGAAAAGTGAAAAATATATTCACAAGCCCAGTTTAAGCATAAGTAAAGAATCTAGGTAATTGCAGCCAGATGGCACAAGAAGGACTTATTTCCTGTGAGTGCAAAGCCAGCAGTAGATGTAAGGCATTCTGATTGGTCAGCTGAGTTAATGCAAACAGTGACAAACTCTCTTAAGATAGTTTCACGCACCACTTGTTCTGAGCAGTCATGAAGCATTTATTTCATTACTCAATTCACCTATAACAAATATTTAAATGCTTTATAACAGATACCTGTCTTTTTCCCAAATCAGAATCTAAGACTGCTTTACTAGTTACAGAAAAGAAAAATGCCTCATCTTTCTTATTTTGAAATAAAAATATTTTCTTTGCACAGAAGATATATTTCCTGATAAAGAATTCCTTATAGACAGAGCTTTAGTTTTAACTAGATACATCAATATAGCTAAATTACACTGCTGAACTTTGGAAGGTATGAAAGCTCCAACAAGAAAACCAGAGCTACTAGTATTGGCTAGAAGAGAAATAAACTCTTGTATACAGTTCAATTCCAAAATTCTTCCAAATAGGAACTGTTTGTCCATGGGCAACAGGTATCCCAGATATAGCTCTAAACTGCCTTTTAGCCCGTTTTATTCAATCCTGAAAGCAAAATTAAAGATGTATTTCAGAGGAGTTAAAAATCTATTCTTTGTATGAGGACAGGTATACTTAAGAGAAGATATATCTCTTTTGAAATTGGACATTTCTTATTATTCGTAGAAAACTGGTACACAGCAAGTATATATAATGCAAATGGTTGTACTTCCCTTGTGTCTATTTATGGCAGGTAAATTTATTAAACTAATGTGTTTCAGGGTGGGAAACAGCACTACTCCAGTTCAGGACAAAATGAGCATAAACTGATAACGATTTAAAAATGTGATCCAATAATGCCTCAAGAAATCCAGTAAAAAACTTTTAACAACACAAATAGTTGTCAGCTGCAGTTAGAAGCTCTATTGTTTATATGGGTTATTAGATTGGCCTGTCATTGCTTTTATAAACATATCATACACTGCCTTGGACTCTAAAAATGCAGGATCAAGCCCTGATGACTAACTCCCACTGTGATTCTTAACAGCAGTTGTACCTGAAGCTGCAACTTGGAGGGGAAAAAGAACTTCAGTTTCATTTGTTAGGGAAACCACTCTAGCTACATAAAACCTCTCTATTTAGTATGGGAAAAGATTACTTTGTATGAAGAGAAGGAACATCTTTTGAACAGGTTAAAAAAATAAACTTCTGAAGTGAATGGCCATTTAACCATTTAAAAACAAGTCATGGTTTGGCTTGTTGCAAATTGTAGAACATATGTGCGAAATCATAATGATTTTAGTAGCTACTTTTTGTGTTGCATATAAAGGAAATCGTCAAGGCAATGTGAACTGGTGTGTAGAGACCACAGGATAATGAAAACACTATAGGAATATATTTACATACATTTAAAAGGTAAGTAAAAATAAAAACAGATTCGGCACCGTTTTATCAGTTTTAGAACCTGGAAAATAAGATGCTCCTTTCACTGGAAAGCTACCACCATCTGGGAAACATCACTTTTGGTTACAGTGCACTATAGAAAGTATTTATACTGGATTTTTCCTACCTGAAGTTGTTTAATTTTGCCGTGGCTGACGTAGAGTCTCTTGGTAGCGGAAGGAATCTCTCTGGGGATCTCTGTGGTTCTGTAGCATTGCACTGACTGGGCAGAGTCACAGCTGCATCTTCTAGGGCAAGTGGTACTCAGACCACTGTGAAAAGGAAACAAGAAGACTAAGAAGTAAGATAAATACATCTTCCAAAACAGGAACTCTGAAACAATCGTCTCAGCAACACCTAGTGTGAATTATGCACCAAAGTCCTTTTATACCATGAAATCTGATAAAAGGATGTTATGACTGTGTATTTTATCCCTGTGAAAAAACAGCAAAAACAATACCGTAATTTGCCTGGGTTAAAAGGTGGGCAAGCATTACAAAGAGTGAGAAACTTAAACAGTGATAAGGAGCCTTTACATTTGTAGGTATGTGAAATTAGTGTTATTTATTACCTGACATCTAATCTGCAAACATCCATATTATCTCCAGTTTCCTAGTTTTGTTAAATGTGACACCACAGAATTAGCAGAGAAAAGATAAAGAGCTGTTTTATAGTGGGGCTATAAAACCTTTGTATCTTCTGTGACCCAGTATTAGAAACAGTAAAAACCAACTACAACCAGCAGTGAAGCTCTTTTACACCTCCTCTTACACTATTGAGACAAAAAAAAAAAAAAAAGAACCCGGAAGGTATTATTCTAAAAGTAAAGCACGCAATTAACTTTCTGAATATTTATAATACAGCTGAGTGGTGTTGGTTGATATACATTTCTTTAAATATTCTATAAAAATCTAAGTTATTCAAAGTTTTGTTACTCTTCTTGTATCTGAAAATTACAAATGTGAAACACCTGAAAGCACATAGTATAAATCCAGTGGCAGATGATGAAGAAAATAAGACCCATTTCCCTCATGAGAGGTGGGGAACATCAAGGTTTGCTTCAGAGCTTTTTCTGGTTGTTAGCGCTTCTCTCATTTATCTACTAGCTATGCCAGGGAGTGCTGTAAAGTTATGAAAGGCTTACCTTTTGGCTTGTGATAATCTTATGGGCTTTCTATACATTTTGTTTCCGTTGTATTCAGCAGTTTACAACATGCAAAGGAACTTGTATGTTCCTGTGTACTTAGGAAAACTTTCCTATCCTGTCATATCAATCTGCTTTGCATTGTTACCAGTTCTCTTCAGTCCTCTCCATCATATTTTCTGTAGTATCTAATCCTGTTCCTTGAATTCAGAAATAGGCCAGTTATTTTTCCAAACAGAAGATGATGTCAAGTTGATCTGACAAACTGATAACTGAACTGGTGACAGTCCTCAATAGGAATGCCCATTTGATGAAGCTGGTTTTATAGTGAACAATAGCCATATTCTTTACTGGAGATCCTTCTGTCTTCTTACTTGACATCTCCCCACACTGCCAGTACAAAACAGCAACCAGTGTTTGCTAAGCCAAGCAGCAAGAGCGGAAAACCTATTTCTAAATCAACCTGTAGAGCTGACACATTTAACAGTCTATGCAGAAAATCCTGCCTAACTTATGCCATAGTGATCAAATATGAAAAAATGAGTGGGTGAGCAAGATAAGCAATGATGTTTTGAAACAGGCATTTTAATGTATCTTGAAATAGGGTCTAGTAGCCGATTTTTTTCTAAAAGAGTCGAAGCACCCAGATAAAAGTGTAAAACCAGTCTACGTATTGACAGCTACATGCACATGTTAGCAGATGATGCCCTGGAATAGTGTGTTTGACCCTGTATTTCCACTGACTTGCATTTAGATGCTCAGGTCAATAAGACAATAATGTTCAGAAGCTTACATGGATATTTGTATTCTTCAAAAATGTAATCTAGGCCTTGCACGAAGAATTAAACAAAATGAATACTTTTTGTTTGAGGAGGCTCAAAAAAAGTGCAGAGGAAGCCCAAAAGTTTGCACTTTAAGAGCTCTACAGTACCGCAGAGTCAATTTGAGAATCCCTTTAAATAAGGACCACATACTGCATCCTTCCCCGTTTTGCAAGTCTGCACTAATTCAGCTGAGGTTAGAATTTACAGCTGTATTTACAAGGTAAATTCACAGTGCAATATTCTTGGTCCTTCATATTTTTGAGCAGTATCTATGTATTTTCAAATCAACGTGAGGAAACTTTATTAATTTAATTGGTCATTTATGTGATAGTGATGGACATGATTCAATCAAGAATGATATTGTGTATCTGTTAATCTCTCATATATGCCTGCTTTAAGCAGCTGGGTATTTTAAAGTGTTCCTTATGAAAAATACTCCTATTTAATGTGTTTCCTGTAAATTCTGACACACCTTCACCAGAGCAGATGCCTTTGTTTTTACAAAAGGTTGTGACTGCTTTTTTTTTTTCTTCATGCTAGGCAACCTTATGGTAATAGGACTGGTGGAGAGTCACAGGACTGCATGGTCATAAGCCTAGCAGGAAGATGAACTATGCAAAAAGGTGGATAAACATTCCAGGATCTCTAGCATGGAAGGAACACTGCTGGCTCAGTGTATTGTACAGCTTTGCAGTGTAACACTGAGAAAGTAAATCACTGGAGGCCATTTCCTGCCAACAGTTTTTATGCAGACTCTCAAAACCTTTTAATGGGGAGTCTTGTGCATAACTTATGGCATGATATTCCCCTCAGTCATTTCTCTGTCAGAAAGAATGAAGGGTAGCACCTGTAACTTGTCATTACAAGAAATCCCAAGGACATACTACATAGTATGTGCTTTAACCAGAAGTAAACATTTCAGTTCAAACCCTGCTAAACCAAAAATCCTGACTGGACTTTTGTCTTGTCAGCTCTTAATAAGTACATTGGTTATAGAAAATCATGGCAAAATAGTAAAATATAATGGTCACATTTGGATAAAACAAAGGTTTAACTCTCTTGTTATAGAAGTTAGCCAACCTTGAGGATTGCTGCTTACATTTCAGATCTGAAGAAAGGCTTATGTGACTGTAAAGTTTGTTTTTTTTCCCAAATATATCAGTCAGTCTAATAAAAATAACGCCTTTCTGTACAAGCCTTGCCTCATTCAAGATTTCAGTGTTTTTTGATAATGATATGCAGTACTGGGGTTTGGACCCTTTTTTTCTTCAGCAAAGTCAGAGACTTGACAAAAGCACACCGATGTATGTCAAGGTATAATTCTTGTATATTTTAATTCAGGATTACATTTAGAAAGGCCTATAAAATTAAGATGACATTAAAATTAGCAAATGAATGAATTTGCAAAACTGAAGTTACGGAAGGTTTAGAAATGTCTGAATTAAAACAGTCCATAAAACCTGTAGCTTTGTAATGTACGTGATGGTACAAATTGCACAGGGGCAGATGCAGTCTTCTCATGAAAAAGATGGAGAAGGCTGAGCTCTTATAACCCGAGTGGCCCTTGTCTATGGAAAGGAAAAACTGCAGAACAAGACCAGCTCCCTGCAGAAAGTACAGGTTAGGAGTTCAGCCCTTGAGGGATGGCACAAACATAAGCAGACTGGCAGCTAGTAGCTGCTAAGTGATTGAGTATGGTCTAAAGAATGCTTGGCATATTTAGCTGCCATATGCTATCAAGTGCCTGCTACTGAGTATGTGTGAATTTATAATTAATTTTTCTGGAGGTTTTCAACTTGGATTTGCTCCAGTTTTTCATGGGGACAACAAATGGCATTTGTCTGATTCAAAGGTTATCTCCGATCAAACGCTGTTCTCCACAGTGTATAGGACTGCTAAGGGAAACAATTATAGCATTGTTTTTAGAAACAATATGCTTCTCTTAATCATCTGTTGAAATAATTTGAAGTGCTTTACAGAAATGTTTCTTAAACAAAGACTCAGAGGGATACACCAATCAAAAATATCAACCTAGAAATAAAATTTAAACAAATTTGGTTTTGGTTATTATTAGAGGACATTCTAGGCAAATGAATTATATATACAGATTGTAAGTTTATCAAAACTAATTTTGGTGTTTTACTGCCACAGAATAAAACTGTGAGTAGAATTTCATGAACACATGTAGAGGCCTCTCTGAAAACAATGTCTCATTCTTCTTTATAAGATGAGTTTTGTGATTTTTTTTTTTTTTTACCCACTTTCATAGTATGCGGAGAATGTGCTTTTTAACTCCAGGCAAGTTCATTTTCATACACTGGGAACAGCTGCTGAATGATTTAAAGCAGATTTTACCTCCACACAATGAGTAATGTAGGTTCCCTGTTCTTCCTCTACTCTGGCTTCAGAGAGGAGATGGAAATGATAATCCCTTTGGAATTTCTCACATGTCACCTGTCTGTGGGCTCTTTTGCATTCCAAAGGAATTAGCACAGTGAAACCTGTTGAAAGGGAATGAAACTTTATTGAACAAAAATCACACATCGAGGAGTTTTAGTTATTGCCAGTTTTATAATAGTGGTCCAAGATCAAATTTCACTGTGGCAGGCACACCGCAAACAACAAATAAAAAGCAGCCCCTGCCTGGAGGAGGTCAGTTTAAATAATTTCATACACATATCCCACTAATGGTTTTGCAGCTGGCTTTCAAAGTATCTTTACTAATGGCATCCATTTGATAGAGAACAGTAATTCATTAATAATTGAGCCATGCAAAGCAGTGCCTGTAAAACCATAGATCAGGATAATGACAGTTTTCTAGTTTTTACTGGTTTTACTAGTAGTGATATTCCAAGACAGTCCCAAAATTAATGCAGAAGGAGAAATAAATAGAACAGGTACAGTTGTTGAATCCATTCTCAACCGAGAATTTAAACACACAAGTCTTTCGGATATGAGCATTTGCCTAAGATCTGTAATTAGCCTGTTTGAGTCTGTGCCTCTTGCAGGACCACCTAAAATTAAACAGGGGGCATGGATCATGCAAATGATGCTGGGACCATGAAAATTCTGTTTCTAGCATTTTGCATATACAAAACCAGTTCATAGCAATAGTTGATAACTGTGATGGCTATTCAGAGGCATGTATGAAGCGAGCTGATACTTGGCCTTCTGTTTGTTGTGGATATCTTTAGCCTTTAAGGACATTCTGCTACTGAGTGTTGGAGCAGCAAAGACAACAAGGGATATAAGAGAATGGAACCTGAACTGTAAAAATTTGTCTGCCTCAAGAGCGAGGCACAGTTTCAACAAGGCGAGAAGTCTGAAACAGCAGTTCCCTAAATTATACCCACTCTGTATGTTAAAAGGTGGTTTCATTCTTCCCAGGCTGTAAAAGTTGATCATTTTCAGCACTTGTTTTCTACACTGTAAAAAATCAAATCAAAACACAATTTCAGAATCAGCTAAGCAGAAATGTGTAGGTAGAAAGAAACATGGGACTAAGACCACAATAGGCACTGTAAAGGAGAAAAGCTGGTCCTAAGAAATGACTTGTAAAAGTTGTCCTATGTATAAAGAGACCAAGCAGGAGCAAATGTTTCTCCAGAATAATAGTAAGTGAATTGTTGTGTCCCTGGAAGTACTGCACTGAGCAGTGAATGATTGTAGAAGGCAACCAACTATTAACTCTTTAAGCCTACAGGGCACGAATCACTTAAAATGTAAAAATCTAAAAATTCTTCTCTTTGTTAGCAGAAGTTTTCTGTAATTACAACGCAAAATTTATATCCCTTTAGGTATCAGTGTGGATGGATAATTTCCTCCTCTCTCAAGTGCTTTAGAAAAGTACATTCTAAGCATCTGGTTTAACTCCTTTTTTAGGGTATGAAATTCTTGCTGTATCATCTCAAATTGTCTTCCGCATTGGTACTGCAAAATATTCTTTGTTTTCTCTTACGTTTTGTTTCTGGTATCTCGCGCCCTGACTGTACAACCACCCACACCGTCAAACCATTCAAGCTGTTTCCACAGCGCTAACCACACAGAAGATGGCCTTGATAATGTGTGCACGCTGCAGCTTGGCATGCACAGCTGGGTGGCTGCAATTACAGAAGTTTCTAGGTGAACTGACCTTCATGTGCAAACACATGTGTTTAGATTGTACATTCTTTGTACAATCTAAACACATGTGCTCTTTGTGCAGAGGCTAGCTCTAACCAAGGGCTTGCAGAACATCTCACGCAGCAGTTTCCCAGTCTTAGCATGGGCACTAGGTACTAAATATGTAGCAGTGGAAATGTTGATCAGAGTAGTGTTTTTTTTCTTTTGATTCAGGTATTACATTGCTTTGCTTTGTATGAAAACGTGTACTCCCCTTATCATCATTTACTGTTTGAGCGCACAGTAAGTTTTCAGAGAATTTATTAGGTACTCCAGTGATTAGTGAAAGTATGTAAGTTTAAATGTATAAAATACTGTTTCTACTCAAAGGTACTTAACAGCAGAGTAACCCAGACACTTTGCATTCTGTACACTCTATCTTATTTGAATAATTGAAATGATGTGCATAAATTATTTGTGAAGAAATTAGCTTGTGATTAACCTAGCTCTGCTGTAAGATAGGGCCAGATCAGCAGATCAGGAAACTTTAAGTGAGGTCCTTTTGACATTAAAGGTATTGAACCAATTTAAATTTTTCTTAGCACATATTTTGCTGCAACTGTTTGACTGTTAGAAATATCTCTTAGGCATAGTAGAACTAGACCCACATATCAAGAATTCTTACTGGTAGGTTACTTGACTCAAACTATCACATGTTGTTGATGTTATCAGGGTAGAATATCCTACAGTTTATTTAAAATCAATTTAATCGAATTGAGGGTCCAAACTACTAACTTTTCTGAGGTTCACTTCCATAATTACTGCATGATTTGCCTACAGAACAGAGTTAAGGTTGTCTGGCTACTTTTGGCAGGCATTTTAAGGGTAACTGGAATCGCTCAGAATTTTTTA
This sequence comes from Struthio camelus, assembly GCF_040807025.1. Taxonomy (NCBI): domain Eukaryota; kingdom Metazoa; phylum Chordata; class Aves; order Struthioniformes; family Struthionidae; genus Struthio; species Struthio camelus. Next base: position 64,713,544 of record NC_090944.1, on the reverse strand, counting down.
GGGGTCCTGCAACTATAGTTTTAAGATAATTAAAATACTCATGTTTTTACCCTTATATCCCTGACATATATTCTTAATGTTAACCGCCTTTTTACAAAGAATTTCTGTTGAGGAATACTCAGCTATACTACACAGTGGTACCCTACGTTTCCGTAGACTTGGTGTCACAGCTTTCTTAAAAAAAAAGTTCCTTAAAGTTCCTTTTCATTTATCCATAGTCCAGCAAGTGTTAGACAACTATTACTCTGGAGGCAGGCTTAGAAAGCAATTGTATTTGAGAAGCTAATCTCTGAGTGAAAGAAGTAAAGACAAAACCTTGTTTGACCTGTGAAATGTAAGGACATGCAAAACAAATGTAGCACTGACAAGGGACGAATGAGTTAAAATTAACGACCAGAAAAATCTGGTACCGCTGTAGATAAATACAATTTAAGATAGAGTTGGACCAACCCCTACGCTAGAGGGAAAGGACACTCTAAAAAGCTGAGAATGCGTGATTCTTATAAAGAGACAATTACATCAAGTATATGCTTTTAAAAGTAGTACTTGCTATAGATACGCTACATAGTAACTATGGGAAACTTTATCAAGATAAGCATATAATGTTTAAAAGTGTGACTGAGATACATTAACAGAAAATGCTAATACTTAGGTAAGTGATAGATTATTGTTCCATTTTAAAAGGCAGAGAATGGAATTTTATCCTCTAGATATTTCTCCAGTATGATATCTACCAGAATCAAAGCCAAAACTAACAAATAAAACTGATAATCCTGAAACAAGCTGTATATTATCATGTGGCTGAACTAATTTAAAACAATAATGACAACAATGATAGTTTAGGTTTGGATACAGCAAACTCTTTGATTGTCTATTGTGAATTAACTGTGACACAGTCAATATGATATGCTTTGTGGAGAATGAACATTTGAATGAAGGTCAAACAAATGCTCTGTTAAACTTGGCTCGTGCAAAAGTACTTGGGTGCCTATGTCTAGAGTTTAAACACTTAAACGCTTTGCTGAGCTATTATTCTGAATATCCAAATTTACTGAGCCAGTAGATTTCTTTGTATAGGTATATATTTAAAGGTATTGGTAGCTTTTCTGCTGTCATGGATGGGTTTAATAGGAAGAGAACCCCAGTTAGGTTCTCAGTTCGTTACAACCTATCTCAATTTGCTGACAATTTGAACAGTAAATGGCAAATGAGCAGGTCTGTAATAACGATCTGTAAGCTTCTTGTCAAAGCTATGATATCAGATCCCAGAGGAAATGTGTTACGTACTGCTGGTGTAGAGTTTGCTTTCATCTAGCTTTTCTGAAAGCACAGATTGATGGAAGTACAGTTCTGTCTTGCTTAAACATCTCTCTTCACGTTCCAGGTGAGTGGCCGAACCACTGAGCTGTTCATTCGTTCTGTGTCCCAATCAATTATTTATGCAAAGTGGAGCAACAGAAAGAAACTCGCCCCAGGATAACTTACAGCCCAGGGAGTGGGGCACGCAGGGGACATGCCATGATCATTTTCTGTGCATGACTACACAGTCAGGGTAGTTCCACTCCACTGCTGACTGGAGGACCCCCGAGTTGTGCTAGCAGAGCAGCCTGTGGGGCCGTGCTGGAGGCAGGATTAGAGTGCTGATCTGGGTTAAAACTACCCTTTTTCTCTTCTGAAGTGCAATTACTATTTTTACTCTGATGCAATGAAGTAAAGCTGCGTGAGATCTCTACAAAAGCTACTAACAATGGTCTCACTGAAATCCATATCAGAATGGGGGGGGAAATGAATATATTTTCAGTAATTGTACCAATATTCCAGCGACATCCGTCTCCTGAACCATTTTTTCAAATGGAAAGCGTGAGAAGGCTCGCTTTCCTAACCAGGAGAAAGATACGCATTTGACTGGATAGGGCGGACGGAGCGAGCAGCGCCCTATCCCAGGTCTGAAAGCGTTGTTCAGAGACAGCCGCCGCTGGCGGCCGAGAGATGGCAGCCTGGGAGCACCGCTGCCCTCCTAACCGCTCCCACGGCGACGGCGACGGCGACGGCGAAGGCGGGCGCGGCCGTTAGGGGCGTGGCCCGCCGTCGGCTGCCCTGGGCGCGGCCGTTAGGGGCGTGGCCCGCCGTCGGCTGCCCCGGGCGCGGCCGTTAGGGGCGTGGCCCGCCGTCGGCTGCCCCAGGCCGTGCCGCCAGCGTGCGCCTGGCCGCGTGAGGGCGGTGTGCCGGCACGGGCGGGGCTCGTGGCAAGGCGCCCGCTGCCCGGGCGCGTTTGCGGCGCTGGGCGCAGCATGACAGCTGCCTGGGGGCTCCCCAAAGCTCGGGGTGCTGGGCGGTGCCGGGGAGGGACGTGACAGGGGTTTGGGGGCTGCCGGAGAAAGGGCGGCTTGAGAACGGCTGCGGGGATCCGGGGACAGGCGAAACTCGCGTGCGAGGACGCCCGTACGGAGGGAGGGGGACCGCCGACACCGAAAAAGGCGCCTCTGGAAAGACGGGGAAGGGCTCCGAGGCGGCAGGCGGCGCGCCCGCCTGGCGGCCGGGGGCGAGCTGCGCAGAGCGGCGCCCCCTCGTGGCGCAGCACGGGAAGAGACGTCGCGGCCGAGATCGGGGATTTGGGGCTCGGCCGTTGCTGCCTGCCGCAGCTTGGCCTTGTGGCAGGCAGCACGAGCCGCTCGCAGCTCGCCGCCGGGCGGCCGAGCGCGCCGCCTCGGAGGCCGCCTGTCAGCAGCGGCGCGCATGCGCGCGCGGCGCATTCCTTTCGCTTCCTTGCGTGGCTGCCCGCGGTGGAGCCGGGCTGGGGCCGCTGCTGCTGCCACCGCCACCACCGCGTTGTCCTGCGCGGCGGGAGCGGAGACGGGCGCGGAGCGGGGCGGCGGGGGGAGGCGCCGCGCGGGCGCTGAGGGGCGGCAGCCCTGCCTCGCGGGCGCGGGGGGCCGCGGGGAGGGGGCGGCAGCATGTCGGCCGCGGGGGGCGGCTCCTGCGGGCCGGGCGCCGGGGCCTGCGGCGGGGGCGCGGGCGGCGCTGCCTCGCCGCCGGGCGGCGGCGTGTCCATGTTCCGCTGGCTGGAAGTGCTGGAGAAGGAGTTCGACAAGGCCTTCGTGGATGTGGACCTGCTGCTGGGCGAGATCGACCCCGACCAGGCCGACATCACTTACGAGGGGCGGCAGAAAATGACCAGCCTCAGCTCCTGCTTCGCCCAGCTCTGCCACAAGGCGCAGACCGTGTCCCAGATCAACCACAAGCTGGAGGTGAGGGGGGCTTGAGGCCCTCCGGGGGCGGCGGGCCTGTGGGGAGGGAGAGGTGGGCGCCACGGGGTTTGTGCCGTCGGGCTCGCGGTGGTGGCGGCGTGCCCTGCGCTGAGGTGTTGGGGTGGGCGAGGAGGGACTGGGAGGGATGTCCCGCCCGCTGCTGAGGGCCTGCGAGGAGATGCGAGCGGCTGCGAGAACCCTTCCTGCGCCTTGTGGCGGCTGGGTGCCAGGGCAGCGGCAGCTGGGGAAGGTTAACCCAGCTCTGAGAGGCTCTGTGCTGTCCCACAGGACTCGGGCCTGGCGTGCTGATCCTCTGGGTTTGATTATTACAGTATGAGCGTGAAGCAGTGCAAGCCAAAAAAGAGTTCTCTGAAGTTGAAAGCAGCAGCTTTTGTCTCTTGAGCAACAGATGCCTTTGGCTGGTCTTACATTTGCATCAGGTCCCTGGTGAATTCAGTAAGCTCTTTCAAGATGAGAAAAAGACGTATTACCAAGAGACTTAAAGCTTATAGTCAGTGGTCAAAATGAGAGTGTTATTCCAGCCTACAAGTAAATGAAACTGACAATGACTTATGGATGGATTTAACAGGTCCTCTTGTTCCTCCATGCTCCAAGGCAGATCAGATAGCTCCCTGCCTGACTTGGTCTCATAAAATTAGTAGTAGACATTGCACATTCTGTGAAGAAAATAATGCCTAGCTGTCTTTACTGTCAGAAAGTTTTCTTCATGTCTAATTGAGAACTTCAGTAAAGGTGGGAAGAGAGAAGCATCTGGTGGAGCCACGCTGGCTGGTGCTGATGCTGCTCAGGAGGAGGGGCTGCACGTCCTGTTACTTGCACAAGAGCTGGAGGACTGTGGAAAGAGATTCTGGGGAAACAGGGCGTCTCTGACTGCCAGAATGTTCTTTTACAACTGAATCATCTTTCTTTTAGTAGGTGTTGTCATTTGTCTTGTTCCAGACAGATATGGATAGCAACTGCCCTTCTTTCTGTTACATATTAGAAGATTGTTGATATGTCTTCCTTCACTTTTTCTTTGGGCTGAAAACCCCAATTTCTTTAATATCTCTTGTAGGCTGTGCTTTTTAGGGTTCTCTTGTTTCTTCTAGTAACTTCGGAATATACAGGAGGAACGGGAAAAACTTCTCAGAAGCTATGAAGATATGTCCTTTGTAAGAGCTTCAGTAGGCAAATAAACCATAGACTTCAGTTCTTTTAAACCTCCCTATTATATTTATTGTAATAAAGGAATTTAAGAGTCCTCAAACCATAACCTGCACTTCTGCAGTACTTTACTGAAGGAAGTGAAGTCAGTAAATTGGCTTTGGTTTTAATATGGTTCCTTCCTGATATGAAGGCACTGTTATGCAAAATTGTATTCGTAGAGTTTAGCCGAGAATTAAGATATTTCAGAGTAGAATAGAGACCCCCACAGACAAAGAGCTTTGTTCATTGCAGTCTTTATTTCACCAGACACTTACTGTAGTGGTGTTTGCAGTACTCTTTGTTTTTTGTTTTGCTTTATTGTCATACACGTTTTTAGTACTGGGTTTGTACTCTCAAGCTGTATGTGAGCTTAATTGTATAGGTGTAGTAAATTAAGATTTATGAGTTTATAGTAGGCAATCAGTATTTATTGCACCCACCGTGGGCACGGTGGGTGTTGTGCACAGACTTGTAAAACATATGAGTTTTAAGATTATTTTAAGAGAATGAGTGACGCATGGCAAATAGGTCTTTTAAAAGTTCTTTCAAGCTTAAATATTTTGAAAGGAAACAACAAAACTCAGATCCTGAAAGATATTTTGTTATCTAATTAAAATTGTCAGGGGCTAGGCACCTAATAACTGAAGGTCTGTGCCTCAGTCGTGAACGAGCTGAAGAGCAAAGGAGCACAGTTAGAACTTTCAGTAGCATCATGAGTGTATGTGTCTAAGTGTGAGAAATAATTCAGTGATAACAATGGTTTTGAGAATCTGGAGTGGGCACTTCAGAAGTGAGGCAAAAACCTTTTATTTTGTGAAATAGTTTTAATACTTGTTTTAGGCCTTATACATATACAGGAGTTTTTGTCATTTAGATAGACCTTTAGAAGGTATTGCCTTGCAGTATTGTCTTGAAGGCTGTTAATTTTATGACCTCATCATTATTAGACCCTTAAACTTGGAGTGAGAACTGCCATTTAAAATCTATAAAAGAACTGCTCTGTTGAGAACGAGTGTCTTTTTACATGCACAGGTGTCTAATCAGAAGCCTCTGGGTCCAGATTGAAGGATACAGTTACCAATTTTTGAAGAACTCATCAGGATTAATACTGGAATTTAAGATATGATAAGTGGATTTATGTTTTTTAAAATGCAAAGTGCTGTATCTCATACAATATTTCAAATTATAGTCATTTCTTAATAGCTCACAATAGTAATTTTACAGTGCTTGTACACTTTAATATGAAGTTTTCATTATGCTGGTGAAGTGTCATGAGCCATAGTTTACTTAGGTAACAAACATTTATTCAAGCCAATACATTAAATCTATCTTCAGAAATATGCCTTTTATTTGGATCAAAGTAATACTTTGACTTCAGTGTGCCAGTGACTGTTAGAAGCTAAGGCTTTATTCTGGCAGTTACTTTTTGCATACCATTGCCTTATTGAGAGTATGATATTATTTTGCAAAGGGAAATCAGTGTAATAGTAAAAAATTAGTAAAAAAATTGAATGTGGGTTCTGTTTCTTCAATTTTAGCGGAACTGTTTGGTCATGTTATAATATTACCGACAGGAAAAGAGCTGTTCTTTATCAGCTTAATGTGCATTCTCTGATTGATATAATTGTTCTTAAGAGGCACAGTTTAGTGATTTGGTTGATGATGGAAGCTCCTGCTTTTAGGATTTCGGTACAAACAATGTTTTGACATTGTTGATAATGCCTACTGCTAGAGAAAGAGAGGATCTAGGTAAAATGGTGTATTCAGAGTTAAGTCAGTTTTGGAAGGAACCTGATGAACAGTGCAGATGAACAGTGAATGTACGCCGATAAATTTGCTTGTGCTTTAGAGTGATGAAAGGTTGCACTCGTACTACTGTGATTAAACTAAAGAGAAGGAGGACGTGTTTTCATATTTTTCCTACATTTTTCACAGTAGGGTAGAGTTAAATTAAGTAGGTTATTAAAGAGGAAAAATGCATTGGATGCTAGAGGTCATCATCTTTTCTAACATCGACTTGATTACACTTGCATGGGGTACAACACATTGAACAAATGAAGGAGTATATCTTGATGGAGGACAGTAGGGGCCTCAGGCTGTTAGAACAAAAGATGACAGCCATTTTAAAGGAAATTGTTGTGGTGCTCCTTCTCTGAAAGCATTACATACAGATCAGCAGATGCAGGCTGGTAGTCAGTGTGTGGAATTTCAGATTCTAATGTAGAGCAAGTTAGTAAGAGATGTTTTAGCCTTTTGAATATCATTCGGTATGAAAACATATAAGATGCTAAGTACAACACTGTTTAAAATATTCATTTCAAAACATAAAAGTTCCGTATAATGCATTTCTGTAGAATTAAAAGAAATAGGTCGATGTGCCTCTGCTTTCAGTGAAAGCTGAACTTGACCTTAACTCTGGCGCTGCGACTGCTAATTTGATTCTGTAATTTTAAATGAACAAACTAGAAGGGAATGCCTGGTGGAGCACTCTGTGTGTCTTGACAGTTGCGTTAAGCCAATGTGGATGCTAGAGTTCAGGAAAATATTTAAGTGTATGTTTAGGAAGTTAATCACCTCTGTAATTTTATATCCTTGATGAACTTGGAATCAGTTAACAGGTTTGCAGGAATATATTCCTGTATGCTGAGTTCTTCTGCAGGTAACTTGTTCATATATCAGCTAAAGCTGATAGGAACCTCTGTCATGTTATTAGCTATTTAAAAAGTGTACATAGTTAGTGTGTTGTTAGTAACAGAATCACTGGAACTAATGAATCTGTTTTCCTGCTGATTTACTGGGAATGTTTTTGTCATAATGCAAATGTTCACCATCCTCCTGAGCCACTAACACCTTCTCATTTAGGCATTACCAGTTCTCTCCCATGGACTCCGAGTTTCCACACCACAACATCCTTGTGCCTTTTCATTTGCATACATTTTTGGTTTGCTCACTGGTCAAGAGGCAGCAGCACAGTTAGCAGCTCAGAACTCCATGTACACTGCTTAGCCATCTGGCTGTTACCCCCTTTTTCTGTGGGTGGATTAAACAAACTAGCGGAAGATCTGACTCTTCCCACTTTTCCCTCAGTGAGGCCATTAATAGACCTCTCTTTCCTGCTGAGCTGCGGTTTGGGGCAAAACTTGCATGTTGTGGGAACTTTAATCACACACACCTCTACCTGCTGGCAAATTTGGTTGAACCTGGAAAACAAGATTCAACTCAAATCAGCAGGGAAGGAGGGTAAAATAGGGGGAAATGTAGAGATATAGACAAAATGATTGCACAGGACTGCCTTCATCAGGAAACCAAGGTAAAAATGATGCAATGTTAACAGTTTTTGTGGCTTTCATTGCTAGCCTGCTTGTTTCTGATGCTTTTTAAAGACCTAGCTGCTGGCGTTTAGAGATACTGAATTGAAATAATGAAAAGCATATTGCTACGTGCCTCAAAAAGCACTGATTGCGCTTTGATAGAGAGGGAATTCAGATCGTCCTCCTGTTTTCATTGATTGTGGTGGGTGATGTGACTGCCTTACCCTCTTATTACTCAGGCCTTTAACCTGGCTTTTATTTTCACCTCGGTCCTATTTTGAGTCCTCCTGTCTGGACGATGGATAAGTCTTAGGACTTGGATGGATAAATTGGATATTCTTTCATATATGTAAATCCAAATACAATTCTTGTCCATACTGCAGAAATTCTTGGAATGATAACTAGGGAAAATGAAAAAGCTACTCCCAAAGCTAAAAGTTGTCATTATTTTTTCCGACAATGCCACCTCTCTGTTTGCCTCCAACCACTGGTTTCCTTTTCTTTCAGTAATGAGAGGTTGTTTGCTTCCTGTCTACACAGTAGGTTGGTTGCTATTATCCCGCTTTGTAAAACCTTGTAATTCTTTGTGTGCTTCCTGGGATGCTTTGGGTCTGAGAGGCCGTGATAATGCCACCTTCTAATTCCTCATTCAGGCTATCTTTTGCAGCATTGATTATGGAAAAAAAAAGGTTAACTTGTGCCATCTATCTACTTCCTACTGCACAAATACCCTCCACATTTGTACTTCCTACTACACGAATACCCTCCATATTTGTACTTCTCTTTCATGTTATAGTTATTCATCATTTACTTCTTATATTTACATTGTAAATTGTCCGGGGCAAGGTCCGTATTTTTATTCTGTATATGTACAACCCTTGGCATAGGATCCTTGAGTACAGATCTGAGATACTGTAAGTAGATGATTTTTGGTTAGTTATTTTAGCGCTCGTGTTTCTCTGTAAGATGTACATGTGGATGGGTGAGTAACTCCTAAGTTTTTTTTTTTTTCTGAGAGGTGAGACCAACATATGAAGAGATGATTACATATGTTATAAAATAGTCAGAAGAGATCCTAGTGATATTTACTTTTTTCTAATGCTCTAAGCCCTCTCTCTCCTAATTGAAAAGACTTCAAAAGCTACATGACTGTAAATGCAATCAATCTCGACAATTAAACTGGATTGATTTTATATTGACACCTTAAAATGCATTTTTATTGCAAAATCATTTCTGTGAACCTTTGATACCTCATAACTGCTTGAATAGGAAATAAGAATTGTTGATTGCAAAATGGAAAGGCTTTTTATCTGGACTGTTTTGTCTACAAAAACTTTTTTAAATTTTGGCAGTAATATGTTTGAGTGCTCTGCAGAATAATTATCTGTCTGTTGCTTAGTGCCGTGGCTTACTGTCTGTTGTCCTCTAAGGAAGAAAGGAGTCGTTTTAAAATTCTTGTGCTATTTCAAATGAGATTTGATTTTAATCTACATAGGTGTAAAACCTTTATGAAATGTAAAATATCTGGTAAACGGCATAATATACCAAAAGTTGAGTAAATATTTAGTTAGCCTTTGGGAGCTACTCTTCTGTTATCATTCATTTCATTTTTTGATTAATTTGACCAAGATCTGCAGTTTACTTAGATTGCAGATTTTTCTTTTAGAAATTAAAGATAGTTGGATTATAGGGCAACGTGAAGGTGATCTAACACAGCAGCTCTTTCTGTGATAGAGTTTGTTTACTGGTACTTCGAAGGGGGGAGGGGTGAAAGCAACTTGTAGACTTACGTTTCTCCTTTCCCCCGAGACAGATCAATCTTCAAGGTTTATTTCTTTTTATTCAGAACAGTGAGGAAGGAGGAGGTTGGAAAGCAAGGAGTAAAGGGTGTGTAATTGGTGGAGTAAACAGCTGAAATGAGCGCTTAATGGATTATAATTGGAACAGTAAATACAAAGAAATTAACAAAAATGTAAATATATTTATTAACAAATTGGAGAACATGCTTGATAAGCTACTTCAGAGGAAAAAGTGATTCTGTCAGGAATGCTTTTCTTTGTTCTTAGGCTTTCCCATACTGACTCATTTGTATAACTTCTCAGTATTTTCAGTTAGGTGCCATTATTGAACTGAAACACATATGGACCTCAGAACACTTCAAAAAGCTTTAGTTATCGCTGTCCACAGGTCAGAGTAATGGGGAAAGTGGAGCTTTTGAAATAAGTGCCCTGACCTGTTGTAATAACCACCTTGGTGATTTTCTGATTGACTTCAGTAAGCCTTGGCCTGTACTCTAGGGCCAGACCCAGGCACTTCCTCTTGCCACTGGCACTTAATTCCAGTTATGGATCCTGGTCTGAGGAAAGTATCTTAAGACTTTGGTGGGTTGGAGAATGAGCTGAAAACACCTCAGAAGTCACTAACCAGTGACTAAAACCAGTAAGAATGAAAGGGAAAGGAGTTGTGCAAATAACTGTGCGTCACGTGTCCAGTCTGCTAGATTCTCCATCTCTCTCTCCATCTGTGTCTACTGTAGGACTAGATGTAGGTTTTCATGATTAAATCATACTTTTGTTAACCGTACTCCAACGTGAATCCCTGTTACTAACTGTATGGACTCGCAAGTAAATTCTCAGAGAGAAGCTAGGGTGTTACCTTGCGGTCAGTTAACTACTCCATGATAATTGCTAATCTGCACAGTTGTATGCTATGTTAAATAAAAAATATTTTGTGCCTTAGTGGAGTAAGGTAAATGACCTTTTATTTCCTGCCCGTGGACGTGGGCAATTACTGCAAGTTCAGAAACTTTGTTGACACTAGGATAATTACTCTTCCGTTTGCCCTTTCATTCAGTGTCCATAGGATTCAGAATGGCATTTTCTGCCTTTGCATGATGTGGTAGTGTTGTTAAAAAATTATAATTTTTGTTCCTCGTCTGTAGTTTTGGTTGGCTGAAAGGCTACATGTATTTATTCTGCTGGATTAGTAGCAGAGGACTCCAGTATCTTTTCTGGTTTATCTGGAGGTAATACTTAGTAATACTATGCATTAAACCCTAATATTGTTTTCTGAGGTAAGTAATTTTGCTAGAACAAACCAAAGGTTTTTAAGTTCACGAGAATCTGAACTAAATTACACATGCTTCCTGCTTACTGTCTTAGGTTCTTCTTACAATGATAGCATACTGCCTTGAATAATAAAAATAAAACATATTAGGATTTTTAAAAAAATTATTCCTTTACTCTACAATAGCTTTTGTATCTTCAAGTAGCTCATTTGTTGAGCGTTAAAATGATGCTGCCTTTGTTGACAGTTAAGGGTATGTGCTTTGTGTGGAGTCTAACTTGTCACATGCAAGACTGACAATAAACCGTCTGCTATGTATTTTCTAGGGGAAATAATGTGGATTTGTCTTTCATATGTAGAATATTTTTGTATTACAACTTCCTTCATGAAAAATCTTTGGTTTGAAATTGTGTGAAGTTAACTTTAGAGGAAAAGCCATGTCAGTTCCCCAGTTTCAATCTGGAAATAATTTAACAACAAAAGTGGTTATTCTGTTAACAACGCAATTGGAAAATGAGCAGCAGGGTGTTTTTTAGAACTTAACAAACAGGACTTTAGCGTCAGTCATTAATTATAGATTGGAGATTTTATGCAACTTTGATATAGCTAGAGCTCCTAATGTTGTTTTTTGTGTATGTAAAATCACTTCCACCTTATTTTAGTTTAATACTACTAAATTTACATCTCGTAAAATAAATATTCGAAAGTGAAAAGGAATATCCTTCTGTTTAGAACTTTTTGTGTGTCCTCCTTTGATTGAACCAGGAAGTTACTTAAAGGGTGAAGTGAAATTATATATTAAAACTCACCTCAACTCCAACTCCTTATTGTTCCCCATGAGAGTTTCTCTTCTACCGTTTGCTGTCTGGTGGCTCTTCCTAAACTCTCCTGACTGTGAAGGTGAACTTGCTCCTGCTCCCACCTGACTTCTTGACAAACTGTAGAGCAGTCCCAGGTGACCTTTACTATATGATATGGCATCTCTCCTTTGACAGTCTTGTTATAGATTACTTCCAAAAAACCTACCAATTAAAGGATTGGTACAGTTGCCTATGTAGCCTTCATTTATCCTTGTTAGGTTCATGCAAATTGAAACACTATAATTATATGATCTGCCACCGTCACTTTCCATAGGAGCCCTGCTTGGTGCAGCGAGTGGTGCTGGCAGAATGGATGAGTGTAGTTCCTGGTTGTGCTCATCCTTCCATGTGTTGACACCCGTTCCTCTTCCCCCCTCCACCCATTTTCTAGCAGATATCTTCCAAAACTGAATGTGGAGCTGTTAATTTTCCAGTGGGGTTTTCCTATGATTCTCTTAAAAGAGAATTGAGGGAATTCTAGATACGGAACATTGCTATTAAGAGTAATATATAGGGCTGTCATTACTTCTCATGTAGAAAATAGCTTACAATATTAGAAATTGATATATCTGTTGGTTGAAATTACATTGGTTTGGAAAATTAGATAAGCTGGCCAAGCTGCAAAAGGCAGAACTTCTGTGAAATAATGTAAAGATTTACTATCAGCCTTCACAGAAGTAGATCACAAGGTTTGATACTAGCATTTCCTTTTGGGTGTGACTCTTGTCTACATCTGTTTCTGGAATGGATTTATCACCTTTTATAATGTCTAAATAAATTATTTCCATGTTACACAGATGTGTGTGCATTTTTGTGATGCTTGCACTTTCTCCTTTCAATGTTCTTATTAAAAAAGCTTGGTATGGTTTTAAATATTAGTTCATAAAGAATATTGTTTCTTACTGTAAGTTTGACAGTCTCATTGTGACCCCTTTGGAGCATCATTCATGTTGCCAAACTGATAGCTGTCATTCTCACCGGTTTGTGATTTGCACAGAGAGACAAATGCTACTGTGATGCCTGAACGCTGGTTTGTTCCTTACATGTCAAGTCTACAAGGTGTGGCTGGACAGTGTTAAATGGGCGTAACTTTTCTGTTCTGCTACTTCCTGCTTATCCAGGCATTTTGAATTAAAATACCTGCGTGTGTATGTGTGTATAACAAATTATAATAATTTTTTATAGTAACTGTTAGCACCCTTTTGAAAGGAACAGGACATCCGTGAATGGTGGGGTTCTTGTCTGTTTGTTTTTTTTTGCCTGTGTAAAATTGTGAAGGGATCAAATTGTGCCTTCATTATGAAGGTCTAAATCATCTGCTCTGTACTATATCATTGCCTCTTACGCTAATTCTATCTTTTAGCTACGTTAGTTCAGGTGTGTGTGTTTGTATTGAAGTGTAGAATATCCATAAGAGAGAGACTACAGCAATGGCTAGTTATTAGGCACAGTGGTATAGTTCTGTAAGTAACCCATTTCACTGAAGTGGTATGGCTTCATAGTATTTTAAATATTATTTCATTGTAGAAGGCAATTTCCACTTCAGAGTTGTGTGAGGGCTTCCAGATTATTCAAGTTTTCTTGTCCGTGCAGAAGTCAGAAAGAGCAAGTGTGCACAACCCCATTCTTAGGCACAAATTAAATGCCGGGCTGGTCTGTCCAGGCTCCATCAAAGTGGTTGGAGAGAGATGGACTCTGTTCCGGGGCGGTCTGGGAGTAGGATCTGAGGTCAGCCAAGCTCCTTGACAGGGATTTTCCCCACCCTTGTCCCTGTGGCATTTGATGGGGGGGGGGGGGGAAGCCAGGGGAGAGAAGGGAGATTCTTCCTGGCAGCAGTGAGGTGGACATTGCCTTGACCTGTCTCATCAAATTGTGCTCCAATATAGGTGCTCTGGATCACCTCTGAAAGAGCCTACTTATGTCTGATAATTATGCTGGAAGCTTAAGTAGGCTGTCCATCTAAATTAGTTACCTAAAGTTAGACCCAGTAAGTACTCCCCACTGATGGTCAAATCCTTCCTGCCTTTTTTACTGTTACAAATCTTTTAAAGCAGTGATTTACTTAATTGAACGGTTGAGTGTTGGCTTGCAATTTGATATTCATTGTGAAAATACATTTGTATAATGTTGTTAAAATATCTAAAATACCCTGCTTTCATCTGAGAGATTTTTTTTGAAACATCAGTGACTTCTCCTTTTTACTTTTAACTTGCTTTGAAGCAAAAAAGAAAAAAAAACCCTCAAAACTGGGAATTTTCTTAAAAAATATCAAGCATGATTAAAATTCCTCTCCTCTGAGATCTTCTGTGTTTCCTTGGATAAATACTAGTTTCAAAGTTTGTGTGAGGGTAGTTTATTTTATAAAATGCTGCTTGAACATAAGGATAATAATGTTTCGAATTGTTCTGTTATTCCAGATAGAAATACTGCATGTAAACTGTATGTAAATGTTTCATAACCAATTTTTAGAGTTAATAACTATTGATGGTTTTCTACATGGACATTTTCAGGGACCTTTTAATTCTTGGCTTCTGGTTTGCGCGGTTCCTGGACTGTTGCAGTTAAGCTGATGATGATAATAGACCACTTGTAAATTGACTTACTTTATTTCAGCATTGCATTAATAATTGTAGAAAATTTTTCAAAAAAATATTTCATCATACTTAAGTTTTAAATTGAGTTTACATTGGTATGGTTGTAAATCCTACTGTAGGTTAATGCAGTTACCCTATTTCAGAGTGGTCATTAGCATCAGAAAAACCCGGTTGCGTGCATCGGAAAAACCTGGCTACTATTATTTTCAGCAGTATGACTGTTTAACACTGTGTTTGTGGATGAATAAATGTGGTAGCAGTTAGGGAGGAGAAAGGCCTGTAAATGATCCAATCTGTAAGCAGGACTACAGAGGAACTTTTGACAGAATGTACTCCCATCTGTATTAACACTGTGTATAGCAGATATGTACCAGCAGAAAATTTATCTATGTATCACAGGTCTGATGACCCCATTTTAATCATTGCTCTAATTACTGTGATGGATTATATCTTCCAGGCACAGTTAGTTGATCTGAAGTCTGAACTGACAGAAACTCAGGCAGAGAAAGCAGTACTGGAAAAGGAAGTGCACGATCAGCTTTTGCAACTCCATGCTGTTCAGCTTCAGCTACATGCCAAGACTGGTCAGAGTGTTGATTCTGGGGCTATTAAGGCAAAACTGGTGAGTACGGTGGCTTGAATGAAGGATTGTGTTATACTTTTTCTTCCCCTTGCTGAAGTTCTTCCTCGGAAAATGCAAACAGGCTCACTGCAAATTTTAATGTTAAGAAGGTTGGAGAGAGTTAGCTTTTTCTTTTTAAATCACATTTGCAGTTGGTTGTTAGCAACAGTTAAAAATAACCTAAGTAACATCACAGTAATGAATAAGGATGTCAGATGTTATTTTTACGTAAACAATTTTCTGAGTAGACCTAAGTTTGTTGAAGTAAAACAAAAAATATTTTGATGGTTTAGAATTTTTTTTTTATGGAGACTGAAGTTAAAAAAAGACAATAACTTCTAATATAAAATTACAACAAAATGTTTGCCTATCATAAAAAGCCTAAAGTGAGGTAAGTCTATTTTTTTACTCCAGCAATACTCTTGACAGGAATAGGAGTGGGATTGTTTTACCATACACAGGATAGATGGTGTTGCAGTCCTCTCTCTATTGTCCTGCTTTCTCATTCAGAATGCTGCAGATGCATCTGCTGTTCATCCACTATCTTATCTGTTCCTACATTCAGCGGACTATCATAAATGAACGTGACAGACCAGTGATAATTTAGTGGAGCGGTTTTGGGAAACTTACGAATCTTACAAAAAACACTAGCAGTTAACAGTAGCCAATATATACATATCTGGGCAAGTAACTGCGATTGACTGAAAACCAGAGTATGAGAAGCTACCTCTTTACTAGACACAGCACAGTTTCATGCTCTAACAGTGAGACATGTTTAAACAGAAAAATAAAGTAATTCTATATAGAGTGTAGTTTCTGACCATGGACGTTATCCAAGTCTAGCTGTCTGGCCATTTTTAAAATAGTTTTGTGGATTGGTTCCAAATAGCTAATCCCAGCCTCCATGGAACATTAGGTTAGTCGCCTCTGCTATGTTGTCTTGTTACTTAATGCACACTGAAACAGCAATAGATTGTAAAGCTTAAAGGTTATCTGTGCTGATCACTGATTAACAGACTAACCTGAATCCTTCCTGTTTCAGATCCCAAAGCTACGGTTGAATTAGAGCATGTCCTTTAAATATATGATATTCATAAGTACTATAGGTCAGAACACATACCAAAAAACAAAAGTTAATTGGGATTTTGAACTGGTTTTATTGGATGAATATCTAAAATATTTTAGATATATCTAATGCAGGACTGAACTTATTAATTTATAATTACATAATTTACATGAGCGTAAAATATTTTATATGTACTTCCATCTAAATATTTGCATATCCAATATCAAAATGACATATTCTGGATTATCTGTACATAATTTATTCTGTACCAAATTATAGCTTAAGCAAATAAGAAGCGATTGATAAGGTTTCTATAGAACCATCATTAATTTTTGTGGACCTGTAAGTAAACATCAGCTAAATATCACCAAGTATTTTGTAAGTTTTAGGCTGCATACTTGCATGAAGTAATTTTTTTTTTTTTTTTTAAACCAACTTTAGGAATGTTTCAGGTCCCTAAGTTGTGATAAGATTAGTGAGACAACCTCCAAGTGAGATAGGGAGTCATACTTACAGTGTTTTCATTTTTAATGATCCTTACCTTGCTATAAGCAATTTCAAAAGATATATTAAGTGTCCATGCTAGTGACAGGAGTCTTTTCCCACAGCTGAGAGTAAGAACTACATTTGTTTTGCATTGTGTAGGATTTTGTCCGTGTTGAAGTTGAATTTATTAAAAGCTTAAGCTGGCACTCTCTCCTTTAATTCCGTGTAGTGCCTCCTTTTTTATAAACATCAGAGCTTCTCTTTTAAGTTTGCTTTACTTTACCTTTATGAATTTTGTACTTTGTAGTGGAGAGAAAGTCTCCTTTAAACTGTTCTAAATGCAGAGGATTGTAAAGGTCTGAACAGCTTGAGCAAGCAAAACTGAAACTGCTGAAATGACAAAACTGGGAAATCTGAATTTTAGCAAATAAAAACTTTAGTGTTGACCTTCTGGCAGTCAGAAAGTCTCTGAGGGCAAAGAGAAAGGGTATCAAGAAAATTTGTAATGGGGAAATAATGTTCTATACTAGTTTACTTCCTGCTTCTTTTTTAATTACAACCACTCTCTGTTACATGTAAACTCTTAACATAAATGTATACTTTATGAATTGTGAAATTGTACACAGTGGTAAACTAAGACTCTTTTTTAAAAAAGTTTCATGTTACGAAGAAATTGATGGCATCATGTAATTTAGTTTGAATACCTTTTCAGGAGTGTTGTATTTGCTTAGTCCAGGCACAATAACCTGACTTTCTTTGCAAGAATATGAAGTTGCCTAGTTGAAATTTTCTTCTGTTTTGTGGTTCATGTATCTTTTTGGCTACCTTTCTCCATCCTTCATGTCACTGTTGTGACATATCCTACGATCCTTTCCGAAAAGCAAAATTCCATTTTCTGTGTAGCAGATATTATGGACTATATATTTATGATCCTTTTGGAAAACTGCTACGTACTCTATTTATCCCATCAATTAAAACCCTTGTTTTAGGTTCAAAACAGCTAAGAACTAAATCTGCATTCTTTTGTTTGAAAGAGCTTTTCCTCTCAGTAAAATATTACAATGTTTTTCATGTTATTTCACTGTTCTTTATAGCGATTCCTAGTATTTTTAGGAGAAAGTATTGTTTTCAATGCTGCAATAAGGTCAAGAATTCTAATAATAATTCCTATTGCAAAATAGCAAAGTTGTCGCTAAGTACATTTGTAGTAGTGTGCTTATTTTTCTTCTTAATACCCTGTAATGACATAAAAACAGCTGGTACATTTCTGTCAGAATAACTCATTCATGTTATTGCTTTTTCTTAAAGTTCCTATTGCTTGTTTCTCTAATTATGAAACTCTCTTCTTCTGTCTTAAGTCTGTCCTTTCTGTGGAAGAAATGGTAAGTAAGCTGATTGCCTTTATCTGTGTTTAAAATGCTGCTTTGTTTTGTGCAGCAACTTACATATTTTGGCCTTAGAAACTGGCAAAATGGATCTATCTTGTTCAGTTTTCTTGTAAGTTGACAACATGCTGTGTGAAGAATTTTCTTTGTTTTTTGTTTGTTTGTTGTTGTGTTCTACTAGTTTTAGTGCTCTTTTTCCTAAGTCTGTGTTTGTTTATTGCTAACAACTTTACATTCTGAATGATTGCTCTTGCTACATCTCAACAGAATTTTAAGCTATTTTACAATTTATAAAACATAAATAATGTACACATCTAGCACTGCAATATGAAGTATTCTATATATGGTACTTTATCTTTTTTTTAGGAGGGGATCAACTTTTCCTTGTGTTCCCTCTTTTCAGTTCTTTTTATGGGCATGATTTAATACAATTTACCAGCTTATTTAACAGCCTAAAGCATATAAACTCAGTAACAGGTAGATACAAAGGAAAGGTGATGCAAAGTTAACTTTTATCTCTCAATCTTTCCCAGTGGTAGACTTTAAAGGTTAGGGAATAGCTTTTCTACCTTTGTTACGTTCTATGCTTCATGCCTCTTACTCATCGTTTGTTCTTATTATTTGAAAAGCAACAGGGTAGCTAACGACTGTAACCCTTGATCTTCAATATTGCAGCTGCGTTTTTAGTTTATTGTTTTTTATTATCAACAGAAAACACAATTTTTCTATTTTGCGGGACTTATTTAATACTATGAACACTAGGAAGTATAAAACATTTAACACTCAACTTTTAAAACATATGTGAAGACTTTTTATCACCTGTCACAGCAGTTAATCTTTTCTTCTCTACATTTGACAAGGCTTACTCTTTCAGTATGTTATCACTCCAGAGGAGTGTAACAATGGCTTCTGCGTGTAGTTATCCACCTCAGACACAGGATAAGAGTCATGTTAATGGAGAAAATAGCAAGAAGACAGTTCGGTGTGATTAGGTTCTTAGATATATACATTATGTATAACATTTAAAATTCATGACTAAAAGTGTTTCCACTTAGACACATAGCATTTGACTTCCTTTTTGATTTTATTTATATGAATCAAATTCTGAGAAAATCAAGGGAAAACTTCAACCACAATGAGAGTTTTTAAGTTGTCTGTATTTCATATAAATACAGTAAAGTATGCTGTATGACATTTGGTAGCCTAAGCAAATACCCTAGATCGCTTTAGCAAATCAGTTTTCTGGAGGAGATTGTAATTCTTCTCTCAAGTCATATTTCAGATACATCAAGGAACTCATGCATCTCTGAGGCTTTGTTTCTGAATAGAAAACATCTGGTAACTCCTAATAATTTACATGCAAACACATTATAAAGTTTTACTTTATGTATTTTTATTCAGTAACTAAAGCACACAAAATTTCCAGTGAGAAAGAAAATGGAACGTTGAGTGTGAATACTGCACCTTTATAGAGCTGCCTAAATTCTGGTCTTATTTATATTTTATCAAATAAAAGAGGTTCTAAAAGAGAATACTTACACAATCAGTGGGCCTATAATATTTAGAGCTACTTGATGCAGTCTTTGCAATATGTATATAACTAACGTGAGTGTTACAGGAACAGTGTGCCTGTATATGGACTCCCCAGTGGCTGTAAAATTAATTTTATGTCTGACCTATGACCCTTCTAACAGCTCAGATGTGTAGCAGAGGCAGTCCTGTGTTTTGGCACTCCTGAATTTTTGTAACTGCCCTCTGGCTGCTGGCAGATGTGAATCAGAACAACACACAACCATCATTACAGTAGTGAGACATGGTATAATTTTAGAAACTCTTATTTTTGAGATGGAGATTAGCCCAAATTTTTGGCTTATGAGCGTGTGTCCTGCAGTTCAAAAGGAGATTTGTTGAAAAATTTGTCTTGCTGTCAGGACAAGCCCCAACGTGAAAGACAGAGCAGAAGTGACTTTGCGTGCCAGGTTTTCTAATGTGCTTATGGGGTCAAACTGGGTCAATATAAGACTGCAGGAAGTGAAATGGCAGTTATTTCAAGCGCTGTTAGTGCCACCGCTCCTCAGCGGTATGCTAGGCAATTCCTGGCCAATACGTGCAGCTGTAATGTGCTCCCTTCACGTAGCCTAATGCAAATATGTGAGAGGTGAGGGAGTCACTAAAATCCATCAAATTCAGAGTTGTTTTGTAGAATAGTGATCTGGGCTGAGCATATTAGTTGCATTAATTCCAGTGCTTTGGGTATTAGAAAAGATAATGACTGTATGTTTTCTGTACATCTAGAACTGACCACTATGGAAGTAACTTATATTTCCATAATTCCCTTTCCATGAGAAGAGCAATGAAGGAAGGTAGCTTTCTTAGCCTGGGGGGTGTTTTTTTGTTTTTTATTTTTTGTTTTTGTTTTTTTTTTTTAATGAAGCTGTTTTGCACTAATTTCTGTCTACTTTGTCAGGGTAGGTATCACTGTGTATAGAAACTCTGACTTTATTTTTGTGCCCTTCGGAGTCTAATTTGGAAATATTCCCGGCTGGGCGACAGAGTAGAGACCCTTTGCTTCCTTGGTTCTTTGCAGGAAAATGATTGTCATTTTAAAGACAGATAGCCTTACAGAACATTTCTTTGACATCTGATCATACTAAAAATCATTTTAAAATAGTTTTAAAAGAATATTGGTCTCCTCAAAGTATTTTATGGATTTAAAGCTACTTTCCTATCTTTAAAATAATCTTTTCTCTGTTGTTGTATGAATGTCCCATTTGAACACAGGAAAAAGTAAGGATGATATTTAAACTACTTCCTTTTTTGCCTCTTACATGTGACAGGAAGAAACCCTCCCATTAATGTCCATTCCTCAGTTAGGAACCAGTATATGCCTTTTGTGCTAAGGAGTTATAAACAGGATAAAAATAGCGTTGGGAGCCCAGGGTTGAATGGAAGGCCTCCTCTGCCCAGAGGGGCGTGCAAACAGCTAGCTAGCTGCAGTACCAGTACCAGCGTTCCTTCTTCCTTTGTAGGTTTGTTTGTTTTTCCTGTTACCAAATAGCTCCACTTCTTTTTTGCAGTGATACTGTTTCAACAAGTTAGAGAGTTTATCCCCAGGTAAAGTCAAACTAGTCTGTAGTCTGGGATTTTCAGGAGTGTGTGAATCCTTTAGGAATAGAACAGGCCTAAAAGCGCGTGTCTCCTGCTTCCCTGGATGAGCTCTTTAAACACTAGGCTCTTTTGGCGGGGGTGGGGGGGGAATCATAGCATCTTTTCTCCCTGTGAGCGTCTCTTCAAAAGGAGAAAGCTCTGCTCTCTTAAGAATACCTCTACTGAGAAGTTGTATTTTGGCTGTTGTTTAGTGCAAGGCTTGAACGTTAAGTAAGATGGTTGTCTGTGAGCGATTTTTGTCAAGTAAGGAAACATGTTCAACTTCTACAAGTAATATTTTTGAACGTTTTAGGTATTTTCCCTCTCACCCACACCCCTACTGCAAAACTCAGAATCTATGAGGGATGATACCATTTCATAAGGATGGGTTTATTTGCTTCATCTGGTTTATGAAGGCTGCATCTCCTTCCCTTAATGTCATTAAACTTTTATGTGCTATTAATTCACATTTCAGTGACAGATGTCTAGTTCTATTTGGGGAGCTTCTCATGAACTGTAAATTTGTCCAAATTGTATTTGTTGACATACCTTAGTTTAACACAAGGGAGGAATAGTAATGGAGGAGCAAGTAGGTGATGTTTCATTGAGCCAGTCTAAGTGCACTAGTACAGGCAGATGCAGTATGTTGCATGTGAAAGCGGTTGCTTCTTACACCTTTCTGAAGGGGCATGTTCTGAGGCTGATGCTTGTGGGTCAGTCTAGATATGTACATGTGGAGGAATGTGCCCCATATTACTACTATTGAAAATCAAACTCCAATAATCTTCAAAACTAAAAGGTGTGGCCACCAGTTTCTTTCAAATAATTAGTTGTCTCTGTCTGTCATATTCTTGAAGACCATGTCTTTTTGTGTTTTGAAAAAACAAACTGTCATGCCAGCTCTCATACAAAGCGTTTGAGCACCAAAATATTTCTTAATGTGTAGTAATACATTCTGGATTTTATTGTTTTAATTTTAAAACATAATCAGATACTATAAGATCTTTGCTCTGGAAGACTTTGGGTTTTGTTTTCTTTATAGGTAAGACTTTCAAAAGCAAAATTTATGTAATTAAATGCCTAGCTCCCATTGACTCTTAGTGAGATGGGGAACTTAACAGTCTTCTAGGAAATCTCTTTCCAAATTAATTTTGGAGTGGAAGAAGAAGACAAAAAAAATTTTAACATAATTATGTTAGAGAAAGTATGTAATTTGAGTTTTGAGAGTCCTGTGGCTCATTAAAAGATGCCTTTATCATAAAGGAACTATAATTTTTGCATCGTGATACCACATCTCCTATAGTCAGGAGAGTTATTTCATGCTGGTATGCAGAAACAGTAAGTGCTCTTTCATTTCAGAGAAAACTTTTCAAAAATTTTTTTTTCTTTCTTTTTTCGTAAAGGAGAGAGAACTTGAAGCTAACAAGAAAGAGAAAGTGAAAGAAGCTCAACTGGAAGCTGAGGTGAAGTTGCTAAGGAAGGAAAATGAAGCGCTTCGTCGACACATAGCTGTGCTTCAGGCAGAGGTTTACGGAGCGAGGTTGGCAGCCAAGTACTTAGATAAGGAACTAGCTGGAAGGTGTGTAGAGTCAATTTGTGTACCTAGTATGGATTCTTTTTCTTTCTTGTTGATACAGGGGTTCTTTCATACCACATTGTGTATAGCATGATAAGTCCTGATCTATACCAAGCATTTCTTGACATATGGAAATATCAACACTATATATACAAATCATACCTTGGAAGAGTTGGATACAAACATCTGTAGATTTTTTTTTTTTTTGTGCTATTACTGATTATAAAGCAAGGTTCTTCTTGTTCACTCCTTTTTATAACTGCAACCAGCATCTCCTAGTAGCATCTGTTAACTTTTCTTTTCTCCTAGGCTTTGGATTGACCATGTTGATAGGTGTTGCGCTATTGTCATCTGAGGGATTAATATAAGAGAGTGACCAGAAAGAAGCCAGTCACACGTCTTGTTAGTTATCTTTAAAAATTTTACAAGACTTAAGTTCTCCCTAAATAATCCTGTTCCAAAGTCTTCATTACTACATTTTTAAGAATGGGTTATTCCTGGTTTGTTTTTTAATCCTCTGTGTCCTTAGCTTTTAAAATTATTTGCAAGGAGGAAACGTGTGCAGAGGTATGATCTGGTAAGAAAAGAAACTCTGTCTGTGGTATATCTCATGATCGTTAATGACTTTTATAGACCAACATATAACTAGGATAACTCAGTCATGGCACTACCAGAAACAGGGATGTCAGGTATGCTTGTTTAAATTTGGTAGCATATGACTACCATATAACTACGATGTTTAACTGTAATAATTGGCAGTGGATAACTGAAATAAACTTAGCAGCATACAATCATGGTCAGTATTAGCAGCACAGTGCCAAAGTTAGGATAAGCACTCTCAGATTCCTGAGCTCACCCAACCCACTAAGGTCTGCAAGGCTCTTTAGAGTCCACACTGACAGCATAGGGCCGGGTCAGCCTGCCTGTGTGTTCAGGTGGGTTGGAGATGATGGTCGCCTTCACAGCGGCTGATTCTCAGAAGCTGCGGTATGCAGCCTTCATCCTGTCTGTCAGGTCCCACGCTGCACCCTCTGAGTAGTCTTTTTATCCTCTTAGAATGCCACGAGCGATGGCTTTACGTGCTGCCTCAGTTTCTCCAGGCAGGTTGTTCATTGTCCCATACCGCTGCAGTTCCACATCTGACTGAACCTAACTGATCACTTTGGCCTTGTTCTGTCTTAACTGCTACATTGTTGCATTAACCATCCCATGGTCCATTGACTTGCTGGATGTGTTCATGCAGCAATTCAGTGACAGTTTTTGTCTCACCATAAGCACTACTGAATGTATTTTTGTTGGGTTGGCAATTTGGTTTCCTTTCCTTTACCATGGGTCTGAGACCCTTGCTGCTATTAGAGCTATATTTGAATTTCCTCTTATATTAAAAAAAAAAAAGAAAAAATTAATTATTCTCTTACGTTAAAGTGTGCCTCTGTTGTGGTTTAATTTGATTATAAACAAGATAGTCCCTTAAGGCTTCTGAGAACAGGGTTGATCCCTTTGGTCATGGGGAGAGCCCAGCCATTTACTTCTGGTTCTTGCAAGTTCATATGTATTTTGTCTGACTTGTATTCTGTCAAGCAGTCATAGAAATGGCCATTTTTTCAGCCCCATGTTTTCTTCCTCTGGAGCTCCTGAGGCACATCTAAAGTTAAGAGTAAGTAGGAAGGCGTATAGATGAGTAAAAATCTCATATTTGTTGTTAATAAATCAAAAGGAAAAAACCCAAATCCTTTACTTAACAAAGTACAGTCCTATACTTTTAAGTTTTTTCTGGAGATTGTGAGTTAGATGAATCTACAAGTCCTTAAGCTTTTAGGAAGAGCCTGTATATGCACGTACATGTTTGTTTAGCATGCTCAGCACTGTTATAATTCTGCACACTAGTGCTCTTGCACTAGTTGATGCGTGACTGTGTGCTGTAGCCAGAGGTAGTTATGAGTAATACAGTGCTAGTTTGCGATATAGCATGTTACTTATTTCCTCTCTTTGTCGTTGTGTAGGGTCCAGCAGATTCAGTTACTGGGCCGTGATATGAAGGGACCTGCTCATGACAAGCTCTGGAATCAGCTTGAGGCAGAAATACACCTTCACCGTCACAAAACTGTTATTAGAGCCTGTCGGGGTCGGAATGATCTAAAACGACCAATGCAAGCACCACCAGGACACGTAAGCTGAAATCGCGACCCGTTCCTCAGTAATTTCCACGATTTATGAGAAATAGTTATGACTTAGCCCTTCATGTTCCTGTTTGCTCTCACTTCAATATTGTGTTCTTTTATATGTCACTTTAAAAAACAGACAAATGATCTGTATGAAAGGATAGTTTCATCCTGAGCATCGTGTCTCCATAAATGCCCACGAAAGATGCTATAATTCCATGGACTTATCTAGGAACACTCGGTTCTTTTGCAAATGGAGTCTCTAATATGCATGTGTATACCTATGGATTTAGCAGCATATTTTTTGTTAGCTGTGTTTCAAAACTTTATTTAGAAACTTTATTTAGAAAAATAAACTTTATTTTGAAAAAAGTCATGAAGAATAACATTGTAGGATTGGATTGAGCTGAAAATCATTGCTGATTTTAAAAAAAAGTCAAGTGTCTCACTTTGCACTCTAAAGTAATTGAGTTTTTTCCCTCCAGAAGGTACATTTTAAAATAAAACCTTTAAAAGGCGTTTCACTGTGGTGGCCCAGGTGGAATTCACCTTACTTACCTTGGCACATGAATTGTTTATCAGCCCCAGGTTCACTGCATAGATACAGACACTTTCCAGAAAGGGAATTACTTTGACCTGTTCTGAATACCGTTGTTGGTCAGATGAATCCTACTGCTCATGTTGCTAATTATATGTGCATATTCACCCACCAGTTACTTTATATGTGTAGTTATAAGGTATGTGTAATGGCAACAGCAGCTTAACAAAAGCCAAATAAATACCTTGATTTACTTGGTCTTTTCATTAGATTTGATTTTAGTGGCTTTTAGGGTGTTTTGTTTTTATCATAATAAAAATGAAGTCAAGCAAGCAACCCTTTCCTTGGGACTGTATTGTTGCTTCTTTTATCTTTTAATTAGTTTTAAATTACAGTATGTCATACAATTTTCAGCAGAGATCAGCATTCCTTCTTGTAGTCCCTTTATGTTTAGTATGTGTCTTTTTTTTTTTTTTTTTTTTAAGAAGTTCTGTGTTGTGCATCATTCGATGTTGAAATAATTGAAGTGATTATTCTGGTCAGGAACACACAGTGAATTGTTTGTCTTATTTCGTAGCCTATCTGTGAAGGGGAACTCTAAGTTTGTCCTGTTTGGAGCTACTCTAAAACTCTATTGCTCGCTTTCTACAATTAATAAAGAAAAACACAGAAATACAACACTTTTTGTTTCACACACTTAAATTTATCCTATGTTTGTGTCCATCAAACTAGGATCCAGATGCTTTAAAGAAGAGTCAAGGTGTTGGTCCAATCAGAAAAGTTCTGCTAGTTAAAGAAGACCATGAAGGACTAGGAATTTCAATCACAGTAAATACTTGCGTTTATTTTCCGTGATACAGAAGGAAATCGTAAAATTTATGTTTATAATTCATTGTAACATATGAGGAGCAGTGAATCTATTGTTAGTAGTTACAAAAAAAAAAAATAGGGCTACCTTATCCAAATCAATAGCTATGCTCATGTCAGTTGAAGGATACAACTCATGTTGATAGAATATGAAATAATTAACTACTGATTTATGTAAAACTAATGATTTCAGAAAGCCTAAATAAGTATTAAGAAATAGATTTAGGCTTTAGACCCTTTAGCAGATTAGCTAGTGATGAATTCTAGCTGTCTTAAGTCTAGCAGAAATGGTCTGAGAACTACCTTTCAAAGCTTAGCTCTTATAGAATAGCTTTTTAAAATAATGTTATCTTGCAGCTTTATATATATCTCTATATATGTGTGTATGCATATAAAAAAGACTGTTTTATCTTTTTACAGCAGAATTTGAAAATTGTTATGCTTTTATTCTTAATATGAATATTATTTTTTGCAAATTCATATGATATCTGATGTGCTTTTTATTTTTATTATATGAGGTTTTGATGCTGTCTCATCAGCTTACGTATGATTTTGATATTTATTATAACCAGAATTGGTTATAATGTCTCCTTCCACATTTTGAATATATATTTGACGTATGCCCACTCTTTTTGGGGAGAAGAATTAAGGGAAGCATCTCATGCATTCTTCTTATCTAAAGTGTGTTTTATAGTTTTGTGTAATAAAAGCTGCAATAAGTGGTTTAAAGAGCAGATACCAAAATGCTGATTTTATGCTAATGAACAGCTCAGTTAGTTAAAACATACTTATTTTTATAGGGTGGGAAGGAGCATGGTGTTCCAATACTGATCTCTGAAATCCATCCTGGGCAACCTGCTGATCGATGTGGAGGGCTGCATGTTGGTGATGCTATTCTGGCGGTAAATGGAGTTAATCTAAGGGATGCCAAACATAAAGAAGCTGTAACTATTCTTTCCCAACAAGTGAGTTACACTTTTATCCGCAGGCACATTTAGGTGCTTCCGTTATTCTCCCTGTTGAATTACCTAGGATACTGATGTTTTGTCAAGCACAGTGATTATGCTAAGCTAAGATGCAATGATTCCTGAAGCTGTATCACGTTACGCTTAATCTTGTTACGTCTTAAAGCCTAAGGAAAAAGGGCTAGGTTGGTACTGGTTCAGTTAAATCCACATATTGGCTAATGATCCTTCAATAAAAGTAATGGAAATCTTATTGTTACGTTGTCCCCACAGAAATAATTATTTAGGGATGTCTGTTTTATTTTTTATGAGCGATCATCGCCAGCCAAACAATGTTGCTCTGTGATCTAGAATCTTTTCAGTGCATTGCTTCCTCTTTTCAGAAGATTAATAGATGCACTTACTATATCAAAAACCTATTTATTAGAAGTTACTATTTTAAACATACTAGCACAAAACTAAGAAATTCAGGTAATTTACTTTGGTAAATCATAGCTATAGAGCTGCCCTTTTGTAATCGGTAAAAACTTAATTCAGATGCATACTTAAAATATTCAACTCAACTGTTGAGTAAAATATACTTGTTTTGGTAGGCTAGCTCAACATAGTAATCCTATTGTGTAGTTGGGCGGTAGGTAAATTTATAATTTTGGTTGCATTCTAGAGAGGCGAAATTGAGTTTGAAGTAGTATATGTTGCTCCAGAAGTAGATTCAGATGATGAAAATGTAGAATACGAGGATGAGAGTGGACACCGTTATCGTTTGTATCTTGATGAACTGGAAGAAGGTGCAAATTCAGGTTCTAATAGGAAAGATGGAAATGTGGATGTCAAGCCATCACAAGGTAAGCTTTCTAAAAAGTGCTGCATGCACTTTTAATTCTGAATTCTCACTATGCAAACCAATTTCTAGAATACGCTGTTTTTATGTTAATTGTAAAATTAATATTCTGTTAATTCAGTTAACCTACTACTAGGCTGTCAGCTGTTTTGGTGCGTCCCTCATTCGTTGGCCTGGTTTACTTAGAAACAACTGAATTAACTTTTGGATTCTTTTTCCCCACCTTTTCCCAGGTTGATTTTTGGTCTAGGATTAGTTAATTCTCATTGATCGGTTATTTTGTTGACTTCTTCAAAAATACTTTTTTAGGTCAGAGAAGTTTAGAAACAATTCCTGTTTTCTTGTTTCCTGTTTCTTGTATTATGTTCTACTAAAAGCCTTTTAGTTCTTATTTTAGTAATCTTTTCAGTAAGCTTTCTAGTTTCTGAAGTAAGGTTCACTGATCTGTGACTCCCAAGATTGCTTCTTTTTCTTAAATAAAATTTATTTTTAACTTGCAGTGTTTGATAAGAAACCAAGTATTGATGGACATAAAAATGGAGACCTGGGGAATTCAGTTGAAGCTCCGTTAGAAGACACTGCACCCAAATTAGCCCGTTCTGCTGAGTCTTTATCGTAAAGGAAAAAAAAAAAAAAATCAACTGGACAGATCCCATTTTTGGGGAACAAATGATAATCATTACTGACTGCTCCAAGTTGCATATACTAGTGTAGGTTTTAAAAGGATGATTGAAAGTCAAAGGGAATTGTATTATTGTTGCCTGGAAAAAAGGCGGTTACCTCAGGGCTTCATTGTGAGCAATTCTAAATGTGGAAAACTGTCTTTTGCGTGACATGCAATAGTTACCTAGCACATGGCATGTGAAATTAATTTTCTTTTACTAATAACCAGCAAAGCATGGGGTTTTTAAAAAGGATAATCTTAATATATTCAACTTTGAATCTTATTAACGTCCCAAAAGAAGTAGTATAAAGTGCGGCGACCTTCATTTTGTCTCTTTGATGTTTTAAAGGGACAGCTTATGTTCTGTTTGGTGTGAAAAAAAGCTTTATCTTGGGGGGGGTGGGGAGGTGGGAAATAAATTGTGCTATTACAACCCTGAGTTTAATACTTGGAATTTTTTAACTGCAGCTTTAAAAAATGACAACATTTTCCTCAGAATAGCAAAAAAACAGAGCTTTTATTTGAGGAAAAAAACAACAAAACCTAAAGGGAGGCAACTGAGTACTTGTTAATCTTGATCTTTCAGCCCATGATCATTTTGAGTGAGATTTTTGGCATTATTGTTTTAATCAATTCACTGCCAATTGTTGCTGCATTTGAAACTTACTCCAAAAGTATTTAAACAGAGTATTATGGAGTCTCAAAAGTAAAATTAGTTTTAAAAAACATTCACAATTATGTGTGCCCTTTGGTATTTTTTTTTTTCTGAGCATCATCAATTTAGCATCCATTCTTGAATGGATATGGTTACTACTAGTGTGGAATGGTTTTATACATTTTTGAATTGGTCATCATTGGCTTGACCTTATGAAATTCTGAGTGCTTTTGGGGTGGGTACTGAACAAACTCATTTCACATTAAAATAATCTTTAGAGACTTGAAAGTTGAGTGCACAGTACTTTATAGAAGGTACTCAGAATCATAGTGTGTCTGGCCCTGTCTATGTTATGATATGACAGTCCTGTTAACCTATAATTGTCTTATTGTTGAAACAAAATGTCTTATTGTTGAAACAAAATGTTACTCCTTTTTTAAAAGTAGTATATCTTAAAATAGCTTTTAATTGGTGTACATCTAAAGGCCCAAGGCGTAGTTGCAAATGGGAATGTCAAGGATGATTTCTTGGCCAGTTTCTCATATTGTATTTGTAGATCTTTTGGTGAGGCACAGTACTCTCCATATGCAAACTCCATATTGTAATAACGTTTATTATGTCAGCTTGCAACGCCTGCTTTCCTGTTCACTGCTCAGCAGGCTGTTGAACGGTAATGTGAAAAGATGAAATTTTGTACTTTGAGAGTGGAACTGATGTGAAATGGCAGCTTTGCAAGCGTTACTGTGTAGGATGTACATACATAAGAAAAAACTCAAAGGCCTTTAGAGTGATATCAATTAATCTAATGTTCAAAATTGTCGTCTAGAACACAGTTACTTGTTTTTCTTAGGAGCAC
Organism: Struthio camelus; assembly: GCF_040807025.1. Lineage (NCBI taxonomy): Eukaryota > Metazoa > Chordata > Aves > Struthioniformes > Struthionidae > Struthio > Struthio camelus. The sequence goes on along the minus strand of NC_090944.1, from coordinate 64,683,429 downwards.
TATATATATATGTTTATAGAAAAATCCTAAAAATGTATATACTTTATTCAAAGATTTTGCTATTTATAAATCCTTTAACTTTGCTATTTACATGATTGTTCTTGTGTGTGTGCATGAGTTCCATTCACTCAGTGGAATTACATTATTTGTTTCATTTCTTGTGATAGTCCTTGTCATATGGCATACTATTGAAGGTTTTTAAAATAGTCTAAATTAAAATATCACCAAACAGAAACTAGTATTTTAAAATAGAACTGTATGAAGAAGCAACAGGTCCCCAGGCATGTTTCTTTTTCTGAAGCTTCATGAATTTTAGGACATATTGGCTACATATTAGTAGATAAATCCACTGCCATAATTTTTGCATCTAGATTTCTGTTTTTCTTGCAGTTACTCAAGTAGGATGCACGCTGAAGCTCTCTGTGGGCCTGGGATGGTCTATATATATTGTCTATCAGAGAGGATAGCTCAGTTAAGTTAAGGATCTTGTTGTCTTTGAAAATCATCGCTATATGAAACCCTGCTATGACAGTTGTAAGAAGCAAGGGCTTGTCCAACTAGTCTAGTAACCTTTAAAAAGTAATAAATTTGCCTGTACAGTTTCCCTGTATGTGAGAGAAGGTTTGGATTTCAAATTTATTAGTTCTTCCTTGCTTGTTGGCACACCTCATCATCACTTTTGACTAGTTTCAACTGGAAGGGGGAGAATGTTACTGGAGTTATTTTCCTGACATTCCTTGTCCACCAGTTTGTCATGATGCTATGCTCTTTCTGCATGCTCTGGAAACTGCTGGACTCTTTCTCTGCTGTTATCTTGTCTATTTTTAACTGGTATATGAGATCAATAGAAGGAACATTTCCTGAGAAAAATGACCAGAAGTAGAAACAAATCAGGTGGCAGTAAATTATCACCATGTTTCTTCCCTGCAGTTTTTATTATCTTTATTTAGGAAGCCCTGAATGGAAGAGTTTTGCTCAGACACTACAGTATGGCTATACTCCATACTTCTTACCAGCTGATTTAACTAACTGATTTATTGCAGTCATACAGAGATGGTTAGAGATTAATATTTAAGCTGAGAAAAGTTTTGCAAGTTGAGATTTCCAGATTTAGTAGACAAATGTGTGCTTTCTTCTTTTGTCCGTTACTGGAAGACTCAGATCTCCTGATTCCCAGATGGTGAATGATTTTGACTTGGAAGTGTTTCCAAGGAAAGTCAGTATTCAGACTTCATTTTTATTTTTTAAAGTGTAAAACAGTTTACTTGTGTATATATATTTTTACTTCAAAAATAAAATAAAATTCTAAAGAGAAAGCTGTGCAGTTCTTTTAAGTAGGTAATTCCTTGCTTGTTGAAAAGAAATTTTCTGTGGAGAATTGTGTTAAAATTTATGTTAAAAGGTGGAGAGTATTTGTGTTGGTGTCTGGGCCGAATGTTTACTAAGAGCATGTAAGTTAAGAAAAGTGCTTAATGGCAATAAATTTAACTGATCAAATACTGTATGTAGTATTTCCTTAGTAGAAGTGTATTTATGGCAGTGGAGAGGGTTTGAATCCGTCTCAGTGTGTGTTAATCCACAGTTATGTCAGACAACATTCAGATGTTATTTATTGTAGCTGTTCAAACCTCCTTACCTTCTTGATTGCTCTCACGCCTGCAGATGTAACATTTTGCAACAAATGTATTATATCTAGTTAAGCTGAATTTAATATTTTTATTAGCCTGTAAATAAAGATACTCTTCTGCATTGCAGTGATTTCTGTACCTAATTCAGCCTAATATTTCAGTTTTTTCTGTTTTTATGTATCAAATATAGACACCAAACTGTTATGTGTTTCTGTTAAGGGTGTTGTCCACATTCGGATTATTGCATGAAAATCCAGGCTAAAAACTGACTAATATGAGGAAAACTGTACAACGTATAGGTTGACAGTAATCCAATCTTAACAGCAAATTTTTTTTTAAAAGGAAACAGTTATATGACACGCGTCAAATTTCATTATTTAAGACCTATTTTTCCTTGTTTCTTCTTTTTCAATAACAGGAAAAAAAGGAAAAAATTCAGTGTTAGCTAGCTCTATAGTATATAGTATTTTGTAGTCTGAATCAGAAGAGCTGTAAAGATCCAAACCGATCAGAGCATTATGTCATTCGGGTACAATTGTGGAAATTGCCTTTTTTTCTGTCTTTTATTTTAAATTTGCTATGCTGGAGCATAGGTGTGTTCTGTGTGTCTGATTTTTACACTGGGAAGATACAAAGCATTTATCTCTGATATAGACAAAAAATTATAACCAAGTATCTTATATTAAAAGTCCTTGTTCAGATTGAGAGGCTATTATGTGTTAAAATTACTTTTTTTTTTTAAATTGTCTCTTACCTGTACTTAAGTAGTCTTCCTGCCCTTAAGCAGCAAGTTCAGTCAGAACTTGAGGCTGAACACAGAGCACAGATGAATGGTAATGGTATAGTAATTGTGGTAGTAGCATAGTGATGGTAGTACTTAAGGATTTATTGAGCATGTGTGACTCAACTGTTTAAGCAGAGAGTAGAAGACAGTAGGGGTACTAACTGTCTCAGAAGACAAGGCTGAGTCATGCTGGGTGAAAAGATGCATAAAGTACAAATGGGGAAGGCTACAACTGCAATTGGTTTGTTTTTTTTTTTTTTAGTTTAAAATTTTTAGAAAGGTTTAATTATGAGCTTCTTAAGTACATGAAGAGAACAGGGAATAGGGAGAAAACACTTATGTTTGGGTGAGATGTAGCAAAGCAAGATTAGAGGTAGCTATCGGTGAAGAGGGAAACAGATGGAAAGAGGAAAAAAAAAAAAAGTTATTTTCTTTGTACCAGCTGGGATCAAGGGAGATCACTCAAAAGTTCTTGGTGTCCCTGTGCCCCTGTAGCTGCTCTTGGTGACTGTAGTCCCTGAATAGTTCCTCTGCATTTTTTCAGAGAGATCCACACATAACAGAAGAGGAGGAGCATATCCTGACTCAGGATATTCCTGTGGAGTCAATTTTGCTCAGTAGAACCTCAGCCCAACGGCTTGAAAAGAGAATTACTTAAAATATTTCAAACTTACCTTCTATCTAGAATGTGTCTTTTCCAATATGATGTGATTCCCAATTCTTCTGAAATTGTAGAAATTTCACAGTTTGAGTTCAATCCAAAAATTTGAAAAATAGCAACATTTCTGCTGTCTTTAGAAGAAAACTACTCAACTTCTTTTTTTTTTTTTTCTTTCCTCAACAGGAAAGTTGTTGCTCTATATGCTCAAATCTCTAAGAGTAGCTGTGCCGTATCTGTATTTGTTTGATTTCCTCCTGCCACAGAAGTAAGCCTGTGCCTGCTGCAGAGGTTCTGAGCACCCACCTGTGTCCTGCACTGGAGATAAACAGGGTTTCTAGGCTAAATAATAAGGTCATGTAATTTTTTTTAAAGAGGTGACTCCCTTTTTAAGGAATGACTTAAGTCACTTGTAAAAGTGTGTGAGAAATTTACCCAAGTGTTTGCTTCAATCAGTTGTCAGGATTATCTGGTGTCTTATTTGTCAGCCTTCAGGCTAGCATGCTGAGATTTGTTTCTTATAGCTGTGCTGCAGAAGCATCATAGATGCTAGTGTTTTGAAGGCTCTCTGTAGGAGGGTGCTCTTCCAGTCCCCACTGAGGTATGCTGGAAATATACTGATCCTTACAAGTAATCCAGCAAAACTGGTTAAAATTGTGGATTTTGTTTCTTTTTAACTTTCCACTGGAGATTATGGTCAGGTCTCCCTCCTTAACAGTTCTTGGAGCTCTGAATGTCTTCAGACTTCCTTTCTGAAATCTAAAAGCACTGCCCCTAATTTTTGCTGCCAATCTGTCTTTCCAGCACTTCCCATCATCAGTCTCATAGCTGTCAGCTGTCTGCTGACTAGTTTTCAATGCCTGGGTTTCAAACAGGAGGTTAGGAAAGTGTAAAAACAAGCAGAGCAAAAGTATGATTATGAACCCCTCTGAGGGCATTCACAGGCAGTTTGAGTAACCATAAGCAAGTACTAGGAATCGGGGATGCCTGGGTAAATTTTAGGTCTTCAAATTGTTAACAAATATATCTGTACATCTAGGTAAGTCCTTTTGATTAAATCTTAATTTCCCTATTATATACTTTTGCACAAATAATACTTCTGCAAAATGGTATAAAGCAGAATGGGATTGTATTAGTTTTATCTAATGGTATGTTACTTCCTATTTTCCAAGTGTTTGTGTTTAATGTCAATTTCTTTAGGGGAATGGAAGCATTAATCTTCAGGATGCAGAGGAACAGTTGCTCAGCCTACTAGGATCACGCTTCTGGAAATATGCCGGACCTGAATGCTTTTCCTTCCAAGAAGAAATGGGATGTCCCAGTTCACTCCCTCTTGGAGCGACCTTTGGTAAGTTTGCTGTTGTTGGCCCTTCCTTTGCTAAGGGCAGGTGAAGATTTTCTTTCGGTGTCCTCTTGGGCTTCATGCCTGGTTCTTCCTGATTTAGCCTAGGAGGTGACATGGGCTGCCAGTTTCCTGATTTTTCTGACGTTCGATGTCTAGAGAGCAGGCTGGGCAACAGAGGTAACATCTCTGGAATGAAGAAGTCTGGACGCACTGAAGTCACTGCCTTGGCAGCATTCTCTAAGGGACGCACCCAAGGACTTACTAGGCTAGAAAGTTGTAGGGGATGAATTTGTTTAGTTTTTTAGTGGTATCTTCAATCAGAAAAAGATATCCTCTTTTCTGCTACTAATGCAAAGAGCCGTAAGATGACTTTTAAGATGCATGTTGTTTATTGTCTTCCTTATGGGGTTTCATATGCTCATGATGTTGGCTGTCTGTCTCACCTTTTGCACTTAACGAGATTTTAATAGCTTCAACTCGAGGGTGAGTATTAGATGCTGGCTGCAAGTGTACAAGCTGTTATGTTCACTGTTTTGACACTTATTTTGTAATAGATGGCCTGCCAAACTGCTAGAGATTGCTCATATTGATCAGATTAATCACATCAGGGGTTGCTATAAGATCAGAGCCTTTGGGTTACATCCCCTGATTTCAATTATAATTTACATGATTATTTGTGATTCTGTGGGAATGGATTCCCAATGGGAGTCGGATTTTAAGCTCTTTAATGGGGATGCACCTCTACTGCTGAGCTTTGGCAGCTTTGGACTTGAAACTGATGAACTAACTTTTTAATAGAAGGACACTGCTGTGTAAAATGAGGACTTTGTCCAGGTGAATGTTACTGCATAGTTTCCTGTTTATTTCATATTGCTTTCTGTCCAGTGTGACAGACAGTTCAGGTGTTCTGCTAATTTACGATACAAGTGAAATGTCGTAAGACAGGGAGCTAGCAGAAATTTTTCAGACTTGATGGGCTCCTAAGGTGTTTTTTCTAAATCCAGGCAACATATTACTAATTTTGAAACTGTTTTTATTATAAAATAAAAGAGATAGATAGAATGTGATGTATTAGTGAAAGCATGAGTATTATGATAACTTAATGTGGTTGCCATGAATGAGCTAGTTAAATAGGAGATGGACAAATATATTTTGTCAGTTCTATGCTCTCTCAGTTTTATGCTGTTTTGAAAATCAAAACTTGTCTATCAGTTAGTAATTCCGATTTGTTATCAGAATTGTACAACTTTTAGTACTAAGTTTTTTGTATTTGTATTTAGTGTCAAAAGGGGGCAGCAACTTCCTTTGAATCTTTGGGATTAACTAGACTTAGATAAATAGAACCTATTGTAAATATTTTTTAATGTACAAAAATAGGAAAACTTTATCCTTTAGAACTATTTCTAGTAAAATGTACTCTTAAGAGAACCCCCCCCCCCACACACACACACACACAGAGTTAGAATTGTTACAGCTCTGGATTAGCGACTTACTGAAGAATGTTAAAATATCCCCATAAATTATTTTTTATATCGCTGATAAAACATGAAATGAGGTATCAGGTGGGTTTGCAGACTCTGCTTTCTGCCAGTGCACGTCAATCACGGTATGCAACCAGCCTTGTCACATTCCTAAGATCTCTCCTGGAACAGAGGCTGCCCATCATGTCAAACTGTTCAGAAATTTGGCAGTGAAGAGAAGTGAAAAAAGGGAGATGACCATTGCATAGTTTGCTCTAGTCTACTTCCAGAAAGAAGCTACGTGATTACTGAAAAGAGGAGGATCAGTTCGCATTGACCCACTATAATCTTGTCTCTCCTGCTATTGGTTTCTGGTGACCACCAAATGGTAGTGCAGTTTCCAGACTATGTTTATTGTCATTAATCAGGTGGTTAGTGAACTTATAAACCAAATATTCTGTTGCATAAAGTATTTGTCTTTTATGATGTGAGGTGAATGTACTATGAATAGGGAAAGACTTCATCTATCAGAAAGACAGCTATATAAATGAAGTGGAGCTTCTAAGTAGATGTCTTTATGAATGCCATATGCCAGGCACTTGTAAAGTGGTTATTGCAGCTTTGTTACCAAAATTGTGGCTTACTTTGTATTCTGAGCATCGTTTGTATTTGTGCTATCTTTTACGACATAGTGCTGTAAATGCATAGATGTATGTGGAAGAGAAACTGTATGAGCTGTCCACAACCTTTTCACATCCAAGTATGACTTTTGCATTTCCATAATGCAGGCACACTTTATCCAGGTCACCTTATTCACATTTTACAGAACTGTCTGTCAGAACAGATGGTGTCACTTAAGGATAAAAGCTTAGCCATAGATGTGAAGAGAAGCTGTCTCTTCAATTAAGGTTTGCTAAGGCATCTTCTCTTTATCACCTATGTCTTCTCTACCAGCATGACAGAGGATTTTTCACAGATTTGCAGGTGGCTTTTTCCAAGGCCTTTATATTTTTTGAGTGGTTTTATTTGTTGATATAACCCTGGACAAGTGGCAGCATATCTCACTGTCTCAGTTTGTACATCTGTGAAATGGTTCCCGGGGTCACAGAAATTAGCTAAGATGTGTAAAATATCTTGGCAAAGGCTGAAGTTTCTAGTAAATGCACAAGCCACTGAACTGTTCAGACCAACGGCTTAGTAGTGGCTAACATAATTTAATATCTTTCTGCAGTCTTTTCTCCCCTTCTCTTATGGCAAACGTCACCATCTTCTCCAGTATCTTTCACTCCTCAGTTAGCTTTTCATTTTCAGAAGCTTCCTTGTAGTCTGTCAATCAGGTGTCAGCCATTGCTGTATGTTTCTGTATTGTTTGTATTGAATTGTTTCTTGTATTGAATTGTTAAACTCTAGAATTCTGGCATTTGTTTTTTGGCTACTTTCTAGACAGAATATGTATATATTTTTTAAAGTCTGTTATTGACCATTCTCATCCAGTCTAACTGACAGAACCTCATGATTTTTGAATAATTTATGCTGTTCTGTTTCCTTACTCGTTTTACTAGCTCAAAGCCTTATCAAGAAATATTGGGTATGCAAAGATTTTGTTCCTTTTCAGCGGAACAGATACTGCAGATCATTAAAGGAATTTTTTCCATAAGATGTCTAGCCAAAATTATGGGTTGCTGAGGTCATTCAGGACAGTATCAGGAAGCATAGCCCAAGTACTGTGTCACATATATATGTGGCCTTAGATTTCTAACTATGCTGGAAAATGGTGTTGTGCTTTAACTAAATGAAGCTGTCTCCTTCCTGGATTTCTCTTATTAATACCTATGACTGTATATAAATAAATGTGATGATAAACTCCGGGATGTTCTACGGCAATTCAGTACTTGGGCTGGTAGTGGTGAAATAAATAATGAATTAACTTGGCTCAAGAAAACAGTTTTACTAAATAACCTCTGCATACAGTAGGTGGCACATGTTTTTCAGGACTTACAGATGCATAATGTGAGGCCAAGCCTAAACAAATACAGTGAAGTCTGAGTGAAAAGCCTCCAAGTTCTCATGTCCAGACTATACAATGAGATAACACAGAAAGTGAGTTGTTAGGCGTCCTCCTTATCATGGTTAACACGAATTTCCCCCAGCTAAGGATGTCTTTCCTCTTGTCTTTATCTAGTTTAGGAATACTTTATCTGACCTCTTCCTGTATGTCCTTTATAGATGGTAGGACCATACCATCCTTCAACAAAGGAAACCACCAGGAGAGACTTCTATTTTAAGTTTCAAAGTGATTGTGCAGAAATGCCACCTTCCCTTTAAATAAACACGTTCCTTGAACTTTTTCAGTCTTTAATAATTCATATACATTCCTGCTGCTTCTTTGTAACGCTGTTTGTTTTTTGTTGATACCACACAGCTAGGGCTGGATAATTTTCAGTGTCGGCATCAACAACTGGTGAGTAAGGTTCAAACAAAAGAACAAATTCTGCCTTCATTTACCCCATGCTGTACTACCGCAGAGGAGGTTGGAGGTCAGAACAAGCTACACCATCACTGACGTTGGAAAGAGATGGGCAGTATGGAATTTTTATTACTGGAATTGTGTGTAAAACCTGCAACATAACCGTGTCATTCCTAGGTGTAGGCTGGTTAGATGCTAAGGGAACCCTTGGACACACATTTTTTGAGCAAACCTAACCTGATTTTGGAGACAGAATGAGCAGAATACTGATGCATTCTTATGGGGTTACTTTTCAGTGGATGCCTGCCCCTGCAGGACTGCTTTGAGACCACTGACTCATTTCTTAGGGGTCATAAAACAGCTATTCATAGCTAATTGCTTTTGTCACTTGCTCTCCTGAACTAAATCTGAACTCCCTTGAGAAAAATTGCCGCTTGCCTTATCTTTGGCAAAAGCCAGGACACATACAAATGATTGCATTTCTTTTAAAACTACTTCAGTGGTGACTTTGTATGCACATTTTTGAAAGTGTTGCTAAAACGCAATACTACTGCTTTAAGGTCAGAGCATTAGTGTAACTTAATGTAAAAATTGTAACTGGTTATGGCAAAAGCATTTCCCTGCTGTGGTTTTCACACTCTTCAGAAATACTCGGTAAGTGAGTCCTTGTGCCCGATTATGGCAGAAATTACCACCTGTATAATACAGATGCAAAATTGAGGTGTACTGAGGGTGTTAAAACAGAGCTGACTTGGGGATTTCCCTTAACACTTCTCCCCTTCACCACACTACCTCTTTGCCTGAGTTTGGATGCTGTTTTCAGCCTGGGCTAGGCCATCTAATAGCAGGCATAGGTCAGAGGCACAGGCTCTACCATTACTGATACCGGTCATGCTGGTCACTGGATTTGCTTTGTATTGCAGATGCAGGTTAGATCACTTAAGCACTGAAAGGATTCCAGTGCCTTCCCACAATTTTCTGTGTGGCCACAAGACTGTTTTTCTCCAATGCAATGGGAAAGAGTCCTGGAGCAGCTTAGTTCCTGGTAATATGTCCAGAGAGTCAGGCAATGGTTGAGTGGCACCAGAGAGAATGCAGTAACTCTTGCCCTGTGTGGGATAGAAGTCTCCAGCACCATGGAAAAACAAATCATACAATTTTTAGCGATAATGATCAACCCCTGATCATAGATGTCTGCTCCTGTAATGGGACCTACAGCCTGCTGTTCCCACCCTGTGTAGGCAGTATTTGTGCCTCAGACTGGGGTCCACTACAATCTGCATGCTAAGTGGAGAGTGCCAAATGATGGTCAATGGGAAAAAGCTGAAGAAAAGCTATATTAAAAACTCAAGTCTTCCTGGAGATTAGCCACTCTAGTACTACAGACAAGTCATGGGATTCACAATGTGCTCATAAAAGTTGGCATCTAACCTCATGATTTTTTTAAGAATCAAGCAAGGATCCCTCATTTAAAAAAAAAAAAGCTTCTAGAAACACTGCCACAACCACTGCCATGTTAGCTCCGTGGTTGCAATACTCATCAGGTGCAGTAAATTCAAGTTTACCTCAATGCTCTTCCTGCCCTCTCCCATCTACCCAGAGACTGTCACAACCACCAGGCTGCTGAGCTATGTGTAGCCAAATCAGTTTGAACCTATCCTGTTGAAGCTATTTATGCAGAAAAAAGGGAGGACGAGATGATGACAAGTGTTTTGTCCAGAGGAAGTCAGTAAAAGAGAACAGATGATGTTATAAGTGAATGGGAAGGACGTCCATGCAGCTGGGAAAATCCTAGTTCCAATTTGCAAACCAAGGACTAACTTTAATCTGTTGCCTGTTTCATATAAAATATGTAGATAACTGGAAAGAGTTCTGTTAGATAGTAAGGTGGGATTGAATATCTAGTGCTAAAAACTATTGAAACTGAAAGAAATAAATACTATTTAAAGTTGCACTTTTTTAGGGGAAAAAAAAAGCTTGTGTGTCAGGTCTTGGAAAGGTACTTGATGGAAGAGATAAAAAAATTAGAATCATTTCTCAGGCTCAAGGAGATGAGAGCAAAGAACATATTTGTATTTTTACTGCAGTTGTTTGGTTTTTTTTTTTTTTTTGTATTTTGTGTGTGTGTGTGTTTTTTTTTTTTTAAACTATAAGGCACCAGCTGGAAACTTTAGGTAAGCTGTCATTTTTTTTTAATTTCAATTGTAGGTAGGGCACAACATCGTTTACACCTTCTTACCTCAAGCATTCTTCAGTTTGCTTAGTTACAGACTAATGTGCAGTTGCAGTGCATGACCCTGTTCCTAGCAAAGTCCGAGAGACTTACTATCTACTGCAGCTGGAACAGGTAGGCCCTTAGGGCTAAGATCAGTTAATGTTTAACCTTCTCTTGAACTCTGGTTTGAGTTTACTGTTCCAGCCTCCTGGGAGTGCCTGCTAAGCAAAGAGGTTTGGTACTGAAATGCTATTGCAAAGTTTCTGTTAACCAGAGGGTCACACTCACAAAGAGGTTAGACTCTTCTCTTAGCACAATCTCTAGCGGCATTGAAGGGAGACCCAGAGCAAATGCAGCCCTTCCAAGTGTATAAATGCTTCAAAATTGCACATATTCTAACCTCCTTTATGGTCTTACTAGCCAGTGATGCCAGGAATTTTTTTTTTTTAAGTGCAATGTTTGATAAGGCTGATGATGGTATACCTGCAACTGGTTTTTGTCTGTGAGGACAGGCTGATGAAGATGGACTAGACTTTGATTTCCCTGTATGTATATAAAAATATAAATACACACACATAGACAGCCATTCTGAGGAAGGGCATGAGGATAAGCCACCACTAGAAAATTGAGGCAGTCCCCTTTCCATGTGACATCAGCATTTGTTATCCCCACCACCATCAGGATAGAGAGAACATCCCATACAAATAGGATCTTCCCTTGCTTTTCTCAGTATAGTAGATGAGTATCTGAAAGCCACTGAAAACTGCATATTTCCAGTGCTGAGGTGGAGAAGCCCAAAGCTTTTTCTGGTCACTGAGACTTGAACTATGAAGCACCATGGTAGTGACTGAAGCTGTGACTTCTTACAGGGCTCCTGTGCTGCATCCGTCCCTGTCAGCACCCAGTCACTGTAACACAAGGAAAGGGCAGATATTTGGGGCTTTATTTTAAGCCACCTTTTTGCAGTTTTGCAGGGTTCTTTTGAGGGGGTGAAGGCAAGTTGAGAGCCAACTTTTTATTAGGCTAGAACAGCTGTGTTGAGATGGATTTGAATGGCAGCAGAAACTAAGCATGTGCCACCAAGAGTCCTCTGACACTTGTAAAGTAGCATGCTGCAGATGCAGAAAGCATGTGGCTGAAGCATGCCAAGGGATTATAATAATACAAGCTATATCATCTGTTGCCTAATAGCTTTGTCCTGTTGCACTGCTGCAATACGTTGGTGCCTCATTAGCTAGGGAATAGCTCTGATTACTGAGCTGTGCTTGTTTGTAAAGTGACGAGTCAGGCTCATTAGCTATGTGGGTGGAGTATTAGTGTCAGGCTCATCAGGAGGGCATCCTCATCCTTTCCTCAATTATATACATCCAGCAGCAGGTTGGCCACAGAACTTTTCCTCTAGCGCTTATGGGCAGAAACGCCAGGCTAAATGGGGCACGGAGATGATCTTTTTTTAGCCAGTCATACCGAGAACATAAATTGCAGCAGCACAACCGGCACTTTTGCATGGCATAAGGATCACTTCCTTCGCACCCTGCAGGATACATGACAAGCGTAGGTGTGTGGTGGTGATTAAAGTCACCAAGTTAAGCACCAGGCTTGTGTGACTGATTTACAAATACCAGTGTTCTTTATTTACATAGACATGTAAACAACAGAAGGTAAACAACACTGCCCGACTTGGTCTAACAAACAGGCTGCTGCTGTTTCACTTCAGAACCTGAGGTGTTTTATACATTTCACAGAAACTGTATTGACAACAAACACAGGAAGGCTACAAGGTTACCTTGACTCTTTTTTTCCTTGCACAGGAATTACATGCACTGTGCATCAGCATGAGAGAACTGCACCAGTGAGGCCACAAAACAAGCATATGCAAAGAACCCACTAACAGCTTGTCTTAAGATCAGATATGGCTAGAATTAGCAATATGTGTAAATAGAATCACTACAACTATTCTGTACTCTTACTTTCCATCCAAGGATCTGAAAGCACTTCACAGGGAAAGAATCTTTGTTGCATCCTTTGCAAATTATCCCCAGTTTATGCACAAAGAAATGGAGGGCCTTGAGATAGTAAGTGACTTTCCCTGTAGATCAGATTTTACTGGTCTGGTTTCCCTACCTTGTGCCTTAAATATCGCACCATTCTTCATCCCCGGAAGCGTATCACTTCTTGGTACATGCTTCTGAATACAGAGTAAGTGTCCAAGTGCTGCAGGGAGAACGGCAATGAACAGTTCCAGTCGCTACAGGAAGCTGTTTAGCTTCAACGACGCCTCTGCTGAAAGAGGAGTCGACTACTGTGCAATACTTGCACCTATCCCCACGCTTTTTCAAGTTTGTCCAGAAAAAGAATTAAGGATTGCATTCCCTGCAAAAGAAAAACTATTTGAAAACAACTGTGCTGATCTGCTCTCTTCCAAATTTAAATGCTAGAGTAAATTATATACACATTGTGCTTTACTTTGTCTATATTTCAAATAGAAACATTACACTAAATTTGTAGGATAGAAAAATACCTAGTGGAGCCATGAAGAGTTCAGAACGTATGCTGCTGTGTGTCATGGAGTAACTTCCTTGTAGTCATCAGCTGGGGCTTGAACAGAATTTAATTCTCAGCTATAAATTCACATTTTGGTTCTTCACATATTTCTTGAAGAAACAGATTAACAGGTGCTGATTTTTTTTTTCTACTGGAGATCTGTCTGCAAAGTGATCACCATGGCTTCGAACCCAAAACAGGTTTCAGCCTTTTACCTGTCCGTCTTTAACATGAACAGCAAATTAGACAGGCTCAGCTCATATGCCAGAACAACTTCAAGCATGTAAAAATTACTACTAAAAAAGCAGCTGAGAAGGTGGGTTTGAACACAGCATTTAAATGCTCAGCTGCCTTTTCTTGTGCACTTTATGCTTCAAGTACTTTTACTTCTTCTACCCTCCCAAGAAGAACTATACTGATGCCCTATCTTCAGTTATCATAGGAAAGGAAATGAACCACCACAACCGTAAGATATACAATTTACAGCTGCCAGTACAACAGCAGATAAAGTCAGAGGAGGAGGCCTGTTTTTTTTTTAAACAGGCATTTCTGCAATAGTTTTTTTCTCCTTTCAATTCCACAGGTGAAAAGGAAACTTAAGAAATTCTCCTTAAATAAAAGCTATATACAAATTGCACACATTGCAAACAGAGCACTGAGATCAGTTACAGAAAATAAGATATACAGTCTTCAGTGATAACATCTCTCTTGCTATAAACAGTGATAAACAGCATATGCTTTCTTCAGATGTCAGAACCCAGCAAGACAGCAATATTATGTACACAGGGTTTGTTTGCCTTCTGCCTTCCACAGTAGACTCCTTTACAACTCTGTTTTCATTTCAGAAGCTGTACAGTAACATTCCTGTGCACTAAGTCTCTCTTGTTCAACAGATCACAAGAGAGCTGTCATTGCTGTCTGGCTTATTGGTTTTAGGCAGTCTCTAGGTGTTGAGTAACCCTCGCTTCCTAGTGAATTAGTTTGAGGTTTCTGGTAGTCCGTACTATAGCTCACAGAGGTCAGAATACTGTTAACTTTAGGTTTATCATAGTTTATTACACTTTGAGGTGTCTGGTAGTCTCCGTTCCTGGCATCGGTCTTACATGAACTAGAGAAACTGCCAGCAGAAAGAGAATGTTTATGAGATGAGATTACAGGTACGTTGTAGCCGTTCTCAGAGGGGAAATTATTTTCTCTTGCCATATGCCGTTCTATGATGGGGGTGGCATATTCAGGTTCTTGACTGGTCAGGGGCAGAGCATATTCATGTCTGTTAGCTATTTGTGGACAGTGATAGTGATTTTCGAACTCTGAACTCCCCCTTCTTCCCTCATCTTCGGTGTCCATGGGTCTAAAAGTAGATCCTTTTCGTGTCACTGTCCCAGTTCCAATCATGAGAGGCTGCTGATACTCTAAAAGGAAGCATGAACTACTCAGTAACATATACATGGATTATTTTATGTAGTAAGCAGCAGAACTGAAAAACGACTCAGCTATTATAACAAATACATTATTATCAGGTATGTGAGGAAACATTGTGCCAGCTCAGTTTCTGTAATCTCCTTCAGCAAGCATGCCTTACAGAACTTGGCAGAAGCTGTTCCACAGAGAAGCTACAATCTGCCATCCCTCTTCTTGCTCCCTTCCTTCCTTTCCCCACCTGCCCACCCAAATAAATTAACGTCATTTTTGGAGTATACTCAAAACACTGAAAAAGATAAAAGTCAACAAAATATTAGCAATGAATCAGACAAAAGACTTTACATGAAGTTCCACAAATAAGAAGTTCCCAAAACAAGTGTTCCACTTTTGGAATAATTAAAATGCCTGGAGGATTCTTAACAAGCCCTACCAAGTGCCTGCCTTATTTAAAAGGAATCTCACAGTAGCTGAATGACAAGAAGGATAAAGTTAGATGGAATGGCAGCCAAGAGAGTCAAGGAAAGTGTGAAATGTGTTAAGTCAGCTCAGAACTGAAGCGTGTGTGTGAGGAGGAGCAAGCCATAAGACAAGAAGTGGGAACAGCGCTGTCAGAGGCAGTGGACAGTTACCTCAGTCAAGGAAGACGGCAGGAAAAGAATTAGGAATTCGCAAATGACCAAGTAGGAGCAAGAAGTAAAATAAAGGAAACGCAGCCTCAAGAAGCACGTGTTTGCACCTCTAGTTAAAGAGCATCCCAGGCTCTTTAAGAGAGTAAGAAAGAGATCTGAATTAAAATGGTTTTCAAAAAAATCTAGTAAAATTATTATGAAAAAATTCAAAGTTCTAACTTTTTCACATTAGTGCTGCTGAAAATTTCTTATTTATATAAATGCTGGTCGGAACAGCTCTAGTAAATGGCACCGATAAAGTATCATATTTTGATGCAGGCGTTAAGAAGTTAACTCAGTTTCTGTTCTGGCATCATGGTTCATCTGACATGAGCGTTGAATTCAATCCCATATGTCCTGTGAATCTTGCTGGCAGTTCCTGGCTACTTCCCAAACTTTAGTGTGTAGGGTGAAGGTGTTATGATATTTCAGTAAATAAGTAAGTAATGCAGCTTTCTCCAGCATCACTGCTGCCATTCTAAGTAATTCTTAGTAGCTTAGAATGAAGTGTCTTGACTTGTTCTGGGTTGTCTTTGAGAACAAGTAAATAGCAGGAAATTTGAAGGGCAAGAATTTCCTGTATTAGGAAACCTATTAGGCAAGATGCATGCCCTTTGCAGTCTAATTATTAAATGGCATTTGCTGCACATTTCTGGGCTTCATTCACATTTTCTACTTAATATTTCTTATTGTTAAGGTGACTGTAGGTGAAATACTAAATCTCAGGAGCTACCAGACTAGAATTAGCGTTAAGAATTCTCACATGCAGAAAGAGAAGGTGGAGAAAGCAGACTCCCTAGGCATAGTCAGAGTAGCCTGATTGATAACCATGATTTGTAAAGAACTTTTATTCACTCCCTCTCCTTTGCAAAATAAAACTGCTTTATAGATCTCACAATTTTTATATAGAATGTTTCTTTAAAGCATTGAAAACATCTTTGAGAACGATTCAGAGTAGCACCCCATGGAATTACAATATCTTTCCTTTTTTTTTTTTTTTAAACTGTATTTCTCTGCCAAACACAGTAGGAGAAATTCTAAGGAATTCTAAGGTCTGGAGGCTGGAAACAGCAAATTTATCCTTCTGGGAGATCGCTGCTCACTGATCCGACAAAATGGCTGGTCTCACTAGCCTTTTCAGACAGAAAACTGGATAGGGATAAAAGGTGCTAAGAGGATGAATTAAAAAAACATCCCTTCAGGATGCAAATAGCACTGACGCAGGGATTTACTCTATCCAAACAATAACCTGGAGGCAAGGTAGCACACAGAGAAGCACATCTTTTTTGTTTGTTTTCTTTGCTTTTCTCTCTCTCATCTGCCTACTTCACCTGGGGAGGCCTAGTCTCCGAAAATGGATAAGGCACAAGAGAGCTGCATAGAGGTCTCAGCGTGACCTCTGGCTGGCCATGAAACCCCTTCACAGACTAAACTTTTCTGTTTGATCAGCAGCAAGGGTCATTGTATTTTGTTCCACTTCCAGAGACATTTGACTTCAAATAGAAATGTAAAAATTAGTCAGCAAAGTCAAACTATTCTATCCTAGGCACATTCTTGCACTACGTCCATGCCTGAGTGCCTTCCACAGTCACCTTTAACCATAACTATGCCAGAATGAGGAAAATCTGTGTCGATACTCCCCCCTCCACCCAAATTTTGCAAAATCAAGTCCCATAAAAAATGAAGGGATCATCTAGTGTTTTTTTTTTCCCTTCTCTAATATATTTAGCTGCGTCACTAAATCTCCAGAATGAATATAGGTAAATCTGTTCTTGGACCTCAGCTTGCATGGGAGCTAGAACTGCTAATGTTTCTAGCCTGTTCCTCTTCTGGCTATCTACTTGGTATGATGAGTAAAATAAATGCTTAGGGGGAAGAGGGGGAGGAGAGAAGTTGTTACCTGCCATGTCACTCATGACCAGATCTAGTTTTTGAGGTGTATCCTTCTCATTATTATAGCTAATGGTAAATTCAGTTGACTGATGTCTGGTGAAGGGCTGCTTGATTTGTTTCCAACAACCTATAATAAAGAAAGAAAAAATAGAAGACTTCAGGGCCTATCAGAAAATTAATTTTTTTGGTGTATATGTCGTTATCAAAATACTGAAGTAGCTAGAAAATAAGACTAAAACAGGCTGTTTGCAAAAAGAACAACACCCTCAAAAACAACCCCCCCTAAATTTACAAGGTGAAAGGGAAATAAAGAACCATCAGCTGGGCTTTTCCAAGTGAAAACTAAACTATACATAAGTTTTTCTTGTTTTCGTTTCTTGGCAAAAACGTCTCAAACTTTGTGGGTGCCAGCACTGATACCTTAACAAACTATATTAGTAAAATACCAGCTCTATATAAGCTAAATATTTTGCCATCACTTATGTGGCAAAAATAGTGCTTAAAATGTCTAGAGCATTTCTTTTTTTCAGTGGACTAATATGGCTTCCATTTCCCTAATATCTGAGCACCTGCACTTATCAATTAATTTGTTCTCACAGCATCCTTGTGGGACAGAAAAGAGAAATTCCACTGTGTAAATTACTTATCTGGAGCCTGTAACAGGAAATCTGTAGAGAGGTGGGTTCAACTCCCATCTTTTTAAGAAGTCCCAAGCCTAGTTCACAGCTTTTAGGAGCTTGAGTTATGAAGCACACACACTGCAAATGAACTGACTGGGTAAGAGGCTATCTCCAATTTCATGGGATTTGTCCTCATTAGCAAGTGAGAAAGGATTATATGATGTGACCTTGAGGAATCATATTAACAAATATGATGTTAAGTACAAATTAATTTTCTAATGAGGCTGAGCTGAAACGGGTAACAGAGTTTCTTTCACTGACGTCAATATCTGCTGAGAGATGAAATTTTGTAGCTGAGCTGCTGCAAGAAATTTGTCAAGAGACAAGTGAATTACTTTGTTTTTCCTTTTTCTTTTTATGAAACATTAAGATTCAGAAGGATATTCCTCTATTGAGTTGGCAGGTAAGGAAAAGCAGCTATAAACTCCACTTTCCAACCTGACAGGAGACCCCACTCTAGAGAGCTTAACCAAGCAAGACAAAACATGTTACTTCATCAGGGTTTTGCAGGCATCTTCTAAAGCAAAGTCCTCAAGCCAAAACTCTATTCTGATTTTACACATGAAGAACGCTTCAGTATTGTTAGGTTTTGTAAGTATAGTCCCAATCAAGGAAGGCAATGAATGGAAATAGTAAAGCCATAATAAAATTATTAGCCGTTGCTCTCTTGGAGAAAGGCAATCCCCTATGCTGTGAGGGGAAAAAAGGAAAGTAGCAATTTTCTGCAAAATAGGTATTTTGGAAGAGGGAAGGGAAGAGAGGGCACCTGGGAGCACTCTTATATGCTAATTTATGCACTTTGTATAATAGATCTTTTGCTAATTGCCTTTCTGTCATAGAAACCAAATTATATTGTTTCTCTGGGCACTGTGATAGGATGACACTAGTGGGACTATCATTTGCCATTTCTCTTGTATGAAATAGTGAATTTGAATGAAGAAACCTCGATTCTATTTCATAAGCATTTCATGCTTAATTGCATAAAACTCTTCCCATTGGCCCCACAGAGAGGACAGGACAGGACAGGACAAAACTCATGATCCTCCACTAACCTGATTTCTGAGCATTGGATAATCCATAAGAAAGTCCTTTGGTTTCTCGCCTGTAAGGATAGGAAAGCTGTTATAAACTTTTGCATTCTCAACATTTCGTCTTTGTTCCTTAGCTTCAACAGAGAGAATCGTCATATTTGGAGGCTGAGGACATTTGTTCACTTTTATTTTCTGAGAACGGTATTTATAATGTAAGACATGCAAGCCAGCATTTTGACATTTAAGTTCCCCCCATCAGAATATAGGTTCTGCATGCTGGTGTTTGTATTTCTTCTGCTGGAGCTGGCACTCATGATTTGATGCGTGCGTGTCCTTATATGTTGCTCTTGAGTCTGCTATCCTGAATTCTTTGACTACTTTATGGATTTTTCCAGAAATCTAGGGCAGAGTTGGGTGCTGTTAATGATAAAGTAACATCACAAGAGATTTATTTGTACTTCCAAATCCCCATCTGCTGACAAACATTTCCCTGGTCTACGTTCAGAGGCAAGTTCATATGAATGGATGTCTAGCAAGAAGCAAAGCCAGCCATGCTTCTCCCAGTCCTCTAGCTCGTGAAAGGAAGCAGCTTAGGAATCTGCTTAACAATACTTTGTGTGTTCAACTCCTTATAAATCAGCTCTGATTTCAGCCCACCGAGTGAAGAGCTTTAACTTAAGAGACCAGGAGTTAGAAACATAACATGAGAGAAGTGAAAGAAAATGATTCAGATAGCTCAGATCCTCCCCCCTCCCCAGCTGAATTTTTACTTCGCTTTGGTGTGCAAACTATTCCATCTTAGACTGCATTATCGCTTCGTGTTTGTGGGTCCAAGTAGGCAAAAGAGAATAACCAGTTACACAGGACTCTAAAAATTGGGGTATGCAGTTCTGCCCTACTTCACCTTTGGTTTTGTCTGACTAAGGGATGTTTGAGAAATACAATTTACAAAGACACAACATGAGTCCTGTTCAAAAGGATGGCTTCAAAACAATAACAGCCTCTTAGTAAAGAGGCTCTGGAAAAGGGGCATGTAGTTGGAAATGCCAGCTACGTAGCCACGAATACCCTATGACAAAAGACAGTGTCTTACTTTCGTAGAGCTGCACAGATACAAATTCCAGAGAACAGGAACAGGCACAGCACTATGAGGACTGGGACAATTATAGCTGTAAGCTTTAAGCCTGCATGAGGAAAAAAAAATGGAAAAAAGTTAAAAAGGCAAATGACTTTGAAGCTGGATAATGTTTACTATAGAGAATACAGCAAAAGGCTGATAATCTTAGAGGAAGCACTCCTTGCAAGAGAGCATGAAAACGTAAAACTGTAAAACTGCAAGACCACTTCTCAATGATGCTTTGATGTCACATGCATATCTGTACCTGTGTTGAGACTAAAGAGTTAAATATATTTTTTCAAGGTTGATATATTTTCTCAGACTTAACTAAATACCTATATGCATCCTTCCAAAGAGCAGTTCTTTCTTATAACACAGTAGGTAAATTTCACAAAAAGCCACTTATAACAACTCTATTTTCAGCAGCACATAAAACTGCCAACAAATGAGGCTGCAATTTTACATACTGAGTTTCTGGCTCATGCTGACCTGGTTGAGACAATTCAGTCAAAAGAGTTCAACCATTACTGAGAATGGGGCTAGGGGAAAATATGTGTTGCCCATGTTAAATTGTAATACACCATGGTTTAGGGCAGGGATTCAAAATTTATCAGTGAAGTGGCTTTTGTGTCAAGAGTGTGCCTGCTGCCACTCCTATGGCTGTTTACAAGGCATAGAATGAGGAAGTGCACATGTCCGAAGAGAACTTACAAGTTTAGCAATTGAAATCTTAAAAGACTTCATTTTCAGTGAACATTGATACAATTTACTCATACTTCTGCACAGATGAACTGAGCTTGCTCCAGGCAAGAGCAATGCAGTTTCAGAAGATTAGAAGATTTTTTTTTTTCTTACAATGATTGCTCCTTGCAACTAGTTTGTTTATAGAGATAATGCTACAATTATCAGTTACCTGACAGGTGGCAGTGTTTGGTGCAGTAGTTCTGGTAGCTCCTACCTGGCTATGGATCCATCAGACAGTTAGTATATACAACAAGTTTTGTTAGCTTGCTTTTCAAGATCTAAGAAATTACTTCAAAGGATTAAGAAGTACGAGAGCTTGTCTGAGCCTCCTTGAACATATGCATTATGAAAAAATGTTTGCTTACACAATCATAACATGACTGTATCTTGCTTAGGGCTGGGGAGCTACCTTGGGCAGGAGTCATGGTTGCTTAGAGGGAGGGTAACCTTTCTGTGAGACCACTGCCTCAAAAATTATAATATATGGGGCAAGAGCGTGGAATATAAGGGCTCCTCCAACAAAATACTGAGACAGTTCTCAGTATGCTTCCCTGAGCCTACCAAGCATGGTAAATAAATCAATATGACCGGAAAACGAATGCCCAGTATTCCTCATATCAAGAAAAATGAAGGTTTTCAATCTCTTTCTGTGCCTCAAAGCTAAAAGAACCTGTGCTCCTCCCTCCTCTCTTTGTGGGTAACCTTTTAAACAGTCTGAAGGGAAAATAAAAGTTTTGATTTGTGAGAATAAAATTTAAAGTTTACTCAGTCAGGGATGAAGCTGTGACATATCCCAGAGAAAATGTACTGCTACGTAGCATTACCTAAGTTAGTTTCTTCTGATGGGATGGGTTCTGTAACTGTTCGGTCTTCTTTTCCAAGGGAGGTTTCTGTGCTCTGACTTGGCTTTTGCCACATTGAATGCGTAAATGAACTATTACCTGAAAAAGAGAATGGGGAACCAGTTGCACTGTGGTCACACAGCCCACTTTTCAGGTGCCATGCCTTGGAAGTGGTGCTTACCCCATACCTTGCATTATTCGACAACCAATCAGCTCAAGCTTCAATGCTATTCTTTGGTTCCAGGTTTGGGGAATAACTCGCACATAACGGGCCACTATTGGAGGGATGAAATTATTACGTACTATGTCACCAGCATTGGAGTTGCCTTGGAATACCTACAACAACAGGTAAGCACATAATTTGCTCTATTTCAAAAGCCTGTTTGTCAGAAATACTCCTTACATCCAACTTTAAATGTTTTTGTTACCCTAAAGCTAATATATTGATAATCTGGGATGTAACTGCAAGATTTTAGTACTGAGAACTCTGAAAATAAATAATCTTTTTAGTTCTGACAGATGATCACATTTTGCTATTAGCTCAGACAGAGAAGAAAGATTATCACTCTGTTTCAATTCTGTGTAATTTCTAGTTAATATATCCTGGCTTAATGCTATCATTTTTGATTTAATAGCACGGCAGTGCCCTTACTTGGGCAACAGGGGAAAAAAATGTAAGAAGAAACATAACCCAACCTTACTATTTATTGAAAGTGAAATATTTCTAGACGTTTCAGTAAAATTGTCAATTTTCTGTATCAGTATTGAATGAGTGACTATTAACCATGTGGCTGTAGTCTCTATACTTGTACGGTATTTCCCAGAGTCAGTCCAGCACACGTACAGATAAGATCAAGCGCAAAGCCACGCAGGGTTCTGATGGGACAGGTTCCACCATGTGCCTGTTGGAACTAAGTTCAGATATAATAACTTCATAAGATTATTTGTTAATAACAAGTCATTGTGGGACACTGCAAAGCAGCAGATTTTCAATGTCTGCTTTTCATAATTCTGCCAGATTTAGTAGGAAATCTCTCTTCAGGTCTTGCAAGTTTTTTATATCTGTAGTCAGGCGGAGGACCGGGTAGAACTTGATCCTGAGAAAAGGTAAGCTCCTTCAATCCGCAGAAATGATGAGTGAAGATCAGGCTTTGAGCTTTCTGGGAGCTTTTGGTTTTCGTTTGTTTTGTTTTAAAGGAAACACAAGGTTTTCACAGAAAAATGTTAACATACGAACTTGCGCAACACATCCTCTGTCTGCATCAACAAGCTGCCCTGCTTTCATCAGTTCATTGTTAAATGATTCAAACAGAGTCTGTGAAAGCTGTTGTGTGGACAGGTATTTTGATTTAAAAGCATTATTTTAGTACAGTTACATTGATTCCTGGCAGATGTAGGCTGTCTCTACAGACTTTTGTCAGAAGAATTATGCCAGCCAGGGGCAGGAAGCAGTGTAATCCCTGATTAACACAACACGGTTCGAACAGAAGGTCATTCTGTAGACAGAGCTCTACCAGCGATGCCACACTTTCACTGGTGCCGGTCGTTTTGCTTGTGCGGGGGGTGGGTTTACCATACCAGTGCAGAAATACAGCTTTGGTGACGTTGCACATACCCGCACTGCTGTGCTATAGATAGAGCCTTTCTTGCGCAGAGGGTGTGCAGCCAAACACATGCCCAAATAGCATGTACAGCTTTTGTACAGCTTTAACTACACTGTTTTTTTTAAAAAAAGGATACATGCCTACATACATACATATGCGTATATATCTGTAGTTCACAACTTCAGCAAGCCCCAGGTAAATTCCTTTTTTTTTGGCAAGCCCACTATCTATTCCACAGCCGTAAATTACAGTGGTGAGGACTATCCAAGTCTCGACAAGTCTAAAACTCCGCATCTTTCTTGACAGTGAAAGTCTGTCCTTCAATGTCAAGGCAGCATAAGCATTTTTCCTGTGCTTCCCCCCTGCCACACACCTTCTCTTACCTTTTCTTCATTGCTTAGAATTCCTTTGTAAGTTCTCCATTTTGAGTTGTTATTTCTGTAGTTCATTATAAATGTCTTTACATAAAAGTCAAAATTCAGCATAGTGGATCCAGAACCAGTGGTCTTAATCCCTGGCAACAAAAAATAAAATACATTTTCATTTCTTAGCTCTGTTTCTTAAAGGAACATTTTCAACATTTCTTAGCTCTGTTTCTTAAAGGAACATTTTCAAATGCAAATACACAAGCAAAAACAATTCAGAAACTTTGCCTTCAAAGTCTTAATTTACTTTTCAAACTATGCTGGGAATTCAGGAGTGGTTTCTGAGTTGAGGAGCTAGGTGAAGAAGGGAAATCAGTTTTCCGTTGCAAATTTCAAGCTCTGGAATTTTTAACAAAACCCTTATTAATGACCCCCTAAATGGTAATTGCTTTTGGATATTACGGTCCATATCAGCAGCAACTGTAATTTACATTTTTACAACGAAATCAGGAGTTGGCAGCAGAGATCTCTTTCACCTGGGCCATTATTTCAAAGGCTATGACCTTAATATTTTGTATTGATTTGAGAAAGGCATCATGAATAGATCCTAAATAATCATTTGTCATATATCCATGCTCTAGTGGTCACAGTGTAAATAATTTCTCTGACCCTACAGCATGTTTATAGTTAATTAACATGATCTGCATGCATGTTAGTTGAGTCTAATCTTGTATTCTTGTAGGAAGACCAGTCTTATAAATAACTACCATTTCTTAAGTATGAAAATACTATTCCTCCATATAGAGTGTTTAATTACATTTAATAAAATGAATATTGCAGTAGTGCATTATTAGCTTTTCAACTGCATTTAGTTTCTTTCTCCAGCTGAAAAAACAGCTCCTATTAACCAGCTAGTAATTTACCTGTTATTCTCTTCTTCTCTCCCAAGTCTATCTCTAACCATTCACGACTGCTGCTGTGGTTGGAAGCCCAAGCCAGTCCTGGGACCTGAAGCCAAGCCTTGTCAGGGGACCACAGAAATTGCTGCCCAAATTCATTGGTCTCCTCCCAGTAGGAAGATGCAGTAATTTGGCTCTTGGAGAAGAATCCCTCTTCCAGACTGAGAGATTTATTGCAGCCTAGGAGTCCCAACATAGAGAGACGAAAGAAGAGTTATTTTGTGTTTTCATGGCACATTTTGACATTAAGCCAGTAACCTATAAAAGATCACCCACATCTGCAAAATCAGATATTGCTTAATCTAGTGCTAACCTGACGCTATCCATTAGCCGTAGCATTTGCCAGTGGATTTGTAATGGATAATTCAGTACCAGAGGGCTGTGCTCCTTCTCCTTTATCAATTTAGCTCCTATATGCCCAGGACCTTCTGACTATATCTGCTTATTTTCCTTGCCATTTTGTTTTTTAATCTCTGCAGTATATTTTCATTCATGTGAAGACTTCTTGCAGTTTTAATATTTTCTTCTGAAATATAATAGCTATTACATTATATTAGCTATTATTGACATTAGCTAATTTTGCTGTACAAAACATTTTCAAGATGAAGGCACACTGTACTGAAAGGAACATTTTACTGTAAGCAGTTCATGATTTTGACCTGTAATTAAGGCTAGGAAAGTTACTCATCAGAGAAGCTCCTTGATACTGCTGCCAAAAGGTGATATCATGAAGATAATAGCTGCATATAAGTATTGCAAACTCCACCAAAGAACCTGAAGAACGTCAAGGTTCTTCAGAAAAACAGGCCAATGTGATACAGTTTCAATGAAGTTAAAAATAATTCCCTGGCAATTTCAAAGCCCTGTACATGTTTTATAGTTTTCAGTGGAATAGTAAATGATTTTATCTAAGATGACTGAAGTAAAATTCAAATGAATGAACATGAACTTTTCCCCCTCTTCACTACGTTTATATGCAAATTAACAGCTTGAGAGATTGAAGATGGTTTTGCATCTTGCAAAGTCATAAACAAGAACTAGTTCTATATCACTGTAATGTACATATATTTTTGTTTCTGTTTTAGTTCTCTCCTTGTATGATGAAGACAGAATTTATAAGTGTCTGAAGAAAAACTGCTTTCATTTTCTGCTACCTAAAGTACATAAAAATGGGATTATCAAATTGCCTTTTTCACATACTAGCACCAGAAATGTAAGATCAGAATACTATTTCTGTTTTTGATCTATGTGCATATGACCTACTCCTATTCTGTTTTTTTCTAGCTGACTTCACATCTCTTCAATTCTTTATTTAACTTGCCAATTTTTAAAAATTGCTATCCTAAAATAACCATATCATACAGAGCCTGACATTCTTCTGGTTACTTTTCAAAACTTTTGCAGAAAATACTTAAAGAAAAAGGTACAATTTGAATATCTAAAAATGAGGCTATTATTCTTACCATTTGAGGTAAATATAAACCGCTTATCTGACAGTGAACCACTGTAAGAGAAGAAAAAAATAATTCAGCCTTTCAGAAACTGGTCATAGGAATGATAAGACAAAGATAAATAGATTCACTGTAATACAGAGCCCCTTTTTATCTAACAGAATATCTCTGGCCAGATAACCTTTAATTTTGCTGCTTGATTACCTACTGCAGTAGGAGCACTGCTTTACTTCTCTCAGACCAATTTTAAGAGATTTGAGCATATTGGTTATGCTTTGAAGTGAGTCCCCATCTCATCAGGCTGTTACGGGACATTGCTGTGTTTTACTCCTTTACATAAGGCTTTTGCCACTGCTGGGCACTTTGCTGGGAGATCTTTCTCCCTCTGCTCCTCAAACCAGCAGTACAAGAGCCTTCAAAAAGCCAAGAATTAGACAGCCAACACAACTGCAGCTCCCTACAGTGTAACTGCAACGTGGGGTCTAATTCTCTTCTCACTTACATTCGCTTAAATTAGAGTGGCTTCACCAAAATCTGTGAATGTCTATTGGTGTAAATCCACACCAAATCTTAAAGAAAATCTATCCTTAAGCACTATGACAGTTGTACTTGATTGTGACTAAACCACATTAGCTCTGGTCAGTCCTACTTTGGCTAAAACGTGTCACAGGTTGAATGAAAACTGCCAGTTGATGTATTTTACTCAAGAAGAGAAGCTGTTTCCTGGTTCACTCCACACGACCCTATATAATTCATAACAACGTGAAATAACCGTAGCAAGAGAAAGCTGTGCTTTTCTTGGCCTCTCCCTGGAGCCACATTTCTTTCTGATTCCCAACGAGGTGCCCTTGCGACTTTGTTCCAAAAGTGATTACAGTGATTGGTTGTCTGACAAAATAAAAGCCTGCATTTTAACATGAAATTAGTTGGGATTTCCTGAAAATCTGGCCTTTTCAGCGTGTCTCTAGTTAGCTACGTGCATCGGTTGTCTCCTTTGAAAAATCTTGGCAAGTGTGACTGAGCAATAAAATAACTTCCGCACTTAAGTATCAAGAGAACTCCCCTTCGGACTGCCCTTTATTGCTAGCCACAAAAATGTCCCCTAAAGCATAGTCTGTGGCCTAGCAGTGGTTCACACAATAATACATTTTAAGAAGATAGCAAATGGGGAATAGGAAAGTGGTCCCATGTCAAGGTCAATAAAAACATAGCTTATTTTTCTCATTGAGGGAAAACTGATGACTACAAGCAAAGGAAGCCCTTCAGAGATGAAGGAGGGACCTGATTTACTTGAGGACGTGGGCGGTGTAGTAGCTAGAATGAGAAACTCAACCCTTTCCTCCCACATCTTCCCCCCAGGCAGTCTTCCTGGGCTATTAGATGTGCTCTGCTTGCTTCAAACCAGTTCTAAATGATAGCCAAAACAGTTTTTGCTTTCTTATTAAATATAGGGCAATCCATTACATGAGAAGAGAAGAAAACAAAAAAACCCATGGGGATCACTAAAACTTACCCAATACAGAAATTACAGCCCTCCCAGAATACTTATTTATGAGACATCCCTTTGTAATTTAAAAAGTCGTTGAGATCCCTTTTGAACTACAGGTTTCTAATTTTAGCAAAGAAAGGGACGAGGTTCACGTTTCTAAGATCTATAAAGATATGAAGTCATGCTGAAATATTTCTGATATAATTCTGCAAGTCACTGAAAAGCACAAACTAATTCAGTAAGTGATAATTCATCAATTTCGTAGTGTGACAAGAGGCATTTGTCACACAAATTTCACTTTGTCCTTTAAGGGATGGCATCAGCCCGTGCTCCTCTTTTTTCTGGCAACCTTCACAACTTTCCCTCGCAAGCAGTATTGGCGATGGGGCTGCATGAAATACCTGTGCAAGTACCTCTGCAAAAGAAGAGGCTGCTTCACATAATAAATGCATGTTAATATAAAATCCCTTTTTCAGAGTCAGTCTCAAGGAAGTGTTTTTTATAAACAATGCAGGTTAACCCCAGATCTCAAATTGCATGTGGTCATATCCATTTTCAAAGACAAACAATTTCACATGTGCAGAGGTACATTTACAGACCTTCACAGGCCAGCTCAGATTACAAAGTTAAATGCCCATATACTTGTACTTGGATATCAGAACTGCCCAATAAATCTAGCCACTTGATCTTCATTATATTATTTGTGGGTTCACGTCCTCACATGGATCATGAGAACTGAAAATCACACAGATAACAGAGCATAACAAGCATACTGAAAAATGAAGTCAAGGAGGCCAAGGTCAGGCCTTAAGAGGCAGTAAGTGGGCGATTCATAACCTAACTGTTACACTATAATACAGATATTTAACAGCTCAATGCACATAGCAGCAGCTTTTGATGAGGTCAATTTCAGCTCAAATCACTAAATAATATAAATCGTTAATACTGAAATCCACTATAAATGAGATTTTAGAAACTTGAGTAAGCTTTTATTTAAAGGAGTATTAAGCGCTCTTAAAACAGTGCTGTCCAAGTGCCAACTTTTTCTTCGCAGCACTGGCGGTTCCACAGAAATTCATTGCTGCGTATATGCATCCTGAGGACGGAAAAGCTACGCAGCTTTAGAAATACGTATTATAAAAGCCTTCTTAAAGCATGAAATGCATCCCTTCATTTTCTTAGTAAATGGACCCAGTGTTTCTAGAAACACTTTTTCATGTTTCAGAATAAAATCATTCCCCTTCACCCTCCCATTTCCCCCTCCTGGAATAAGGAGATCCCACCAGCAGTTCATCTGCTCCCATGACTGTCCCACCTGCCGGGAGTAGCAGGAGCATCCCGGCGGTGCTGTGCTTGCCCTCCTATTCTTCTAGAAATCCTGCTGGCTGGCTGGTAGGCATCTGACACATTATGATTGCATTTACCTTTGGCTCTGCAGGAAGTAATGGTTGTCTCCTCAAGGCAATTTAACCCCTTTAGGTCTGCATCCTTCCCACAGAGCACCCCTGCCTCCACTGGGTGTGCAGGAGAGCTAAGGCGCCTGCACTCCTCATTAGAGGGCTCTCTGAGGGACCTAACATTAAATGGCCTGAATCCAGGCCTTCGTGGCTCACTTCAGCCTCAAAGCACACATTTTAGCTTTGGTTCCATTAAATCAGATGGGAGTTTTGCCACTTGATGTAACAGAGGCAAGTTTTCACACTGTAGGTACTTTTATGACTCTCATAAAATGTGTAAGATATTTTGTAAATAGCAACATTAAAAGGACACAATGTATACAAGTATCTGAAGGGAGGGTGTCGAGAGGGTGGGGCCAGACTCTTCTCCGTGGTGCCCAGCGACAGGACAAGAGGCAACGGGCACAAACTGAACCACAGGCAGCTCCATCTGAACCTGAGGAGAAACTTCTTTGCTGTGAGGGTGACAGAGCACTGGCACAGGTTGCCCAGAGAGGTGGTGGAGTCTCCTTCCCTGGAGACAGTCAAAACCTGCTTGGATGCGATCCTGGGCAATGTGCTCTAGGGGACCCTGCCTGAGCAGGGAGGTTGGACTAGATGATCTCCAGAGGTCCCTTCCCACCTCAGCCATTCTGTGATTCTGTGACACTTGGCAGTTAAGTTCATGGTTAATTATGCAAACTATTTTCCTTCTGCAAGTGTACATTTGCTATCTTTTACACTTCATTCGGTGCTCACTAGCTCTTATATTATGAAAAAAATGCAAATGGAAATCCCAGCTGTCTCTCATTATGCTATTTTATATGCTACTATTTGAATTACTCCTGGGATTGTCAAGGATCACGAACATACAAATATATCTAAATGGTTCTATAACATCTTTAGTGAAGGCACAAAATATTTAATTGCTTAAGAGTTTCACAAAGCTGGCACGTGTGATGGAAATATTATTTGTTTTATAGTCGGGCTTAGTGCTGGAGCTGAGACCTCAGTGCTGTTTTGCTTGAGACAATATTGCATTATTTTTCTTAGACAATCAGCTGTCAAGCAACGTTTAAAGAAAAATAAAAAATGTTTAGGCTTTACAGGCCTTTTGCTAGTGGTCTGCTACTAGCTGCTACCCAGCTCTGGGTACTCCAGTGACATTATACCCAGCTTTTTGACCCATGCTTAAGTTTAAGCACACCAACAAATTGAACGAATGCAACATTTGCCATGGGCTGACTGTGTGAATATGGCCAGCCTCCCTGGGAATAGGAGCCAAAAATTAAACATTTGATTAAGTCTTCAGCACCTGACAGAAGCGAGATGCAGGTAAGGATAGTTTTAAATCAGTTTCAGTTTTGGTACCAATATGTTTCCCAGTGATCCTGTAATTGGTCTGCTGCTTCTGTTTCACTGAGAGGAGGGAGACAGTTAAAACTAATGTTTACTGAATGGTTCATATGGTATTGTATTAGGTTTTTTTTTTTTGGCATGAATGAAATTGTTACTGTAAAACTGTCAGGAGGACCTGGAGAAAACATAGGGAAAACAGGAAAAAAAATATTAAAAATGGCATATTCCTTTAGCTTTCACAGGCTATAGGACTGAAGAGATTTCCCTTCCCACAAGAAAAATGCCTCATGCTAAATCCAGATAACATTTGAAAATTAAAAGATATGAACCAACAGGAATGACAGAGGCAGTTGCTGGGAGGGCTTGCCATGCTGGATAGAGATTAGAGGATTTATTTCTACTTCAGCTACAGTACAATTAAAAGGGAGCAGTGGTAAATATAACACCCGTGCTATAAATATTCTAAAAGGAAAACATTCTGAACTTGTCAAAAGCACAATGTTTAAGAAGTTATCCATTAAATCCCCTATGGCTCAGCAGCACTATTTATTTATTCGTTCTTCCTAGTTTTTCTAAACTAACATGAATTGAGCATGATTTATGAGCGCAACCATTAAAGGTATTTGTTGCAGAATGTCATACTTTCATGTACCTGCTAAAAAATATAATACTTTGCAAATATGTTTTGGAAGGAAAAGAAAAAAAAAAAAAGAAGAAGAAAATGAAGCTTCACGTGGTATAAAAAAAACCTTTAAACATTTTCCTATATCCACCTCCGACAGTATTCTAATAAAGCTATAAAACAAAGCCCAAAAGCTGGCAAGATCCACGCCCTTCTTTTGTATGCTAACATCTTTTCCTCGCTGTAAAGAGCCAGCATGTGCTATCCCACCTGTGTTAACTAATTTGGGGAGGTTCACTGTGCTTTCAGCAGGACTCTGAGTCAGCGAGGGGCAACCTGCGGGATACTCACTCCTGCGAGGGCACGCCGTTGGCCATGACGCCCTCGTAGCGGCTGATGCCCTTCTGCTGGGTCACGCTGATCTGGCCGCCCAGCTCGTCCGCGATAACCCCGGCGTGTATGGCTGACTTGCACAGCAGCGAGGTCTGAAAGGCAGAAGTCATCGGAGCGCAAAACCATCAAGAAAAACCTGGCAAACTTTTTCCAATTCTTTCCAATACTTTTACTTCCAAGTCACTATTATACTTGTTTTATAGCTCATAAAATTCTGCAAATTTGAAAAAATTAGATCTCTTTCCAAAAGTCAAGTTTATAAAATGAAAAAAGCAAATAATCTTCTTCTGAGAAGGTGCCATAAGGTCTTAACCTAATGAATATCGTGCCTCTCAGGAAAACAAAGTCAAATGCAAGGCAACCATTCATCTTTGCAAAGAGAAAATGAAAAACACATCGTGGCCTTGCCTGAAGCCAGACATTTCTATTCCTGCATATAGGCTTAGGAGCTGAGGCATGGTATACGCTAGGAAATTTGGCAGTCCACTGGCTGCCCCTGGATTTCAAGTATAGTCCATTTGCCAGTATCCCAGGTGGAATAGTTCTGATAAAGCAAAAATACAGGTGGCAATAACATTCCATTAAGGTAAAACGGAGGAAAGAAAGGCTGATGGAAAAGTGCAACAGAGATTCCCGAGCTGGTGCTGACAGGACAGGCAAGTCTGCTCAGTCACTTGCACGGGGCCGGCTGGGGCACCTCCGTTACTGCCTGTACCTCGGGACAACCAAGCGACGACTACCTGCTCCAAAGGGAGCTGGGTAGGTAAGGGATGCGAAGGCAGCAGGGGCTACCTGGGAGCCTTGAAGGCTGCTCCCATCAGGAAAGCTGCCTCCTCGTTAACAGTAGAGGGAAAATTTCTTGCAAAAATTCCTGAGCATAGATAAGATCTGCACAGGTCATGCCATGTGCTGCTTTTTTTTTCCCTAATCACCCAGAACGGCAGGAATAACTCCTGCTAATTAGACTCTAATGTGGCATTTCTTTGTTTTTTCAGCTCTGCCATTTTCCAGGCTGGAGTGGTATGCTTGAATAACTGGATGAGCAGGTTAAACGTGAACGCTGACTTTTTGGAAACTCATCAACTGCTTTATTTGTGATAGGGTGGGATTTTACTTCAATGGTATGATTAAACTTACTCCACTGTGAGAGATGTAAAGATTTCACAGGAACGAAGGCAGGAGAGGCTAGAGTGAGGGGCACAGAAGGGGCAGGGCAATGTATGGTATGAGCTGAGGATAGATGTAACCACTCAGGCAACTTCTACGCTTTAAAGAAAGAGTAATTAATAAAGAACAGTGCAAGGGCTCGGTAGTTATCAGTGGGATGTGATTAGGCAGTGTATAACATTTATTTCCTCTCAGAGTAGGTTCCTGGGATACTGCAGGCAAAATCTTAACAAAAAGCCACACGTTACTGAAATTTATTGTTTCTCCTACAAGACATTACTCAAGAGAAGAAGCGCACATGAGATCCGAACAAGTAAAAACTGAAGTCATAGGAATATTTAGTACATCAACAAGCACTACCACAAGGGAGAAAAACCCTATTCAGCCAAAAAGCCAGAAAGCAAAAGTCAGTAGGCATATTTGACAGTCAGTGGACTTTGCTCACATGCAGTTGATTAGTTTGTTTAAAAATATCTCAGTGTGCCTATATACTGATAACATACTAATATAATAAGAGTTATATCTAACACAGCTGGGAAGAAATACCAGTGAAAGCCGAGCAGCAAAAGTGGAAACTTCAAGTTGTGCTATGCAATTGAGCAGTGGATTCTGTCTTTATAAATCTCCCCTCGTTATTTGTGTACTTACATCTCTGTATCCTTCTATTATATTCCCAGAAATGTCACCCGCTATGTCTCTGCAGCCAGCAGGACAGTATCTGCTGTAGTGAAAGAAGAGGCTTGTTTAAAATCTGGACTGTAATGATGATACATAGAAACCCACTCATACACAAGAAATGCTCACAAACTAATACATATGTTAAAACAGTAAGTTCTGACTGATCAGCTATTAGTGATTCTAGATGGTAAATGTGCCCTTGAGTTCATCTGTGGACTGCACATAGTAGCACACATAAAGAGCCAAAACAGCAGTTTTGCACATGTATTTTTCTTTAATTCTGTTGCTCTAGAAATGCTCCTGCACAAGCTTTCAACACAGCCCAGATAAGACGCCTACATCCACATTCAGACAACAACCAGAAGAGTACAATTTATTACCATTTCAAGTTCTGTCATAAAGTTCAAGGCCCTAAGAAATTATAGCTTGTCTTGAGATAATCTTTTATCAGCTAGGGTGTGATCATGCAGGACGTTTCATCCCGTCTGCTCTCAGGAGATGCAGTCGAAATAGAGGCTACTTTGAATTTCAAAGTGGAAACTCTTTATACATATACTATGTATACTATTTGTGCCCAAATCAGGATTGCTGAGTGCTCGGTAATTTGATTCCCTCGTTTTTTCTGGGCCATAGACTTCTGTTCCACACTACTGCCTCTCACAACTAGGCCTTAGATTATTACAGCACCAGAGCTCAAAAATATTCACTTCTCCAGAAAACTAAGTTTGTACATGTCTTGTATGGTACTTTACAAAAATTAGCAGACCAGATGACAGATGCAGAAAAGTACGCCACAGTGCAGAGAGCTTTAAACCCCTTTTACCTGTACTCAGGCTTTGTGTGGTGGTTGCCTCGTTCTAAACACGTGATGAGATCTGTGAAAAGTTTACAAATGTAAATCCTGGTTGCAGAACACAGAAAAACAGAAGAAATTTGCCTAAGCATGAAATTACATTTAAAGATCTCTCTGTATAA
The DNA here is from genome assembly GCF_040807025.1 of Struthio camelus. Taxonomy (NCBI): domain Eukaryota; kingdom Metazoa; phylum Chordata; class Aves; order Struthioniformes; family Struthionidae; genus Struthio; species Struthio camelus. The sequence goes on along the minus strand of NC_090944.1, from coordinate 64,649,433 downwards.
TAGTTACACAATTTTATTAGCTGGAAAGCAACACATATAGTTTCCCTCATTCTCTTTGTCTACCTCTTCTACTCGTCCTATGTTTTACACACATAATGGAGCTTCTGTCACCTTTAACAAAGTTGCACAGACTCCAGAACATCAAGGGTAGGAATTAAACCTTAATCTCTACTATGCAGTGATACTATGCATGACTGTGCAGTAAGTGCTGGAGCCCAGAACACAGTGGAGCTTCAAGGAGAACCTACTCATTTTCTGTTTCACTGGGCCTGTGCTGCAAATTACATAGGTAAGATTTCAGATGCCGTTATGTCTGCTTAATGTTATAACTGCTTCTTGTACACATGCTATTAAAAATATTATGGTTTGTGCTAATAAGATCTCTGGGAATATTTAGGACCAATATTGAGCTAAAGCTGGTATGTGGAGAAGACATGAAATAGGGAGGACTATGGTGCTAATCCATTAGAAGTAGTGCTTTTGGATTTCACTTTACCTGGATGATCACTACTGGCATATGACAACAGAAAGCCTCGTCCTGACACGTGGGATCCACTCTCAAAGTGAATAGTTGCTTCATTACTATCCAAAATGATTTCTTTGGGGATGGGCATCACATTACCACAGTATGGCCCTACAGACAGAACAAAGATGATTTCAAAAGCTTAGATGACACAGTGAGGCTGGAATATTCTTATGATAAGTAAAGAATTTCATAACTTGCTCATTCTTCTCCTTCAGAACATTTCCAAATGTTGACAAAAGGATTTTGGCTTCAGTCCTTTATGGGTATGAGCTCCAAAGTCACCCTGACAAAGAATGGCAAGAATCCAATTGTTTCTCCGTGGTAAAAATTCTAGCATTAACATCTCTCATCACTTAAGCCTTAAGAGAATGATTAATGCTCTTTGGCCTTTGAAGTATAGCATTCTTAAAAACAGCAGTAACTCATTAGAGAAAAGAATAGACCATTTAAAGGCAATCCAGGGGATCTACATAGGGTCCGCTAGATAAACTCTCCAGATGCGTACAGATCATGCTGCTTTAGCATAAAAGCTATTTAGAAAAGATTAAGATCACAAACAGCACACCTGGTTTTAAAGAACATGGGTGCTATGAGTCAAGTTGTACACCGAGGCAACATCACTTAACAAATACCTAGAAAATGTGTTCACTTATTTTTCTTTTAGAGACATCATCAAACAATTTAAATATATAATTCAAGTTTCCTTGAGTGTTTGAAATGAAAAAGAGATGGGGGAAAGGAGAAGGTGAGAGAGGAAGAGGGAAGGAAAGAGAGGATGGGGGAGAAAGGAACATGAGCCTTGTGTTATCGTGATTTAGGTAAGAATTTTATAGCTTCCAACTGCAGTATCTTGCAATATTGTTTGGGACGCTCCTTTCTTGAGACAGGAAGAGTGCCTGGGACTTTTGATAATTACATTTGCTTCGCTGGAATTCATTTCCTGAGGGGAACTTTCTTTTGAGACTCCCATAGTCTTTGCTCTTACCTTCTGTGACCACATCTGGGTGCAGACACTTGTCTCTGGCTGCTCTCAAGCACAGATGACCCAACAAATCAAAATTAGTTTGGAAACCGTTCTCTGAATTTATGGGGATGTTTGCAATATAAACTGTTAATAATAAATATATTTTTCCTAAGAGAAAAGGCAAATATGACCCTTTAAAAGCCCTCAAGACATCTGTCCTGTTGAGGTGAACGACAGCTTTAGTATCCTAAAGCAAGTCTCTTGGGTAAAAACTGATCACTTTGATTTTTCCTAGACAATCTTATTTTATTTGTGGTGGATACTTTGGGGTAACTTAGAACTGTCTTCTGAGAAACAAGAAATTACAGCCACCACACAGCATAAATCTGATGAGTGGTACCCTTTCTAACAGGCTCCTAAAATCCTTTTCATTACTTTTATACTCTTGAGGTGGTCTTTCCCAAATACTTCATCAGCCTTGTAACATCTGTAAGACCAGCCTACATAGAGTAACACAATCAGAGCCAACAGTAGCCAGCTATCAACAGAACAGGACAGACTAAAAGGGTAAGTCTGACTTTTGGCTTCTAAATTAAAAGGCACAGCCAGGCAGGCACAGAAACAAAGCGACATTTATGACATTTCCCTGGAGCACTCGTGTTGAAAATGACTCACGACTTAGTCAGAGAAAACAACACCTATAAAAAGGGTTAAACAAATTGCTTAGGAAATGAACTTATCAAAAAGACAGCATCTGACACTGTGTCATACCAGACAACTGCAAGAGTGATTTATCTGAGAAGGTCTTTTGTGTCAGTTTGCAGTGGGAGAAGTAGAGTGCTAACTTAGATTTTTTTTTTGGCTAGAGAGAGGGGAAGACAGCAAGAAGGCATTACATTTCTTTAAAATAAAACACCTGACAAAGCTTCCCTCGAAGACTGATTCTACATGTGTACACGTATCTATATATTGTGTGTGTGTGTGTGTGTGTGTGTATATATATATATACACACGTTGTGAGAATATTCTCACAGATATTCTTTGCCTTTCTCCCTTGTAACAATTCTCAGTGACCTATCTACTATTTAGATATAATTTAGATTGCTGACTCACTCAGTCACACACTAGCTGGGTCAGGGTTATGTATCTCCTCCAGCAGCAAGCCTATATGTGTTCCAGTTGATTATACAAACAAATCATATATGTCACAAGTAAAAGCAATACAGTCAAATAAAAAAGTCTAGACATAAAGGGTTGTATAATGCAAATGAAAGCCAAATACCCAAAAACAGTCGGCCTAGAGAAATCAGCATGCAGCACCTAAAGACAAGTTTTGTACTGTTAAGTAACAAATCTCATAATGGTTAAAAATGCTACGATTATCTTCAGATTCCACGAAGAACAGTTCTGGTGTGCTTTGGGAGACTCCAGTGGATAAATGGGCTTTAACAATCTCAAAACTAGGGAGCCCAAGACTAATTAGTTGGAAGATATAAAACAGAGCAGCGGGATCAAGTGAATGAATATTTTCTGAAAAGTTTATTAATTTCATACTTAGATTTGAAAAAAAAAATTCAGATGCATTTCTGCTACAACAGAACATTCATTTAATTCTTTTCTTTTGCAAGTTGATGAATCCTTGCAAACTATTTGAACACAATTCCTCTGAATTCAGGTAATATATCTGCAGTATACTTACTACCAGGTCATTCAGACTTTGCTGAGTTTTAGTAGTTTAATTCTGTGCTATCAAATACAGAAATTAGCACTGATACATAGCTTTTAGAAAAAAATAAGCATTATCTCACACCTCCATTGCTGTTGTTAGAGAAGCTTATTAGATATCATTTTAGTTTAGAGGTTCTTTATTGCATGAAATCATGTGCAGTTTGTTTCCAAGGAAAGGTGTTATTCCTCTTTCTCTTCAGTGTTTATTGTGTTTAGAATGACCAGTGTAAGCACTTTTCCAGTCTGGTTTACCTAATAATAATTTTTTACGTTCAGCAGCACCTCTCTCCATTTTGCCGAGCTTTTGCTGAGTAGCCTTTTTAACCCCTGATTCTCATTTTCCCCACAATTAATTTATTTTATATTAACAAACTTGCAAGAAATTCCCCAGGATGATAACTGGGAATGCTTAGAAAATAAAATTGGATCAGCGTAAGACATTGATTTTGATTTATTTTGACCTGTTTTCTAATTTTCTTCTGAAAAATATTGTAATTATTTTTAACCACATATATTGTTTCCTGTACACTTCCATAAAGCAGCACTGCATTTACTTTAGCGGGGTAAAGCCACAGAAAGAATAGTCTTGCAGGCTCCAAACATTTCCACTTGTGGTGTGCTTGAGTTAGATGTGCTTTCCATACATAAGTCTGGCTCAGTAGATTTCCTCTCTGTTGACTTATCTAGTCTTTCTTTGAATACATATAACAGGGGACGTTATAGACATTAGAAGGTTAAAAACCATGAGCCTCTGTAGCTATTGGACTTCATCATAAGAGCGTACATTTACTAACTCAGTATTTCCACTGGAAATTGAGGAGACAAAAGCATATGTCAAAAATACTATTTTGTCAACTATTTTTAAGGCTCATAGGTGCTTCTTGTCTTCTCTATCTGTTCTACCTGAGATTCGGTGAGCACTCCAGGCTGTCTGTATGAATACTACAGAACCACAGTGAAGAGAAGGGATGGTGGAGAAAGCCTTGGTTTGTGCCTGGTATGAAAGGGATACTCTTGTTTATAGGGCTGTTAACTTTGTTAAAACTTTTACTGCAGGATTTGGATTTGACTCTGGATAAATATCTAATTTCTAAACTTGGTACTAAGCCAAAAGTTTTTATGACGCCTTTTGGAAATTGCCAGATCACATTATCAGTTTTTCATCTTCTGATGTTTGTTGCGAGGTGGGTTGCTTTGCATATTTGGCTTGAGAAACAAGTCATGAATGATGATCTCTCTCTCTCTCTGCTTCCTGTTTAAGTAGCTCGTGGATCTCTGCTAGTGTAAGCAGGTAGAATTATTTGGTTTGTTTACTAAGAACAAAGAAAAGATTTTACTTTAAGAGATGTGTTATCTGTCCTGCAACTGAGTAGGTGTTTTTCATATTTCAGTATTACTACACCCAGATGCCTTCTCTTCTTTCAGTGTCTCATTAAAGACCTGACCCAACTGTGGCTGCATCTGTTCACTCCAGATTCTTTTATATAAATGTATATGTATGTACACATACATACACACACGCATACATACTTTTAATTCTACATGAAAACCATTAGGGGTTTAAGGATTTCAAATGTACGTCATTTACTATTTGCTATAATTAAATTAAAATTTAATGGCTTTCTTCTAGAACTCCTGATCTGTTAACATGGTTTAGGTAGCTTAAATGAAATAGTCCTATTTTGGAATCATTGTCTCCAAGCAGTATTAACATCCTGCAGAAAACTCCAGTTTGTCTTCTGGATATCCTTTGGCTGGCTCATCTGGAGACTGAAGAGATTATTTTACATGTTGTTTATTTTTTAAATGTTAGCAATAGTCTACCGCTTTTGTCTTTCATAATAATGTTGTTTTGCAAATCCGATGATCTTTACAGCATTGTCTGTTTTATGAGGTCTAGTTTACTTCTACTGTCAACCAGTCTCTGGCATACTTCCTGAGATTGCTTTGTTGAAATATGTTCCTTTATTCTTTCTACTTCCCTTAAGAAATGCTGTGCCTGGAGGACACTCTTGCCTCACACCAACTAGCAATAGCTACATACTGTTTTCTTCTCTAGCTCTTAATTTTATCCACCTTTTCTGTAAGCCATTTTTCTTTCTTTTAAAAGCAATTTTTTCATCTGTACCTACTGTGTCTGATTCATTCTGCTTTCAAATTCCTTAACTTCATATGAAATTTGCAGTTTGACATTTGCAGAGGTCCTTAAGAAACTCAGTTTAGATATCAGCTCATAAAATCCTCTGTTCAACTGGGAATCTTCTCCCTTTTTTCTGTCTTCAACATTTGTCTTGCAGCGTAACCCACGGCTGGTGAGTAACGTGTAGCATCAGCCCCATGGATCTGCCCCTTTGGGATTAGCATTAACAACACAACTCCCCTAAGGAGCTGCGCGGAGAAAACAACATTTTGAATTATGATCGTTACATTCAGTAGCCTTTTCTCAAACCAAAAGCAATTTGGAAGTACCTCAGTAGCTGGGGAAGGACAGGGGACATGGTGAACATGTATTATGCTGGCCTCACTTCAGAGCTAAAAACTCAGTTAGCCAACATGCGAGTCTTTCAAAAACAGCCCACAAAAACAGCAGGAACGTGTCATAGGAAAACATTTGCGTTCCTGAAATTCGTTTCCATCCCACGTTCACACTAATGCTTCAATTTCACAGGCGGTGCCTACCAAAGAGGAGCTGGGAGGCCTCTTCCCTCCATCCCCGCCGTGCATCCGCACCCCTGAGCAAGGGCAACCCAGGGCACAGGAAGTGCTGATCTGCGGCCGCCTTCGCAGTACATGGGGGAAGGTGGTGTTTAATACTCAGCACATCTGAGGTGACGGAGTAGTGGAGTCTGGAAGTTGGGATGAGACTGCGTGGTTACTTGGTACTCAACCCTGCGCGACACAGTCAGACTCCAGAACGAGCGCTAACCGCTCCTCAGTTTTAGGAAAAAAAAAACAATATAACTTTCAATTAGCATTTCCAAAAGGTGGCCAAAGACTGCAAGAAAGGAAAGAAGAGGCATCTAGTGGGGGGGGAGGGTGGTGAATGAATTACAGTTTGAAAATACAGGGTCTTGGCTAACTGTTCTCACAGGCCTGGGGCTTGCTTGATCCCAAGTGAAATGCCTGAGCCTTTGACCATATCTGTGGTTTTAGCTAAACAAAGACAGCAACACAAGAAGCATTAGGAATCTTCAGTAAAGAGCTGTACGGGCTTAACAAAAACCAAAAATATACAATATAATTTAAACACCTGAGATAAAAGCATGGGATTTGATAAAACAAAAGCAGACATTCTTCACTTTATAAATCTTTCCAAAGCTGAGGACTGGGGACCTGTAACCACTCACTTGAAACCCAACTGTTAAAAAAGAGTTTTGGCTATTAAGAAACTACTCAACTTGATCTTCAGTGAGAACTTGTCTGGACGTTTCCCTGGATTTCCTGAAATACCAGAAACAATAGAGTAATCACAGGTTTCCTTCAAGGGAGAAGAAGAAACTTGGTCACACCCTTTATTCAAGCAGGACATTTAATACAATATATAATAAGGAAAAACTGGTTCAGTGAATCCCCTCAAGCCACAATGAGGCGTTGGAAGGCGCTCCCTTCTCCACACACACAGAGCAGTCAGACACTCTTGCGCACCAGTAAATGCTCAGTTTTTCTAGCCACCCTCAGTGACTGGGTGTGGAGAGGAGAAAGCATTTTCAGTAATTTCTCTAGCAATTTCACACTAGTTACTGACTGTAAAATATGCAAGAACAAGTTAACTCTCCAAATTATTACTACTCACTCAGCAGATCTGACATCCACCCCAGAGGAGCACATCAACCTCCTACTTACTGCAAGTGAATGAAGAACTAAGTAGGCACTTAGCTGTTCTCTAATCTGTCTTTCCAGTCAAGACTGATGATCACCTCACAAAACTAAGGGAAAAAAATACTTAGCCATTAGTTGGGGAAAGAGAGAAAAAGTGAGGAAAAAGGGTCAAAAGAGATACAGAAATCTGACAAAAACATGAAGAGAAACTCTCTAAAAGCAATTCCTATTAAACTTTTAAAACATCCATGTTATACACTCATAATTAGCGCAGCAATGGCTATCGTCTTCTTGAGAACTACATGGTTAATCCTGCTTTCACGTATCCCTTTAACTAAGTAAAAAAATCAGAAGTGTTATTCAGCACTTAGTATTTCTATATGCTCAGATAATACGGTTCACTCTAGGAGAAAAGCATTTCAGTAAAGGTTGCACTTTGTCTATCCTGTGCAATTCCATTTGTGGGACCAAAAAATACTTCTGTCCAGTGCTATGCCTTTGAAAAGAGACATTAGTGTATATTTATTCCTCCTAGAGACATGTGCACAGCTGTGTTAGCATTTAAGGTTTGTCAAAGGTGACTCAGTTTCGCCAAAACTGATGTTAGACTCGCTTTCCTAACTGATGATTAATAATTTCACATGTAAATCTGTATACCATGCTAACAGTTTGCAAGACTGAGTCTTTCTTACAGAGTCTTCTTTCAGTAAATACTGAAGAAATAAGTGTGCAGAGTAATGACCCTGCAATATGGTTTTCAGCTGCTATAGGACAATCTTTTGATGGTGACAGTGTAAAAATCTAAATACAAAGGCTGTCTCCACCAGTTCATCAAATTCAGAAGTGTAGCGTCAGTTTTGTATCACAGCTGAAAGGGAGGCTTTAGAAATGGTTGGTACACGCTTTTTTAGGAAGGAATGAGATTAGATTCACAGCACTCGTGTTGGTCTACAAAATCTGAGGAATGCCTTAAACTTAAATAAAACTTACATTCAAGTGTTCTGTTGTCTTATCTGTAGCGACAGACTTGCTAAAGGGGAAGAAACCCCCTGGCTAACATAAGTCCCTGAATCCACTCATTTGTATATAACCGCATCCCTTTAGGGCATGGAACATTAGTGCCCCAGACATGAGTTGAGTTACTCTCTGCTTTATTGCATGAATCCCAGTAAAAGGTTATAACGACGAACGAATCACAGTTATATAACAAAAACAACAGGTGGGGGGAATCTGAAACGGGGGGGAACCCCACAACTTTGCCATCTGAAGACTCATTCACACTAGAGTTACATTTGCATGGTATATATTTTGTGTAGTATTTTGCTTCTGACCAATTTTCTAAGCTGCAGATACATTCCTCAATACAAGTGCGTACACATACTGACATTCACTCTCTTATTTTCTGAAGAATTCAAGTGATCAGAACAGTACTTAAAACACAGTTGTCTTTGGATCTTATTTGCTTATAATGGCATACCTTTTAAATAAAAAGCAAAGACCATTTAGCTAATCTGAAATACGAATAACATTCGCTCTGCCAGTTTCATATATAACAAGGTTTTCCCTTTTAAATTCAGGTCAGATATGGAAATCCCAAAACATTTAAACATTGGTTTTTCATTGCTCAAATGTTTTCAATGCCTGAAAAAAAAATCTGTTCAACTGACCATCATCCTATGGAAGAATGTCAATAGCACAGGTCAACATCATCTTGGCTGAAAGGGAAGATGTTGACCTGCTGTACACATACATGATGAGTGGAGGGTTGCAAAGAAGAGACTGGGGCTGGCTAAAAGGACACTTTACAGGAGCGATAGCAATGTCCATTCGCAGAGCTGCTTTGCCTTAGCTAAACGCATATTAAAACCCAGAGCTATTGCAAGACTTTGAAACATCTCACTCGGAGAAGTCCTCATCTCATCTATGAACGTCTGTGTCTCTTAAAACATAAGGGTTATTGTGAATTTATGCATATAGCAGTATCTCCTCACTATAGGTCTACACACATTTACAGCAGAGACTCTTTAGGTAGGCTAATGGGAAAGTCTACAGCAAGCTGCAGACCACAAAAAACATTACAGATAGTATGTCTGCCTAAGCTATAAAATTTGCTTGATCAGATATGAGCAAAATCTGCTAATTGTGCAGTTTGTTACTGAAAATGCAAATTACAGTTCACATGCATCAGACACTATCAATTAGGCCTGAAAATGGGCGTGGAAATACTTTAAAAAATTAATTATATGCATTTGATTGCATAATACACAGCTATTCTGTGTTTACAGGCCGAATAATTGCAGAATTGAACTATGTGAAGATGTCTTCAGGCTGACATGTAAGGAAACAAAAATTCAATCAATCAGTATTCAAGCTTCATTTTTCACTTCAAAAAACCAATATATTGATTTATCCTTCTTTCCTAAAAAAGTCTTTGATTAGAAATGTCAAGATAGCATCAATGAAAAATATTCAAAGATATGATAATGAAATCCTAAACACCTTTCACTTACTGCCAAGTACAGTCAGTATACTTAATGAACAGAATTAATTACTTACTGTTCTGAAATGAGGTAAACAGCATGAATAAAAAAAAAAATCTAAGCATACACACACAGGGAAATGTTCCTTTGTCTCATATCAAGCTATATGCAAAGCTTAGGCATGAACACATCACTTTTTGTTCTTGGTGAAGACTGCTTCAAAACGTAATACCTCCCTCATGAAGAACAATGATTACCTTTAACTTCATTTGTGAGAAAAGCTTTAATACCTCATTTGATTTTATCTTACCAGATGAGTTATAGGCCTATCATGCTCACGAATGAAAGGTAATCACCCTTCCTTACCACTAAAATACCTTAGGAGAATCACACACTTCACTGAGACAAGCAAAGAGCTGGGGTCACCTTGAAAACTGCAAAAGCTGTGTAGCTTATCTCTTTATTTTCTTTTTCCATTGAATCCATTCTGCCTGTAACACCCAGACTAGCATATTCAGCTTCAGCTAACTGAAGGGCTACAGCCCAGCAGGCCAGATTTTATGAAATTTTGATTCAAGAGTTTATTCACGTAGTATGGAACTCTGCTTGAACCTAAGTGACTTCTGCAAATAGACACACAGATTTGAAAAAACAGTTTAACTCTTCTAGAAAGAGCAGATCAAAAGTTTCAGCAACAACTGATTAGGAAAGCTGATTTGAGGAAGGCCTTGGGCTCTCCTCCCTGGGGAGGACTCTATTATTATTATTATTATTATTAAGTCCACAGTTTTAACATATTTATTCACTTATCTTCCTGTGCAAAGCTCTTACAGAAGTGCAGAGTGGCTGCACATATTTAATTTCTGCAAATATGTAGGCAAAGGTTATCAGTGAATAATAGTTAGCAACAGTCAAGGTTATCAACACCTCTTTCCTTTCCATTCCAGTCTGTGCTTTAACCACTTCCCACTTGCTTCCCCACGTAATCAGTCCTTCCCTGAGACTCTTGGCAATTACACCTCAGCGAGGCTTGAATTGCCTAGGAAATAGAGGGACGCAAAATAGCAGACTCCAGTTTGTCGTCTCATCTCTGTCTAATTAGTGAACTAGACTGAATATTTCACACAGCTCTTTCAATGCCTGAGAAGGATATAGTTCTGATACAGATCTTGTGCACTTGCTGCGTCAAAGCTGTAACTGTAAAATTCTGCAAGTCTGAGGGCAAAGCGTTGGGTGAATGTGCCAGTGCACATCACAAGCCCGTGCTGACCAGGCGAGCGCTTCTGCAGCACTCCCAGCTTTGTTGGCACAGTGCAAGGTGCGAGGGGCAGTGGCTTTACATGCCACAAACAAAAAAATGGAATACCAAAAGGAGGAGGAAAGAACAGAGGGTAATATTGCTTTCATTTTTCTGAGCTGTTTCACACAAACTTTTAACAATTCATGCATTTACCATTGCCTTATCGTTTACATACCATGCAAGGTTGAAGAGCTCAGGATGGTAAGGTAGCTGGATTCGCATTTCTGTGATTCAATATCCAGGTCTCCGATTTTTAAGATCAGGCGTTTTCCCTGAGGCACTTGAATTTTCTTCTCGCAAACAGTGTAGTTTGGGTATGTCCCAGGGTAGTTCCTGGATGCCAGTGTCCCACTGTCTTGGTACATCACCACATGCCCGCATCCATCCCCTAGAGTAAGCAAAGAACCAAGGATTCTCGGTATTATTAAATTAAAAAAAAAGAAAAAGAAAAAGAAAATACTGACCGCATAATCCCATCTTACACACACACTTCTACCTTTTTAAAAAAGTATTATGTAATATGTTACCTCAGTAATGCTGTTATTGGAAAATAGGTAATTAGAATAAAGTGTCATATTTCTCTTGTAAAGCTCAAAAGAGAGGTGGAAACACTCATGAACTAAGATGTATTTGACAGTCCTGTACAGTCTCCCTGGTTTTCTGTTTTACAGCCAAACCTTGCTGAAACCCTAAAGCTACAATTCAAAATGTAATAGGTAGACTTCTTCCTTACATACCTTTCTCCCAATTATCATTCCATGTTTTATTTCCATACAATGGAGCCATCAGGGAGAAGGTAACTGAATCGTGTCTGTGCTCTCATGCATGATTTACCTACATAGTATCACTGACCCAACTCATCTTACTTTCCTGTTGGTTTTCTTGCTCCACTTCTACAATGCACAAAGCATTAGGGGCAAAGCAAATACAGAAGAGGAACTTCAAAAGCGGGTTGCGTATCACTAGTGGAGTACGAGCTACATCGTGGTAGTATGCCGGGAGATGCTACCACTGCTGCCTCCCTGCTACAAGGGGTTAGGGCAGGAGCTCTGCTTCGCCGACACACGCGTAGTGCTGTCGCTGCTGCCGGTGGCACAGTGGTTTTTTCATGATACTGCGTACGCGAGCCACCTCGGCAGCCCGCCGTGGAGAGGCATCAAAGGGGCAGCTGGAGCACGACGCATGACAGCTGGAAAAGGCACATGGAAATACAAGGGGGGAATGTGGGGGCCGAGATAAAAAACAGGAAGCATCCACAGAGAGGAAGGAAGCAGTTATCAGATAAGGGACCTTGACTAGTAAAGGAAGCAATTTGCCATGAACTACTTAGAAGTGTACTAGTAACTTGAAATTTATATTCTAAAAGCTTAAGACAAATCATTCTGCTAAAAATTCCAAATAATGGAAACTATTGCAATAGTGGAACTACTGCCAAATCTATGTGCATATAATAGACGTAGATGCTCTTTACTTAGAAGTCCTGTATATTGTTACCCTTTATTACTGCAAAAATTAAAACTGATCCTAGAAGTGTTAATAAAATGAAGAATCCTGACGAGCGGAGAATTCACAACATGTACTTTAACTACCCAGCTTTTGAGGACATTTTGGTCAAACTCTTTTGACCTGTCCGTTTTAATTTCTACCTAAATTTCCTTCTGCAGTCACTAGAAGGAACAAACTTAAGATCCGACAAGACTATTTAAAGGTGAACAACTAGACATGAAGTGATGATAAAGAAACGTGACATGCCGGGGGGTGGGGGGGAAAGTGGCATACTGTGCAAAGATAAGCTGCAAGCTATCCAACTTTGACTCACTGCTGTATAATTACACTGCCATTTCATGCAATTCACTCAACCGCTTTTTCACAGGCAACAGCATTTATTTTGAAGCTTTATCATTACTACCAGCTTTGTTGCTTGCTATTTAATTCTGCTGCAGATTCATGCTTCGAATAGAGGTGAATAGGAACACATATCCAAAATCATATCACCATAAAACACATTAAATATGTTTTTTCAGATCTCTTTGTTCGCACATTTTAAAAAATACCTGTTTTTAAAATTCCTTACCCTAGCTTTATCGATTTTAGAATGCAGAGGCAAATGCTAATGTTGAAAGACAAACTGGACTTCTGGGCAAATCCCCTTTTCAGCGTAAACTTTCTGCACCAGGAGTACCGTATATGCGCTACCAACTGTCTGAACTGAGGGAGGGATGAAGGAGGACTAGCAGTGTAAGACTGGGCCACTTCTAGTGGGGCACAAGACACCCTTGCTGTTTGTGCAGACTGGTGTGCAGTTAAAAAAAAAACTGTGCATGGCCTTTATTTAAACTGTGTGTTTCTAACTAAGTATTTATTTGAGTTGGGCTCAAGAAAAAAAAATTACAGTCTGGAGCTTGGCTTGCAACTTATCCTCCATGAGGAAGAAAACAGGAAAACAAGGAAAAAAGTGATACCTGTACAACAAAATGTCATGGAGATGAACTCTTTAAAAACTCTAAAATCCTTGTGTTTGATTTCTCTTAACCTTGCTGGGTTACATTCCGGCCTGTGTTACCTCCAAACAACCCCAAGGATCTTTTGCGATACAGAACTCTCCTCAGAGAGCTGAAAAGACATCACTGTCGTGGTTAGACCCTGACAACTGCACAGGTCACAGATCATTATATTTCTGCAGCAAGTGTACGGGCAAAACTGTGCCAAAGACCTCAGCCTGCCACCCTCTTCTGGGGAGGTTATACAAGGCCTTGTTCCCAGGGAAACTCCTTTTTCAAAATTCGTCTTTGAACCAGCATTGAAATGAATTAAAGCCAGAACAGCTCTTTTGAGCTAAGAAAGTATAAAAATTATTTCCTGGCTTTTCACTAGTGGAACCTGGGCAGGACACTCATTCAAATACTCATGCTGATGAGAAGCAAGTGAAACATCATCTAACTCCTCTTGCTGCCTATGTCCTGTCTGTTCACCTCAAAGAAAAAGGTCATGATGAAAGCTTCTCTGTCACAAGGACTGAAGTAATATCCAAAAAGTCCTGCCAAATCCTAGTAAGTATAACTCCTTATAGAGAAGGCTGACTATGGTCCTAAATTTTAGTTTCTAAGTAATTAAGATTACCAAAAATAAAAACTGTTAAACTGAAATTTGCTGGGAAAGGTACCCAATGGAAGGATTTTGAAGGTGTGGAAGGCAGGCAGAAAAAAACCTCAGGATCTGATAATTCATTCAAAGAGAGAACTAATCACAGTGTAGCAGAAAAATTTTAATTGTAATTCCAGTATATATCAAAGGGTGAGAAATGGAAGCAAATTATAAGGAATTCCAATTATATTTCATATATGTATACACACACACGCACACAAGGCTATCATTAGTTTTGTTCTTATCTAAGTTTTCTACATAAAATTTTGATTTACAGTAGAAATAAATTGGCCAAACCTCAAACATTTTGATTCCAAAATACAACTACTTGTCCTCATAAAAACTATAGTTTAAATACCTCGTTATGTTCTTTTCTATAGGTGCAGCCCTTCTGGCTGGAAATACGTATATTTAACCAGACAATTCCATGTAGGATTTCTTGCCAACTTTACGACTCTCTTGCTACCATTACTTTTGACAACTCCCTTCTATCACCAAGATGTTGATGGTCTTGCCTCAGATGTCCAGGTTTCATCACTTCTCGTTGGACTGGAGCAAAGTGACATATTTGAGCACAAGGTATTCAGCAGCCAGAAAGTTTAAGCATGTTCAGGTTTAATAAAATCTCTCTGCAGCACCAGGACTTACTAAAAGCACATGAAACATGCTTTGTAAACGGAGTTCCCACAGGCATTTGAATCAAGTTCGAGGCTGCAGTCTTTGGACTGAGGGCACCTGCCTGTTGGCCTGCACTCAGGTTGTACCAAAGATCATGTAACACTGGAATTACGACCGTTTACCATCAAGATAAAAATACTGTCTGTGAGAGATGATGGAAATAACTCCCCAAGAACTGAAAACCACAACCAGCATCTGCTGCTGCAAACGCAGGGCACGTTTCTTTCACCTTGACTTCTCTTGTGCTCATAGCAACACATACATATAAAATCAAAACCAGAAGATTTGATTTTGAACCATAGTAGAGTTAGAGAACTCCGAAAATAACATGGGTCCCCTGAAGTACCCTCCTGCCACCCAAGATCACCTGCCTTTGCATGCCCCCAGGCTGGGCAGGTCCCCTCACCCTGCCTCTCTGCAGGCTGAGCTCACAAGCCGAGCTTTAGCCTCTTCGCCACGTGCTCCCTCGCTTTTTTCCACCCTTTGCAATGGGTGACATAGCACCTTCATCCTAAAATATTGCCCTTGGCCTTGGTGAAAAGGTTATGTTTTTCAAACAGTTTTATAAAAGGTTTTTGTGTACTGCACCTTTTACTAACCGACGTTTATCCTGCCAGCTATAAAATGGTTACACAGCTTTATTTCAAAGTGTGTCTTCAAAAGCATTGCTACAACATCCTGGCAGAAAACAGCTGCCTTTTTCATCCTTCTGATTCATGTTCACTAAGCAATTAATAAAAGACTTGGATTCACTCCAGTGCTAAAAACATTTTATACCTAAGTGTACTCAGGTACACAGCTGCCCAGCACACACCAGCAGCTCCTGCGCTCCTCCACACTGTGCCATGAGCCGCTTTGGGCACTACCATTTCTCTCCACCTCTCTGTTTACAGAAAATACTGATTTTTGACTGTAACAGTATCTGAAGAGATACAACTGCAGCTGGAGACAGCCACAGCGAAGAAAATGCCAGAGCTGAGCGTACGGCTTTGCAAGTTCTGCAGATAACCACCGCCAAGAGCAGAAATCCCTCTCATCTTCCGTTTTGCTTTTCCTGAAGTCATGACTTCAGCTTATTAAAAGATACAATAACAACTGAGTCAAGAAAGAGTTCTGCACCCATGCTTGACAGAAGCTTCACTTCATGTATATAAATCGATGAGTACCCAAAAAAGTGATCAAATCTTTCCCTGTTCACATGGGAGGGGAGGAAAGCCCAGGGAAAACCCAAGATTTTTTGCTGGATGCCACCCTAGTCTGCTGATGTGGTCTGACAAAACTTTAGTTTGTCATATAGTCACTGGGACCTTTATCGCTAACCAGATCATGCAGGCTGCAGACATCAGTGTGTTTGTACTTTCACTGCTGTGTGACTGAGTAAATTCCAGAATTAAGCACTTCATCTCTAACCTCTTCAGCAGCAAAACTAGGTCAAGAGCTTCAGCTCTTTCTGTACCACTACAACGGAAAAGCGAGCTCACCATGCAAATGGGGGCTGCGCCGCTCCGTCTTCCAGAGAATGAGGAAAATCTCAGACCTCCTCACCCTGCTCATTAATGGGTTCAGGGAGATAATAAAAATGAAAGGTGGTGTCATGGGTCTGAGGCATGGCAGTGCTGTGACTATTGCTGCTCTGTCACTCAGGCTGCTCCTGAGGGAGCTGGGGGACGGGAGCCACCGGGGAGTAGGGGGGGGCAGTGGACAGGTTGGAGGAATGACTGTTGAGTAGACTCACAAGTGCAGGGTCAGGATTTCACAAGCCACCAAGTTCAAAGTGAATGTCGTTTACACCAGCTGACCTAGCCTAATTTATAGAAGGGTAAATTCCCAGAATTTTTTTCCAAAGTCCAGATTTACTTTCTTCACAATATTTTGTGGGGGCTGCAAAAAAGTATTTTCAAGGAATGAAAAAAAAAACACTGGAAATTAAGGCAAGTCTATAATCATCAGAAAAGACAGTGACTGCAATATGCTATGACCTTTAGTGTTTTTCATTCTGTGTCTTGTTAAGAGAAGTTTACCGCTTCTCAGGATGCCCTACTGCAAAAGAAAAAAAAGACATCCTGTAGAAGTTTTCTTTGAATTGCATTCTCATTTATTTAACTGCATAAGGTTCACAGCAAACATTTTAACCTCTGTACTACAGTAGTTCCTCACAACGCTCATTTTGCTGCCGAAGCCAAATCAGCAGCAGCTGGGGGAGCGGTGGGAGGAGGCCGGAGAGCAGGAAGGGAAGGTAGAGCAGGAGAAGAAACAAAGGAACATTGTAGAGTATAGATTTCGTAGACCAAATTATTTACTTACCAATATCAAAGGGATGCAGAGAAGGAGGTCATATAAACGACAGCATATTTTTCCCTCCTTTTCACAGACACTATGTACTGTAACGTGCCACTTGGAGCGGCAATGAGAAAGCAGCAAATGATCTTAAATTGGTTCCCTAGCAGCTCTATAGATCACAAATTGCTACCATGCGCCTCGCTGTGATGGCCCTCCCGGCCCTGCAGGCTGTGGCTAAAGGCCTGGCTTTCCTGATGTTTTCTCCTGTGACCAGGCTCAGGAGGTGTTCTACCTCAAACATATAACAAGCTATTTTGGAAACCAATTGCACTACAGCCATCAAATATATAAAAAGATCACTGACAACCTTTTCAGCTTCCTTTATTTAGCAAAGTAGCTTACAACTCTGTCACTGTTTCTTCAGTGCTCTCCATAAACTAAAGAGGTTTAAGAAATGATAGACATAGGTACGTACAAGTAGCACAGAACGCCTTACAGCTGTCCTGACCTACGCGACAGGGATTTTATTGTGTTGCCACAAACATCAGAGGGAGATTTCGCTATTTTAGAAACCTCTCAACTGTGTAGAGATTTGCAGAGATGAAAACCTAGCAATACTTGAACTTTTATTCATTTAGCTGCTACAATGTAAAAAAAAAAACCAAAAAAAAAACAAAAAAAGCACAGAAATTTCCATATGAGCAACAGCTTCCATCAGTAGGAGGTCATGCTCCACTAAGGAGAGAACTTTACACTCAGCATTCAGGTTTGTTGCAACCTTAAGAACTAATAGAATAAGTCTTATTTAAAATAACATAAATACGAACCAGAAGCTCATGTACTGACACTCTTCCAGTTTCACTGTATCCATAAAAGATTTGATTAGTTGCCTCTTAATCAAATAACTTTCTGGAGAGCAAGCAGCTCCTCTCCACAGACATCTTAGGGGCTGGTGTCAGAAAGAGGCCTCACACTGCCCAGCTACGCTCACGCACGAGAGCACAGTGACAAGACAAGTCAGATTATTGTAGAAAACACAGTGCCAAAAAAGAAAGAACAGCAGCTACAGCTTGACAGTCCTGGCCCTATGAATTATTTATGAAGACACGAGATTAAGAAGTTTCTGCATTCTGTAAAGAACAAGATACTGCACCATGTAAAGGACAAGGTTTACACAAAAATTTAGATGGCATTTTACAGTTCTCTTGCTTTTCTTCTATTAAATACACAAAAGTAGTAACAAAATAGGTTTGCCTTTGCTTTTCAGGAGCACTGTCTGGTTCCATCATAATCTGTGAAAGAAAGTACTCAAATACGAGAAAATAAGTATATTTTAGTCACTGCTTCCTGGATAGTATACCCAAAGGTAGTCCTAGAGATAAGTGACTTTCAGCACTGGAATTTGCTTTTCAGCACTCTAACTACAGCAGCCTTGAGCTTGTGGGTGTGAGAAAACTTTGATGTCTTTTTAGCTGCTAAAACAAAAAAGATTATTTATTTAATTGTTGCTTGGATAGCTGCATTTAAAATTTATCAGTGCTTTTCTTTTATGGATGTGGTATATTGCTGTGATACATCACCTCTACCTTTTATTCGTTGGTGTATTTGGGAACAAATGTGAGAATGGATCTCCACATTCATCAACTTTCAGAGGAGCTGTAAGCGTAGGGTCCCCAGTTTTGCAAAACTGGGATTGAGTTTTAAAGAACCAAGTTTGCAGCAAATACCTGCCCTCCCCTACTTTAAAATGCATGCCCACCCTACGCACCTCAAGCGCGTATGTACTGAAAAGACATTGAGTTCATTGCTCAGGCAGTTGTAACTACTCACGCAGAAGGAACCCTGAAGGACTGAAATTTTGAGCAGAAAATTGGCAGAAGCATGGTGCTCCTCCATCAGCCAGAAACGTGGAATAACTGAGATCTATAAAGGCTATGGGAACAGATATCCCACACGTAGCGATTTCTTTCCTGTCCCTTCTGTGTTACACAGAAGTGCAGCTATGGTGGTGCTGGACCCCCCCCCCCCCCCCAAAAAAAAAAAAAAAAACCACTCCAACAGTAGGCACCCCTCTGACCAAAGACACTGCACAGTTAGGACTCCTATTCTAATTCTGATGAGGGGTAAACGTGCAATTGCATCTCCATTAGGGGCTTTTCAAGTGAGGTAGGAAATGCTAATCTTAACTGAGACACACACACACACACATATATATATATGTATATGCAAATTGTTTGCTCTACTTTCTCCATCTGTTTTTCTCCCAGATTCTTCTCTTTGCTATTCTTTACTGGAGATTAACTTACATTATATTGCACTCAATTTGGACTGTGTGGAAAACATATGCTGCAAGCTCAGGGCCAAACTCCAATACTGCGATGCACAGGAATAGGAAAATTCACAGCAGTGTTAAGGACTGGCAAATCCACAGGGACAGGAAATTCAGAGACACCAAGATAAAGAAAGGCCGAGGCAGAACCATTCCACATTAGAGTGGCATGTGGGAAAGCAAGAGTTCAAAACAGCACTAACTTGGGAAAAAGGAAATAGCTGAACACAGTAGAAGGAAATCTCAATTTCATATATATATATATATATATATGCGTGCGTGTGTGTGTGTAAAACTATATATATAAAATGAATTCCCTTGTTAGTGTTATAGGAGTCAGTCAAGATTGACACTTATCAATGATTAAGGCTGGGGTTTTTTCTTGCAATCAAACATGGCTTACTAATAAAATAAGATATTCACCTTTTCTTCCTTTATGACTAGACCGAACACGTGATTTGTCAGTAAGCAAGGACAGAAAACACCTCACTTTTGCCAATCACATTATGCAAACCCTCCACTATCTCCAAGGTGTAAATGAATATATTTCTCAAGATAAAATTGGTTTATCATGGAAATAATAATTGCCATTTTTTAGCAAGACCCATATGTCTCTTTTGCCTTTGACTTAGTCAGCATAACTTCTAGGAAACTAGCTCTTTCCACAATGATTGTTGTAATCTAACAACAAACAAATAATAGAAACTAACTGAACTAATATGAAGATGTGATCAAAGATTCACATCAGGCTTCCAGCCTGGAGCACTGAAAATAAAAAATTTCTTTTTTTTCAGCATACCCACATTATCAGCTTGCCTGATACTCATCATCATCGTATTAACAAAGACGGTAATTCAGTATTTCAGAAGAACAGTAAACTTCACACTGCCGACAATCTGTTGTGGTCACATCTAGTTAATGTGAACTTAAAAACACTCACAACATTATAATACTTAAGTAATAACGTGATGCTGTGTATGATCCACACGATCATTTCTGTCACTTTCACATTCTTCTGTGACATACTAATAGGAGACTATGCAAAAGGAATTTCCAAATGCTGCAATGGAAGTGAATAGTAGTACAAAAGGGAATGCTTCATACCACCCTGTGTGAACCACTTAAACTCTATAATTTTATTTGACTAATTTGTTGATTAGTAGCAGTATCAAGCAATCGCAGGGAAGTCCGAACGGTTTTTTACTTATCTCAAGAAGAAATACTTTCAGTGTGATTTCTCAGCCTCTTTCTTGCAATACAACATGATTCTACTTTGTATGGAGGAGACACAGGGACTGAATTTATTTTCAAAAGAGATTAGTTTTGAAAACACTGGCATCAGCACTTTTTGAAAAATCAATGTTCCAAGATACCTCGTTTTAATGACAACAAAGTTAACAATGCATCTTCTGTCTCTGACAGAATACTACTAGGTCAACAAACGCTAACTCCCTCTTAGCTGTGAAAATGTTAACACTTATGACCACCTAGTTTATCATTATACATGACACAGTACTTCACACTATGACTTACGTATTGAAATTTTGCCTTAAATCTTTCAGTGGGAGCACAGAACCTGCGGCTCTCAGGCATTTCACTGTAAATTCCCCTCCACCATGCTGACACAGCAAATATGGGCTAACATAAACCCCTGGCTTTTGGAGCAAGCTGAGACAAGAGAGAAGGCAACATCTCCAGTGTGACCCGTAGACCTTGCTGCCAAATACTCTCAATATGGGGGACTTTCAGAATCTCTGAATTTATTCTGTGGGTTAAAATCTATTCTTTCATACTTCAGGCATAAAAATGGACTGTTTTTGTTATGAGCTCATTTTACAAACAAAGCATAGCTGACTACTAAGTCAAAGCAATCCACCAACACAGAAATAGCGTGATGCCAGAGTAAAATATATTTAAGGATTTTCAAGCAGAAGTTGCATATCTCTGTTCTGCATAGAGCTGCTGCAGCTGCAACAACAACAAGGCTCGAGCACTTAACAAAGCCATTCTGTCTGGATGGGCTAAGAAACCCACCTACGTTTCCAGTGTTTTGAGATCTGTCCTTACTTAAGAAAAAGTTTTGCTTTCTGACAGGACATATGGGCCTTTGTATAACACATGGGATCATATCCAGAATTCCCCATGTGCTTTTGTAATTTGAAATAAAGCAAATAAACACAATTTTTATTCAGTAGATGTGAACATCTGGAAGATGATATCAGCATGACTTCAACTTTAATGTCAAAGCGTTAGACTGAAATCCAACATCATTTAAACAATTTGTGGTGGAAGTGTGAGAAATACCAACACCACATTAAACTGTGATAGAAACAAGGTTTCTGCAGCAGCTGTAAGAAGAAACAATGTTTCAGAGCTTACTAAATGAGGAGTTAGAGCAATTTGAAGGAGAAGCCCTAACTACCTGATGAATATTAGTTCTATTATGGTAGCAGCTTGAGCTTAAATACATGATACTAGACAGCTTCAGGATGCACCAAAATGAAGATCTTAACTTTGCACGAGGCCCTGGATCTGTGCTTCTAGCGTTATCATACTCTGCCTTCCCCACCTATTCTCCTGATCCTCCTCAGGGATCTTGAAAATATCTTTACCGCAGTCATTTGAAAACAGGCAAAGAAAGCATGGACTGGCCACATTTTTCCTTTCCTCTACCTAAGCAGAGGAGCAGAGTGGAGTTGCCACACATGTACATAGCTAGACATCAGCCTGATCCCATGGGGGAGCTACAAGTAATGAATAAGGCTGTGCTGGGACTGGAAACCCTGTTCAGGGAAGAGCAGAAAGTCTCATCACCACCAAAGAAAATTCCTGACAGGCAGGTCCTAGCTCTGCCAAAAGACAACAGGCAAAGGAAGGCATGAAGCACCAAAACGTTCTCTCCCCAGAACGCTCTCAGCTTGCAGACTTAGTTATCAAAAATCATAATAAGTAGAGATTTATCAGATTAAAATGGTGTCCCCTATACCTACCAGCAGCTCCCAGCCAACCTCAAAGACCTGGCTTTAATGTTCTACAATTTTCACTGAGAATATTAGTGTAATTTGATAGTTCAAGATTTATTCTGAAAGCAAAAATGCAGACATCTATATACCCTTAAAACTAGGCAAACTTTTTTTTAAAAAAATTTAAAAGTCACTAGTAGATTGTCCTGGTTTGAAATTTAATTAGAATCACAACTGGAACTAAGAAATTCCAATGCATTGTTATTAACATTTTTATTGTTGATAGTCAGGATCCAATGCCATTCCAGTGAAACCAGTCAGAAGGATTTTATTTTGATTTTCTCTGGCTTATTTTATTCTTAGCAGATGGTGCAAACCCATGTGTTGATGAGTACTTGCCACAGGAGAGCATCTGATACGATACAGCCAGCCTCAAGCCTGCAGTGATGTCTATTCTGAAGACTTCAGTGCCTGCCACCGCTCAGGACCACACTTCTTGGCACGATACGTTAACTCACACGCACTTTCAAAGCTACGCTACTTCTAGTACCTAAAACAGCTTTGAGAAATTTATCTTAGGCATCACTATACAGCAGTGTAATCATCCTCAAAACTGGTGTCTTGAGAACTATTTTTCACTGTGCTGCATATGCAACTCCAGTAGATAAAGGTGACACAGTTCTGGTGGGTACAAACGAACACATTTTTGCATACGTAACTCAACAGATAATTTGTATGAAATCTGATTCAACAGCATTGCATGTTATGTGAATGTGCAGGTAATTCGAATAACTTTCCCAAGGCATCTTTTTCTCCCTCCTCCATCAGGGCTACTTCCAGTGAAATCCCTGTCTCCGATTTTGCTTAGTTTATCAGAGGGCATATTTCAAAGAGAAATTCACACTGAAGGTCATTCACACCAAAGGGCTTAGAGCTATTTATAGCAAAGTCTGCATGACAGAAAATATGCCAATTTTCATATGGTGGGTATACACATTTTATGAGTCATAATTGGGAAACTGTTGCCTTTAGCGATTCTAGTCAGTATTCACAATGCAAGATAGAGGGAGCCAGGGAAGGAAGCAAACATAAGGACAAAAATGCCAACAAACTGAAGATGTACCAATCAGCTTTATTCCAGAAATGGGGGAGGGAAGGTTGGCACTATCAGAAAAACTCATCTCTATCTGCATTTCAAACTGCTGGAAATGGGTATGCAGACTGGATTAGTGTTAACGTACTGACAGTCTTTGATATATGTTTTCTATAAGCCCCCAAGAATAGGCATGCAAATATAATATGCCTTCTACTCTTCAACTCTCTTTTACTTTTATAAGGTCTAGATCCCATGACTGCGTTTGCTGTTATCATATACGCCTTGCCTCAAAATATTTGAAAGTTTACTGCTCATAAATTCTTCCAAATTATGAGCAGAAAGCCAGGCACTGGGTGGAAGTGTCAACAGACTTAGCAATACTGTGAAGCACAAATTCACATTTGGATGCTGATCTGTGAATCACACATGTACTAGTTTCATTCCGGTGTTTTTATCTGAAATGAAAATAAACAGGTCATAGCAAAAGCAGTGGCTTAAATCTTGTTCTGAACCAGGTGAAACCCCCATTCCTTATCTGTCTTCCTACAGATAATCAAGCCACCGGCTAGTCCTATTAGCCAGAATTTGGTAGAGTTTGGAACTGAAATGGAAGGAAGACTCAAATTTCTCAAGGAAGACTCAGATTCAACTCTGATATAGGTATCTGCTGCCCAAAAATCACATTGTTCAGTGTCTTGCTCAATGAGATCAGAAGAAAAACTGGAGAACAGTGAAAGACAAAGATCATAGATTCAGGATTGCCTCTCTTCTGCCTTGGATTTGAGCTGCCAGAAGGAGATTTTGGGAAGACATACCAGGCGAGTGTAGTTGCGTGAGAGCAAGGTTTATTTTGGAGTCGTCAGCAAAGAACTGGCAACTGAAACCGTAAGAGAGGTTAGGGTCAGCATGCAATAGAATAAAAAGGGAAAAGAAGAACCTTTTATTATAAATGCCAAATTCATTTATTACTCATACAAAGTCATAGATATGATATTTGTCCCAAGGTGAAACCAACTAAGCTTAGAAATATGTTTTTAATTAAAGTTAGTTTCCTAACCACTCGACCTTTCCTATCATCATTTTATGAATAACCAAATTCCTTGTTTCACAGATGTCCTCAGACAAAACACATCTTTAATGTATTTTTAGGAGCAGAGAAAAGAGTTGACACATGCTCTGCACAGTCACACTCTCGACACAAGTCGTGCCATAAAGTAACAAAGCCAGAGATGGAACTTACGCCATAAAAGATAGAGGCCCTTTCTTATTTTAAAACTTCAGTAAGAGAGAGAGTACAAGATAGAACAGCAGCTTCATCATTATTCTGGAGTATCCCTCAAAATAAAACTAGACAGGAAAGTGGTCTGGTCATTCATATTGTTTCTACCGTTAAAGAAGGCAGGTTGCACACCCAGCTCATGAGAAGCCAGAAAACTGTACTACTTTATTTTTAAATCAATATATTTAAACCAGCGCATCTTTCTCTGAACCAGCTGGTGGGAGACACCAGTGGTGACAAGATACAGAATTAGCTGAAACTCGAGCCTGATTCACTCTGGCAGTTCTCATGCTCCATTACAACTTTTAAAATCAAGTCAACAAGCTTGTGTAACAGAAAGTTTGTATCTACTTATCCTTATCTTCTTTCTCTACTCGTGCAACTTTATAACACTCGGGCCCCCACTTTATAGGGTAACATCAATAAAAAAAAACCAAACGTATCTGCAGCCGGAGGAGAAAGGGAAGATATGGGTCAAAATCTGTTCTGCTTTCTAGACACTAGACAGACTTTATCTTGTAAGTTTGAGTTTGGTCCAAGAGAACCAAGTATAAATATTCTTTTGCATTTCTGTGCTGTTGATATGATGCCAGAAACATTTTTAAATATGAATACAACATAAGTGCCCTTACCGATTTATTTTGGAATATAGATAAGGACCAAGATTCATACTGACTGCTGAGTGCTGCTACACACACTAAAAACCCCTAGAAACTTCAGTAAAGTTGTTATTTGACTCTCCACATAACTGTCTCCTTGATGTCATCATACAAGACAAACACTGGCGAAAGAGGAAACCCAAAAACACCCCAAAACATTTGGGGGGGAAGAAGAGATTGAGGGAAGTTTGGTGCACATATGTTTCCTGTAGCAAATCAAGTAAGACTCTCAAACGAGGAAATATATGGAGAGGATGGAATAGCAAAGTCTCAAGGGAAAAAAAGTCACTGCATTAAGCTTAACAAGTAGAAAGGCAATTCACATCAATTGTTTCCTTCAATGAAGGAAGGATCCATAACACAAGTCCCTATTTATAGGGAGCATATAGAAAACAAAAAAAAAAAAAAAAAAGAGGCATAAATCGGCCAAACAAAGTACTGCTTAGGACCACTGCGGGGATGCTGTACAAATGGGCAATACTGGGGTTTTGGGATTTGCAGTCCAGTTGAAACATTAATATCGGGGGCTATTAATTTATCTTAAACGTGGTGTCAAGTTTATTACGACGCTTAATTTTCACTGTTAACTATTTTACCAGTGGCTGTCAGTGAACTTCTCTAAGATGGATGCATGAGGCCATGGTATTCCACAGCCATTAGGCTGCAATTTCTCAGTAGGTATAAGAGTCCGCTGTACTTGCAATTAGTTGAAGTTTAGCTGTTAGCCGCATCAAAACACAGCGTAAAGGCCCAAGTACCATAACGTTAACAAGCTGTAACATCAAAAAATAAAAATAAGAACAACAACAAAACTTGCAAGGTCTCTCGGGAATTCCTACAAAACTTTGTTGCCGCAAGAGAAAGGATATTTCTTTTTTAGTGAAGCGGTAAACAAACAGACCTGTCTGCACTCAGCTTTGCATCCGTTTCGGGGCCCGGGGCTGCCGGCACCGGGCCGGGCTGCCCGCGGCGGCGAGCGCGGCCCCGCCACGGGCCCCCCACGCCGCCGCCTCCGCCGGGCGCGCCCTCTGCCCCTCACCTCCAACTTGCCGGAGACTTTTCTCCGCTCATTCGACTTAACACAAACAAACAAACATACACACACACAACCCACCCTAATTAACGAGAGATTAAGAAATCAGTGGTATACATGCACCGTAAGGCCGGTTAGCGCTTTAATCTCGCGGCTACTCAGACACGGGGATAAACCCGGCCAGGATTAACCAGGTCAACTATATACAGCCACGCCAGCGGCTCGGGGGCCGCCACGCGAAACCGCGGGACACCCCCCCTCCGCAGCCTCAGCCCCCCACCCCCCAGACAGGGACAGGAGCAGGGCAGGCTGCGGGGGGCCCCTGCCCTCCCCGGGACTCACCCAGCTTCTCCGCCCGCAGCCAGAGCGGGGCAGAGGCTCCGAGCAGCAGCGAGAGCAGCAGCGAGGGGGCGGCCCGCGCCCCCGCGGCGCGGCCCATGGCTCCGGCTCCCGGCGGCGAAGGGAAGGCACAACTTCCCCGCTTCCCTCCTGATCCTTTCTCTTCCTCCTCCCCACCTCCTCCTCCTCGTGGTGGTGGTGGTGGTCGGGGCCGCTCCGGGGCCAGGCAGCGCGCCGGCGGAGGGGCACGGCCGTCCGGCGGCATGCCCGCCCCGCAGGTGCTCCGCGGAGGAGCAGAGGGGCGGCGCGGGGCTCCCGCTGCCCGCCGCGCCTGGCCGCGCCGCGCCGCGCCGCCCGGGTTGCACCGCCACCGCCTCCTCCTCCCCGGCGCTGGGGGTGGAGAGAGGAAACCGGAGCAGGGGAGCGCCGCCGCCGCTCTCATTGGGCGCCGCCGCGCAGGGCGCCTCCTCCCCGGCCGCCCCCCGCCTGCCCACGCGTGCCCGGGATGGGCGCGAGTGGGCTCCCCCCACACCCGCCTTGCTCCCCCAGCGTTGGCACACCCGGCTGGACACGCCGCCGCCCAGCAGCGCGGCACCTGGCGCGAAGCCGAACGCATTTCGCTTTTCTTTTCTTTTTTCTTCAAGGAAACAGCATTATTTTGCA